>NW_026600220.1:172500-772500 GCF_029448725.1 Salvelinus fontinalis
ACACACACACACACACACACACACACACACACACACACACACACACACACACACACACACACACACACACACACACACACACACACACACACACACACACACACAGGAGATAGGCTGCTGATAGTTTAGGTCCCCATAGTATCACAGCTATTTTATCTGAAAGGAACACACTCACAGACAGAACGTCTGCTCAAACACAGACAAAACACTCTGGCTCACAGAGACAGATAAATGACTTATAAAAGGGACAATCTGGGATTCAAACTACAATAAAATGGCCGCTTTATTTTGGTAAACAGCTGAATCAGGCAGGAGAAATATAACCACTCTCAAATTCATAGACAAAGATATAGATGCAGGGACTGACCATCCACGTGATTATAGTTTTAACAATATTTTGAAGCTACAGGCTACAGTGTTTGTTTACAAACAATGGAGTAAAACAAGCTTATATTTGGGGTTTTGATAGGTTAAGATGGTTGCACTAAGCTCAAGAGGTATTTATAAATTATATATTCTTCAAGAATTAATGGCTATATACCATTCAATTCAAAGTAAAAAAATATATATAATCCCGGATTGCCTCTTTAACTAACAGTGGTTTGTTGGCAGAGAGTTTGAACTCTAGAGGACTAACACACTGTAGGAGCCATTACGGCCCCTACAGACATGTGGAGAAGGAAAATGTCAACATACCCACAATAAGAGTGTGTGTGTGTGTGTGTGCGTGTGTGTATAAAAAGCAGAGACACAGAAAGAGAGACAGAAAGACGACTGAAAGACAGAGACATTGTCTACCATTGTCTTTTTCTGCTCCAATGTAACCATGAATGGTCTCTCTCTCCCCCCTCTCTCTCTCCTGATGGCCGTGCTACTCCCCCAATACATTGCTCTGACACACTCTGAGCTTCTGTCATGACCCACCCAGTAGCTGACTGAGAATCAGGGTGTGTAGTGTCATGACCCCCCCAGTAGCTGACTGAGAATCAGGGTGTGTAGTGTCATGACCCCCCCAGTAGCTGACTGAGAATCAGGGTTTGTAGTGTCATGACCCCCCCAGTAGCTGACTGGGAATCAGGGTGTGTAGTGTCATGAACCCCCCAGTAGCTGACTGAGAATCAGGGTGTGTAGTGTCATGACCCCCCCCCCCCCCCCAGTAGCTGACTGAGAATCAGGGTTTGTAGTGTCATGACCCCCCCAGTAGCTGACTGAGAATCAGGGTTTGTAGTGTCATGACCCCCCCCCAGTAGCTGACTGAGATTCAGGGTTTGTAGTGTCATGAACCCCCCAGTAGCTGACTGAGAATCAGGGTGTGTAGTGTCATGACCCACCCAGTAGCTGACTGAGAATCAAGGTGTGTAGTGTCATGACCCCCCCCCCCCCCCCCCCCCCCCCCCCCCCCCCCAGTAGCTGGAGGTCATTTTGCAGGGCTCGGGCAGTGCACCTCCTTGCACAAAGGCGGAGATGTAGCGGTCCTGCTGCTGGGTTGTTGCCCTCCTACGGCCTCCTCCACGTCTCCTGATGTACTGGCCTGTCTCCTGGTAGCGCCTGCATGCTCTGGACACTACGCTGACAGACACAGCAAACCTTTTTGCCACAGTTCGCATTGATGTGCCATCCTGGATGAACTGCACTACCTGAGCCACTTGTGTGGGTTGTAGACTCCATCTCATGCTACCACTAGAGTGAGAGCACCGCCAGCATTCAAAAGTGACCAAAACATCAGCCAGGAAGCATAGGAACTGAGAAGTAGTCTGTGGTCACCACCTGTAGAATCACTCCTGTTTTGGGGGGTGTCTTGCTAATTGCCTATAATTTCCACCTTTTGTCTATTCCATTTGCACAACAGCATGTGAAATTTATTGTCAATCAGTGTTGCTTCCTAAGTGGACAGTTTGATTTCACAGAAGTGTGATTGACTTGGAGTTACATTGTGTTATTTAAGTGTTCCCTTTATTTTTTTGAGCAGTGTATATATATACAGTTGAAGTCTGAAGTTTACATACACTTAGGCTGGAGTCATTAAAACGTGTTTTTCAACCACTCCACAAATGTCTTGTTAACAAACTATAGTTTTGGCAAGTCGGTTAGGACATCTACTTTGTGCATGACACAAGTAACTTTTCCAACAATTGTTTACAGACAGATTATTTCACTCACTGTATCACAATTCCAGTGGGTCAGAAGTTTACATTCACTAAGTTGACTGTGCCTTTAAACAGCTTGGAAAATTCCAGAAATGATTTAATAGCTTTAGAAGCTTCTGATGGGCTAATTGACATCATTTGACTCAATTGGACGTGTACCTGTGGATGAATTTCAAGGCCTACCTTCAAACTCAGTGTCTCTTTGCTTAACATCATGGGAAAATTAAAAGAAATCAGCCAAGACCTCAGAAAAAAAATTGTAGACCTCCACAAGTCTGGTTCATTCTTGGGAGCAATTTTCAAATGCCTGAAGACACGTTCTGTCTCCTAGATATGAACGTACTTTGGTGCAAAAAGTGCAAATCAATCCCAGAACAACAGCAAAGGACCCTGCGAAGATGCTGGAGGAAACAGGTACAAAAGTATCTATTTCCACAGTAAAACAAGTCCTATATCGACATAATCTGAACGGCCGCTCAGCAAGGAAGAAGCGACTGCTCAAAAACCGCCATAAAAAAGCTAGACTTCGGTTTGCAACTGCACATGGGGACAAAGATTGTACTTTTTGGAGAAATGTCCTCTGGTCCAATTAAACAAAAATAAAACTGTTTGGCATAATGACCATTGTTATGTTTGGAGAAAAAAGGGGGAGGCTTGCAAGCCGAAGAACACCATCCCAACCGTGAAGCACGAGGGTGGCAGCATCATGTTGTGGGGGTGCTTTGCTGCAGGAGGGACTGGTGCACGTCACAAAATAGATGGCATCATGAGGGTGGAAAATTATGTGGATATATTGAAGCAACATCTCAAGACATCAGTCAGGTAGTTAAAGCTTGGTCGCAAATGGGTCTTCCAAATGGACAATGACCCCAAGCATACTTCCAAAGTTGTGGCAAAATGGCTTAAGGACAACAAAATCAAGGTATTGGAGTGGCCATAATAAAGCCCTGACCTCAATCCAAAATAAATTTTGTGGGCAGAACTGACAATTATTGTGTGAGCAAGGAGGCCTACAAACCTGACTCACCCAACTTATTGTGGGAAGTTTGTGGAAGGTGTCACGTTCCTGACCTGTTTTCTGGTGTTTTTTATGTGTGTGATGGTCAGGGCGTGAGTTTTGGGTGGGCAGTCTATGTTTTCCGTTTCTATGTTGGTTTTGGGTTGCCTGGTATGGCTCTTGATTAGAGGCAGGTGTTTTGCGTTTTCCTCTAATTGAGAGTCATATTAAGGTAGGGTGTTCTCACTGTTTGTTTGTGGGTGATTGTCACTGTGTCTGTGTTTGTTGCACCACACGGTACTGTCTCGTCTCGTTCGTTCGGTCGTTCCTGTTTATGTGTTCCTCGTTTCATGTAAGTTCTTAGTTTAGGTCTGTCTAGTTCGTTTTGTTGTTTTGTAAAATTATTCAAGTGTTCTTCGTGTGTTTAGTTTCGTCTTGTTAAATAAAGTTAATTATGTATTCACAACCCGCTGCGCCTTGGTCAACTCACTCACCGAAAGAGAGCCGTTACAGAATCACCCACCAAACCCAGATCAAGCAGCGGGTTAACGGACAGCAACGACAGCAGCAGCGCAAGAAGGAGGAATGGACTTGGGAGGATGTTTTGGACGGGAAAGGTTGCTACACATGGGAGGAGATCCTGGCTGGAAGGGATCGCCTCCCATGGGAACAGCTGGAGGCACTGAGGAGAGCAGAGGCAACCGGAGAAGGGAACCGGAGTTATGAGGGGACGCGTCTAGCACGGAAGCCCGAAAAGCCCGTGAGTACCACCCAAAAATTTCTTGGGGGGGGGCTAAGAGGTAGTGGGCCGAGGGCAGGTAGGAGACCTGCGCCCACTTCCCAGGCTAACCGTGGAGAGCGGGAGTACGGGCAGACACCATGTTACGCAGTAGAGCGCACGGTGTCTCCTGTACGGGTGCATAGCCCAGTGCGTGTTATTCCACCTCCCCGCACTGGACGGGCTACGGGGAGCATGCAACCAGGTAAGGTTGGGCAGGCTCAGTGCTCAAGGGAGCCAGTACGCCTACACGGTCCGGTATTTCCGGCGCTACCTCCTCGCCCCAGCCCAGTACCACCAGTGCCTACACCATGCACCAGGCTTCCAGTGCGTTTTAAGAGCCCTGTTCCTCCTCCACGCACTCTCCCTATGGTGCGTGTCTCCAGCCCAGTGCCTCCAGTTCCGGCACCACGCACTAAGCCATCTGTGCGTCTCCAGAGCCCTGTACGCACTGTTCCTTCTCCCCGCACTCGCCCTGAGGTGCGTGCCCTCAGCCCGGTACCTCCAGTTCCGGTACCACGCACCAGGCCTATAGTGCGCTTCGAGAGGTCAGTGTGCCCTGTCCCTGCTCCCCGCACTAGCCTTGAAGTGCGTGCCGTCATCCCGGTACCTCCAGTTCCGGCACCACGCACCAGGCCTACTGTGCGCCTCAGCAGGGCAGAGTCGGCCGTCTGCCCAACGCCTTCTGCACTGCCTGTCTGCCCAGCTCCGTCTGAGCCATCTGTCTGCCCAGCGCCGTCTGAGCCATCTGTTTGCCCAGCGCCGTCTGAGCCATCTGTCTGTCCAGCGCCGTCTGAGCCATCTGTCTGCCCAGCGCCGTCTGAGCCATCTGTCTGCCCAGCGCCGTCTGAGCCATCTGTCTGCCCAGCGCCGTCTGAGCCATCTGCCTGCCCAGCGCCGTCTGAGCCATCTGTCTGCCCAGCGCCGTCTGAGCCATCTGTCTGCCCAGCGCCGTCTGAGCCATCTGTCTGCCCAGCGCCTTCTGAGCCATCTGTCTGCCCAGCGCCTTCTGAGCCATCCGTCTGCCACGAGCCATTAGAGCCGCCCGTCTGTCCCGAGCCATTAGAGCCGTCCGTCAGTCAGGAGCCGCTAGAGCCGTCCGTCAGTCAGGAGCCGCTAGAGCCGTCCGTCAGTCAGGAGCCGCCAGAGCCGCCAGCCAGTCAGGAGCCGCCAGAGCCGCCAGCCAGTCAGGAGCTGCCAGAGCCGCCAGCCAGTCAGGAGCTGCCAGAGCCGCCAGCCAGTCAGGAGCTGCCAGAGCCGCCAGCCAGTCAGGAGCTGCCAGAGCCGCCAGCCAGTCAGGAGCTGCCAGAGACGCCAGCCAGTCAGGAGCTGCCAGAGACGCCCTCCGGTCATGAGCTGCCCTCCGGTCATGAGCTGCCCTCCGGTCATGAGCTGCCCTCCGGTCATGAGCTGCCCTCCAGTCATGAGCTGCCCTACAGTCATGAGCTGCCCTACAGTCATGAGCTGCCCTACAGTCATGAGCTGCCCTACAGTCATGAGCTGCCACTCAGTCATGAGCTGCCACTCAGTCATGAGCTGCCACTCAGTCCGGACCTGCCAGAGTCCCTCAGCCCGGACCTGCCAGAGTCCCTCAGCCCGGACCTGCCAGAGTCCCTCAGCCCGGACCTGCCAGAGTCCCTCAGCCCGGACCTGCCAAAGTCCCTCAGCCCGGACCTGCCAGAGTCCCTCAGCCCGGACCTGCCAGAGTCCCTCAGCCCGGACCTGCCAGAGTCCCTCAGCCCGGACCTGCCCCTTATCCCGGTGCTGCCCCTTATCCCGGTGCTGCCCCTTATCCCGGTGCTGCCCCTTATCCCGGTGCTGCCCCTTATCCCGGTGCTGCTCCTTCATTTAGGTGGTTTTAGTTGGAGGGTGGTCATTGGGAGGGGGATACAGAAGCGGGGAGTGACTATGGTGGTGTGGGGACAGCGTCCGGAGCCTGAGCCACCACCGTGGTCAGATGCCCACCCAGACCCTCCCCTGGACTTTGTGCTGGTGCGCCCGGCGTTCGCACCTTGAGGGGGGGGTTCTGTCACGTTCCTGACCTGTTTTATGGTGTTTTTTATGTGTGTGATGGTCAGGGCGTGAGTTTTGGGTGGGCAGTCTATGTTTTCCGTTTCTATGTTGGTTTTGGGTTGCCTGGTATGGCTCTTGATTAGAGGCAGGTGTTTTGCGTTTTCCTCTAATTGAGAGTCATATTAAGGTAGGGTGTTCTCACTGTTTGTTTGTGGGTGATTGTCACTGTGTCTGTGTTTGTTGCACCACACGGTACTGTCTCGTCTCGTTCGTTCGGTCGTTCCTGTTTATGTGTTCCTCGTTTCATGTAAGTTCTTAGTTTAGGTCTGTCTAGTTCGTTTTGTTGTTTTGTAAAATTATTCAAGTGTTCTTCGTGTGTTTAGTTTCGTCTTGTTAAATAAAGTTAATTATGTATTCACAACCCGCTGCGCCTTGGTCAACTCACTCACCGAAAGAGAGCCGTTACAGAATCACCCACCAAACCCAGATCAAGCAGCGAGTTAACGGACAGCAACGACAGCAGCAGCGCAAGAAGGAGGAATGGACTTGGGAGGATGTTTTGGACGGGAAAGGTTGCTACACATGGGAGGAGATCCTGGCTGGAAGGGATCGCCTCCCATGGGAACAGCTGGAGGCACTGAGGAGAGCAGAGGCAACCGGAGAAGGGAACCGGAGTTATGAGGGGACGCGTCTAGCACGGAAGCCCGAAAAGCCCGTGAGTACCACCCAAAAAATTATTGGGGGGGGGCTAAGAGGTAGTGGGCCGAGGGCAGGTAGGAGACCTGCGCCCACTTCCCAGGCTAACCGTGGAGAGCGGGAGTACGGGCAGACACCATGTTACGCAGTAGAGCGCACGGTGTCTCCTGTACGGGTGCATAGCCCAGTGCGTGTTATTCCCCCTCCCCGCACCTCCCCGCAAAGTTCATTATGTATTCACAACCCGCTGCGCCTTGGTCAACTCACTCACCGAAAGAGAGCCGTTACAGAAGGCTACCTGAAGCGTTTGACCCAAGTTAAACAATTTAAAGGCAATGCTACCAAATAATAATTGAGTGCATGTTAACGTCTGACCCACTGGAAATGTGCTGAAAGAAATAAAACCTGAAATAAATCATTCTCTCTACTATTATTCTGACATTTCACATTCTTAAAATAAAGTGGTGATCCTAACTGACCTAAAACAGGGACTTTTTACTAGGATTAAATGTCAGGAATTGGGAAAAACTGAGTTTAAACGTATTTCGCTGAGGTGTACGTAAACTTCCTACTTCAACTGTATGTACAGAGAGAGAGAAAAAAGCTCTTTGCTTTTAGCACAGTATTAGAGAGAGAGAGAGAGAGAGAGACAGAGAGACAGAGAGAGAGAGAGAGAGACAGAGAGAGAGAGAGAGACAAAGAGAGAGAGAGAGAGACAGAGAAAGAGACAGAGAGAGTGATGGAATGATCTGTCTAAAGTGAGTAGCTGCAGCATCATATAAACATCAGTTAAATGTTAGTGATAGCACACACATGGAGAAGATCCTTTAGAGTACCACACACACACACACACACACACACACACACACACCAGAGGAGAGTGAATCAGTTGAACCTCTGCCATGCTGTCTCTTTTCTCTCATCCTGTATCATGTATTTAACATATATCTGAAGAAACACTGTTCTTTCACATGTTATCAGCTGGGATAAAGGGACATTTAAAGAAGATCATGTTAAGACGGAGAATAAAACTATCTTTGTGCACGTTGATCATTTTGTAGAGATGTAATCAGTTCAATGTCAAGGTACCACTGTCTTCATGACTCTTTATTCGCTGTCCCAACTGATGTTTATGTTTTAACTGAACAAACATTGTGTGTGTGTGTGTGTAGCTTGCCAGACAAAGCGTCAGCGGTGGAAGAGAGGTAGAACATATCCTGGTGTAAATTATTAACAGAGGCCATCTGGAGTGGAGCTAGTCTCTCCAGCCTGAACACACACACACACACACACACACACACACACACACTTGCAACCACAATTACACACTATCACTCTCTTTCTCAAACAAACAGCAAGGCCTCTTTTATCAGTGTGATTGTCTCAGGCCTCTTTTATCAGTGTGATTGTCTCAGGCCTCCTTTATCAGTGTGATTGTCTCAGGCCTCTTTTATCAGTGTGATTGTCTCAGGCCTCTTTTATCAGTGTGATTGTCTCAGGCCTCCTTTAGCAGTGTGATTGTCTCAGGCCTCCTTTATCAGTGTGATTGTCTCAGGCCTCCTTTATCAGTGTGATTGTCTCAGGCCTCTTTTATCAGTGTGATTGTCTCAGGTCTCCTTTATCAGTGTGATTGTCTCAGGTCTCTTTTATCAGTGTGATTGTCTCAGGCCTCTTTTATCAGTGTTATTGTCTCAGGCCTCTTTTATCAGTGTGATTGTCTCAGGTCTCCTTTATCAGTGTGATTGTCTCAGGTCTCTTTTATCAGTGTGATTGTCTCAGGCCTCTTTTATCAGTGTGATTGTCTCAGGCCTCCTTTATCAGTGTGATTGTCTCAGGTCTCTTTTATCAGTGTGATTGTCTCAGGCCTCTTTTATCAGTGTGATTGTCTCAGGCCTCCTTTATCAGTGTGATTGTCTCAGGTCTCTTTTATCAGTGTGATTGTCTCAGGTCTCTTTTATCAGTGTGATTGTCTCAGGCCTCTTTTATCAGTGTGATTGTCTCAGGCCTCTTTTATCAGTGTGATTGTCTCAGGTCTCTTTTATCAGTGTGATTGTCTCAGGTCTCTTTTATCAGTGTGATTGTCTCAGGTCTCTTTTAGCAGTGTGATTGTCTCAGGTCTCCTTTATCAGTGTGATTGTCTCAGGTTGCCTTTAGCAGTGTGATTGTCTCAGGTCTCCTTTATCAGTGTGATTGTCTCAGGTCTCTTTTAGCAGTGTGATTGTCTCAGGTCTCCTTTATCAGTGTGATTGTCTCAGGTCTCCTTTAGCAGTGTGATTGTCTCAGGTCTCTTTTAGCAGTGTGATTGTCTCAGGTCTCTTTTAGCAGTGTGATTGTCTCAGGTCTCCTTTATCAGTGTGATTGTCTCAGGTCTCCTTTATCAGTGTGATTGTCTCAGGTCTCTTTTAGCAGTGTGATTGTCTCAGGTCTCCTTTATCAGTGTGATTGTCTCAGGTCTCCTTTATCAGTGTGATTGTCTCAGGTCTCCTTTATCAGTGTGATTGTCTCAGGTCTCCTTTATCAGTGTGATTGTCTCAGGTCTCCTTTATCAGTGTGATTGTCTCAGGTCTCTTTTAGCAGTGTGATTGTCTCAGGTCTCTTTTAGCAGTGTGATTGTCTCAGGTCTCCTTTATCAGTGTGATTGTCTCAGGTCTCCTTTATCAGTGTGATTGTCTCAGGTCTCCTTTATCAGTGTGATTGTCTCAGGTCTCTTTTATCAGTGTGATTGTCTCAGGCCTCCTTTATCAGTGTGATTGTCTCAGGTCTCCTTTATCAGTGTGATTGTCTCAGGTCTCTTTTATCAGTGTGATTGTCTCAGGCCTCCTTTATCAGTGTGATTGTCTCAGGTCTCCTTTAGCAGTGTGATTGTCTCAGGCCTCCTTTAGCAGTGTGATTGTCTCAGGCCTCCTTTAGCAGTGTGATTGTCTCAGGTCTCTTTTATCAGTGTGATTGTCTCAGGTCTCTTTTATCAGTGTGATTGTCTCAGGCCTCCTTTAGCAGTGTGATTGTCTCAGGCCTCCTTTAGCAGTGTGATTGTCTCAGGTCTCCTTTATCAGTGTGATTGTCTCAGGTCTATTTTATCAGTGTGATTGTCTCAGGCCTCTTTTATCAGTGTGATTGTCTCAGGCCTCTTTTATCAGTGTGATTGTCTCAGGCCTCTTTTATCAGTGTGATTGTCTCAGGTCTCCTTTAGCAGTGTGATTGTCTCAGGTTGCCTTTAGCAGTGTGAGTGTCTCAGGTTGC
This sequence comes from Salvelinus fontinalis, assembly GCF_029448725.1. Classification (NCBI taxonomy): domain Eukaryota; kingdom Metazoa; phylum Chordata; class Actinopteri; order Salmoniformes; family Salmonidae; genus Salvelinus; species Salvelinus fontinalis. Next base: position 182,372 of record NW_026600220.1, read on the forward strand.
CTTTAGCAGTGTGATTGTCTCAGGCCTCTTTTATCAGTGTGATTGTCTCAGGTTGCCTTTAGCAGTGTGATTGTCTCAGGTCTCTTTTATCAGTGTGAGTGTCTCAGGTTGCCTTTAGCAGTGTGATTGTCTCAGGTCTCTTTTAGCAGTGTGATTGTCTCAGGTCTCTTTTATCAGTGTGATTGTCTCAGGTCTCTTTTAGCAGTGTGATTGTCTCAGGTCTCTTTTATCAGTGTGATTGTCTCAGGCCTCTTTTATCAGTGTGATTGTCTCAGGCCTCTTTTATCAGTGTGATTGTCTCAGGTCTCCTTTATCAGTGTGATTGTCTCAGGTTGCCTTTAGCAGTGTGATTGTCTCAGGTCTCTTTTATCAGTGTGATTGTCTCAGGTCTCTTTTAGCAGTGTGATTGTCTCAGGTCTCTTTTATCAGTGTGATTGTCTCAGGCCTCTTTTATCAGTGTGATTGTCTCAGGCCTCTTTTATCAGTGTGATTGTCTCAGGTCTCCTTTAGCAGTGTGAGTGTCTCAGGTTGCCTTTAGCAGTGTGATTGTCTCAGGTCTCTTTTATCAGTGTGAGTGTCTCAGGTTGCCTTTAGCAGTGTGATTGTCTCAGGTCTCTTTTAGCAGTGTGATTGTCTCAGGTCTCTTTTATCAGTGTGATTGTCTCAGGTCTCTTTTAGCAGTGTGATTGTCTCAGGTCTCTTTTAGCAGTGTGATTGTCTCAGGTCTCTTTTATCAGTGTGATTGTCTCAGGTCTCTTTTAGCAGTGTGATTGTCTCAGGTCTCTTTTATCAGTGTGATTGTCTCAGGCCTCTTTTATCAGTGTGATTGTCTCAGGTTGCCTTTAGCAGTGTGATTGTCTCAGGTTGCCTTTAGCAGTGTGATTGTCTCAGGCCTCCTTTATCAGTGTGATTGTCTCAGGCCTCCTTTATCAGTGTGATTGTCTCAGGTCTCTTTTATCAGTGTGATTGTCTCAGGTCTCTTTTATCAGTGTGATTGTCTCAGGTTGCCTTTAGCAGTGTGATTGTCTCAGGTTGCCTTTAGCAGTGTGATTGTCTCAGGCCTCCTTTATCAGTGTGATTGTCTCAGGCCTCCTTTATCAGTGTGATTGTCTCAGGCCTCCTTTATCAGTGTGATTGTCTCAGGTCTCTTTTATCAGTGTGATTGTCTCAGGTCTCTTTTATCAGTGTGATTGTCTCAGGTCTCTTTTAGCAGTGTGAGTGTCTCAGGTCTCTTTTATCAGTGTGATTGTCTCAGGTCTCTTTTATCAGTGTGATTGTCTCAGGTTGCCTTTAGCAGTGTGATTGTCTCAGGTTGCCTTTAGCAGTGTGATTGTCTCAGGTCTCTTTTATCAGTGTGATTGTCTCAGGTTGCCTTTAGCAGTGTGATTGTCTCAGGTCTATTTTATCAGTGTGAGTGTCTCAGGTTGCCTTTAGCAGTGTGATTGTCTCAGGTCTCTTTTATCAGTGTGATTGTCTCAGGTCTCTTTTATCAGTGTGATTGTCTCAGGTTGCCTTTAGCAGTGTGATTGTCTCAGGTCTCTTTTATCAGTGTGATTGTCTCAGGCCTCCTTTAGCAGTGTGATTGTCTCAGGCCTCCTTTATCAGTGTGATTGTCTCAGGCCTCCTTTAGCAGTGTGATTGTCTCAGGCCTCCTTTATCAGTGTGATTGTCTCAGGCCTCCTTTATCAGTGTGATTGTCTCAGGTCTCTTTTATCAGTGTGATTGTCTCAGGCCTCCTTTATCAGTGTGATTGTCTCAGGTCTCTTTTAGCAGTGTGAGTGTCTCAGGTTGCCTTTAGCAGTGTGAGTGTCTCAGGCCTCTTTTAGCAGTGTGATTGTCTCAGGTCTCTTTTATCAGTGTGATTGTCTCAGGTCTCTTTTATCAGTGTGATTGTCTCAGGTCTATTTTATCAGTGTGATTGTCTCAGGTCTATTTTATCAGTGTGAGTGTCTCAGGCCTCTTTTATCAGTGTGAGTGTCTCAGGTCTCTTTTATCAGTGTGAGTGTCTCAGGTTGCCTTTAGCAGTGTGATTGTCTCAGGTCTCTTTTATCAGTGTGATTGTCTCAGGTCTCTTTTATCAGTGTGATTGTCTCAGGTCTATTTTATCAGTGTGATTGTCTCAGGTCTCTTTTATCAGTGTGATTGTCTCAGGTCTCTTTTATCAGTGTGATTGTCTCAGGTCTCTTTTATCAGTGTGATTGTCTCAGGTCTCTTTTATCAGTGTGATTGTCTCAGGTCTCTTTTATCAGTGTGATTGTCTCAGGTCTCTTTTAGCAGTGTGATTGTCTCAGGTCTATTTTATCAGTGTGATTGTCTCAGGTCTCCTTTAGCAGTGTGATTGTCTCAGGCCTCTTTTATCAGTGTGATTGTCTCAGGTCTATTTTATCAGTGTGATTGTCTCAGGTATCTTTTAGCATTGGGATTGTCTCAGGCCTCTTTTATCAGTGTGATTGTCTCAGGTCTATTTTATCAGTGTGATTGTCTCAGGTATCTTTTAGCATTGGGATTGTCTCAGGCCTCTTTTATCAGTGTGATTGTCTCAGGTCTATTTTATCAGTGTGATTGTCTCAGGTCTCCTTTAGCAGTGTGATTGTCTCAGGCCTCTTTTATCAGTGTGATTGTCTCAGGTCTCCTTTATCAGTGTGATTGTCTCAGGTTGCCTTTAGCAGTGTGATTGTCTCAGGTCTCTTTTAGCAGTGTGAGTGTCTCAGGTTGCCTTTAGCAGTGTGAGTGTCTCAGGTCTCTTTTATCAGTGTGATTGTCTCAGGCCTCTTTTATCAGTGTGATTGTCTCAGGTTGCCTTTAGCAGTGTGAGTGTCTCAGGTCTCTTTTATCAGTGTGATTGTCTCAGGCCTCTTTTATCAGTGTGATTGTCTCAGGTTGCCTTTAGCAGTGTGATTGTCTCAGGTCTCTTTTAGCAGTGTGAGTGTCTCAGGTTGCCTTTAGCAGTGTGAGTGTCTCAGGTCTCTTTTAGCAGTGTGATTGTCTCAGGTTGCCTTTAGCAGTGTGAGTGTCTCAGGTTGCCTTTAGCAGTGTGAGTGTCTCAGGTCTCTTTTAGCAGTGTGATTGTCTCAGGTTGCCTTTAGCAGTGTGAATGTCTCAGGTTGCCTTTAGCAGTGTGAGTGTCTCAGGTTGCCTTTAGCAGTGTGAGTGTCTCAGGTTGCATTTAGCAGTGTGAGTGTCTCAGGTTGCCTTTAGCAGTGTGATTGTCTCAGGTTGCCTTTAGCAGTGTGAGTGTCTCAGGTTGCCTTTAGCAGTGTGAGTGTCTCAGGTTGCCTTTAGCAGTGTGAGTGTCTCAGGTTGCCTTTAGCAGTGTGAGTGTCTCAGGTCTCTTTTAGCAGTGTGAGTGTCTCAGGTCTCTTTTAGCAGTGTGAGTGTCTCAGGTTGCCTTTAGCAGTGTGAGTGTCTCAGGTTGCCTTTAGCAGTGTGAGTGTCTCAGGTCTCCTTTAGCAGTGTGAGTGTCTCAGGTCTCCTTTAGCAGTGTGAGTGTCTCAGGTCTCTTTTAGCAGTGCGATTGTCTCAGGTCTCCTTTAGCAGTGCGAGTGTCTCAGGTCTCCTTTAGCAGTGTGAGTGTCTCAGGCCTCAGCTGCTGTGGGTTGTTTCAGTGTGGATTACTTCAGCTTAGAGAGGAGAGGGGATGGGTAAGATAGGAGAGGAGGGAGAAGAGGCGATGGGGGAAGAGAGGATAGGGAGAGGAGAGAGGGAGAGGCGATGGGGGAAGAGAGGATAGGGAGAGGAGAGAGGGAGAGGCGATGGGGGAAGAGAGGATAGGGAGAGGAGAGAGGGAGAGGTGATGGGGAGAAGAGGAGAGAGGGAGGAGAGGAGGGAGGAGATGCGATGGGGAGTTGAGAGGAGAGCGGATGAGGAGAGGGAGAGAAGAGAGGAGAGGGGATGAGGAGAGGATAGAGGGAGGAGAGGGGGAGAAGAGAGGAGAGAGAAGAGAGGAGAGGGGGAAACGAGAGAGGAGAGGCGATGGGGATAAGAGAGAGGAGAGAGAAAAGAGGAGATGGGGAGAAGAGAGAAGAGAGGAGAGAGAAGAGAGGAGATGGGGAGAAGAGAGGAGATGGGGAGAAGAGAGAGGCGAGAGAAGAGAGGAGATGGGGAGAAGAGAGGAGATGGGGAGAAGAGAGAGGCGAGAGAAGAGAGGAGATGGGGAGAAGAGAGGAGAGAGGGAGAGAGAAGAGAGTTGAGGAGAGAGAAGAGAGGAGAGAGGGAGAAGAAAGTTGAGGAGAGAGAAGAGAGGAGATGGGGAGAAGAGAGGAGAGAGGGAGAAGAGAGTCGATGAGAAAGAAGAGAGGAGAGAGGGAGAAGAGAGGAGACACCACACCCATAGAGCATCCTCATCACCTCTAGGTTACACTTTATCTGAACCTGGAGCCTTCATAAAGGCTACATAACACTGTCATAACCCTTCATAACACGGTCATTAGTGTTTTTTGTTTCAGCCCAGAGCTAACACACCCGATTCAACGACTCAATCTAACCATCAAGCCCTGGAATAGTGGAATCGGGGGTATTAGTGCTGGGCTGGAACAAATATGTGCAATCCTAAGGGTACTCCTGGACTGGAGCTGAGGAATGCTGGCTTTAATTAATATTAACAGTAAGGGCAAATAAAAAGCAGACTGAGGCACCTGTGAGAAAGAACTGTCTGCCCCCCCCCCCCCTCTGGTAGGGGGGAACTGTTGGCAGAGTGACACAACTCTCTTGTTACCGCCTGATGAGAACTGCATCCTGGGTAAATCACTAATGCCCAGCTGTCATTGGTCTGCACAGTGTGTGTGTGTGTGTGTGTGTGTGTGTGTGTGTGTGTGTGTGTGTGTGTGTGTGTGTGTGTGTGTGTGTGTGTGTGTGTGTGTGTGTGCTCAACAGACTGCAGGATGCTGGCCCTTTCCTCTGTGGGTTCATGTACCTTGGCTTCTGTACCTGGATCACTGGATCACAGCTCCACCCCAAGTTGTAAGGCCGTAGTGTACATCTAGCTAGCAGGACAGACTGAGGCTGGCGCCGTGGTAGACATCATCAGGACTCGACAGAGAATCAATCTGTCTGTCTGTGTCCTGGAAACTCAATTGAACTTCAATGTATAGCTTCAAGTTTCAATACAAACTGATTAACTGAATAAGGTATGTGTTGGAGTAAGCAGAGAGGAAGTGGCAAAGCAAGAGAGATTTACTCCACCCAAGATCTGTTCACGTAAGATAAGCCCTTTTTGTATGGAGGTCTATGAGAGACAGTCAAATTACATGAGGCTTATTTGATTTAATAGAAATGTCCTAATGTTTTTCCTGTTATAAATGTACTGATATATGTGAATGCACGTGAATTCCGGAAAATATTTGAAAAACGACTTAGTTGTGCTTGTTGTTCACACGCGTATCTGCTCTCTCGTTGGCTAAAATGGTCCCACCTAATCTCGCCTGCCTTCAGTCACGGAGGACAAGTATTTCCAATGTTAGAGCTGTCACTCGGCTATCTTGTCAACATGAAATATAATCTTTGGATTAAGGCAGCCGGTCACAAATAGCTCCTTGTCCCTTACGCTTGTCCATAACCCCTTGATGGGTGGTGGCATGTCTGTAGGAACTGGGTAGCTATCAGATAGGTGTTAGCATGTCTGTAGGAACTGAGTAGCTATCAGATAGGTGTTAGCATGTCTGTAGGGTCTGGGTAACTATCAGATAGGTGTTAGCATGTCTGTAGGGTCTGGGTAGCTATCAGAAAGATTTTAGCATGTCTGTAGGGTCTGGGTAGCTATCAGATAGGTGTTAGCATGTCTGTAGGGTCTGGGTAACTATCAGATAGATGTTAGTATGTCTGTAGGGTCTGGGTAGCTATCAGATAGATGTTAGCATGTCTGTAGGATCCAGGTGTCCAGGTGTCCAGGTGTCCTTTCCAGGTGTCCAGAATCCAGGTGAAAGCTATGCTCCCTTATTGATGACACTTCAATCCGTGTAGATGAAGGGGAGGAGACGGGTTAAAGAAGGATTTTTAGGCCTTCATACATGAGACATGGATTGTGTATGTGTACTATTCAGAGGGTGAATGGACAAGATAAGATATTTAAGTGCCTTTGAACGGGGTATGGTAGTAGGTGCCAGGCACATCGGTTTGTGTCAAGAATTGCAATGCTGCTGGGTTTTTCACACTCAACAGTTTGGTCCACCACCCAAAGGACATCCAGCCAACTTGACACAACTGTGGGAAGCATTGGAGTCACCATGGACCAGCATCCCTGTGGAACGCTGTGGAACGCTTTTGAGACCTTGTAGAGTCCATGCCCCAACAAATTGGTGGTGGTGGTGGGGTGATAATGGTGATAATACCCTTTTAGTGTAAGAACTGTTTGAACTGAGTTTTGGCCTGCCTGGTGACATCACCCCCCCCCCCCCCCTCCATGTTTGTTTTTGCCCTAGTACTAACACACCTGATTCAAATAATCAAAGGCTTGATGATGAGTTGATTTGTTTTATCAGGTGTGTTAGTGCCATGGCAAAACCCCTCTGGGTCTCCAGGACTGAGAAATACTACTGGTGTACTAGTTGTGTGTAGCTACATTACAGTAAATTAGACGTCTCCTGCCATAGTTGTATTGACTCAGTGTCATGAATGTTCTGTACTAAATCGTTATATCCAAGGGCCCAACGTTGACTGAACAGCATTAGGCATGAAAGTTTTCCTTTTACAAATGTCTAGAGAGATTCAACAGAACACCACTGTGGTCAATAGAGACAGACTTTAGAGAGTTGAATCCGTGTGCGCTGTCCATGGTGCTGACAGTTTGCTGAGATCATGCTACAAGGTCATGCAGTCTGTAATCGTGGCAAACTTTCAGAATAACGGACAGCGGAAACTCCCCTGCAAGTTTTCAAGACTTAAAAAAGCGAGGAGAGGGCGAAACAACATACTTACATAAGCGGTTATACGAAAATATCCATCGACTTTGGAAGCTGTCTTCGATGCTAAATATAAATATATATTTACACTTTAGAATGTATATAATATGTTTCCTTACTTGAGTAATAGCCTATCCAAATACATTTCGAAAAGCGATTTATTTCAGTCTGTAGTTCACAGCCAAGACGTATTTCACAAACGATTTCATGACATTACCTCATTTAAAAACAATGTTGTCAACCCGAGTGGCGTTCATTTTGAGTGAGTCTTCTGCGTGCAAAACATGACATTTACAAACACAAACGTTTTACCATCGAGGCTACTTACTTGAGAGAGATAAGAGAAGGAGAGAGAGCGATAAAGTCACGGTCACCGCCATATCTCCTCCGTGCCCTTCTTCCCTTCCCCGGAATCCGACGCTCAAAACTTGGATGGGGCTGTGCCGGAGTGGGGTTATTATCTCCGGGAGAGAAAGTCAAAAGTTGACGGCAAAGCGCAGCAGTAGATCCAGGACTGTCAACGCGTTCATACACCATCGAGGTCGTCAGAAATGAACCGCGTCGTGATCGTTGTTGTGGTAGCCGATCCGAACCGATCCGTTTGATGTCTGCGTCTCCGGTAATTCTCACAAACACGTGCACTCAGTCCTGATCTGATCTTTGCCCCTCCACTCTCAAGCGGTGTGTCACAATACAAATTATAAAGCGAATGCGTACGGATTCATGTGATAACATATCGATGGACGTAATGGGTCACATTGAAATTCGCGGTAACTCTGATATTGAAACAAAATCCCGTCGCTATCCTCGTCGTCCGTCGGAGTGGCCCGCGCCTTGCCTCAGACTTGCGGTTTCAGCCAAACGTCACAAACTCGCCGCGTTGACATTTGCGCTAAATTCGATCCGTGTCCCAATCTAACAGGCTACGCATGTCTACAGAACCGAGAAATATGTTTTTGCAACTGTTTAGTCCACATTTCACTGAGTATTCCCTACGCCACGTTTATAAGCATAAATGACAAACCTCTCTTTTTCAGTTGTAACTTTTGTTTTACACACCAAATGTATCATAAATGATAGGCATATGAATATATCCCGTAGGCCTATGTCTAAGCGAATGATTGTCGTTAAAACTCGGGGTGGCTCCGTGGACCACTCGGGGTTAGAATGCTCTGAGCTTCGAACTGAAATGGAACGCGTCACGTGACCCGGTGGAATCCTGAGAGAGGACGGATGGATGGATGCGCTTCTCTATTACAAAACTCAACTCTACAGAGTTCCAGATTTCGAAATTGCGCCTGGAATTATTCCCCAATATTCGACTTGCATTGACAGCTAGACTGACCCCTCATACGCAGGGGATAACCTGCCAGATGTAGGCTAATAGATGGAATAAATACATTAATAAATTAATATCTTAAACAAATAAATTAACCTAGTCCACGTTCTTTTTCATATTTTCAGAAGAATTGTTTAACAATTTCTGCAGGACTGTATCCACGCAAATTAACTGTGAGGATTGTTTAGTTAGCGGTTAATTGCGTTGTTTGAAGAAAGTGTTTTGGGACCACTAACTGCACGTGGCCTCCCCGCGAGCTCCCCAGTGTGCCTTGTGAGCGCGTGGTGGTGTATTTTATCAGTGCCTCGAGGCAGTTGGAGGCTCCTGCTGTTCTCCGTGTGATGCCGAACTTATTCTCCAGGATGAAATCTGTCAGATAGTCACGACTTCATGATAAGAAGAAGGAAAGTACTGGAACACACACGTCACACAAACTCTTCTCTATCACTCGCCCCCCCCCCCCCCCTCTTTCTCCCCACTTCTCTCGCTCACTCTTTCACTCTCTCACACACACACACCTGCTAGCCTTACTTCCCAGAAGACGTTGGAAAGCCTTCGCAGTAAGAGGGCACTTAGGTTGTATTATCCGCTTTTGCTGCACATCATCATTCCATTTAAATGTGGGGTAAAGACTAGGCTACTACACTAGGTCCTGGGCTGTGTCCCAAATCATTCCATTTAAATTGGGGGTAAAGACTAGGCTACTACACTAGGTCCTGGTCTGTGTCCCAAATCATTCCATTTAAATGTGGGGTAAAGACTAGTCTACTACACTAGGTCCTGGGCTGTGTCCCAAATCATTCCATTTAAATGTGGGGTAAAGACTAGTCTACTACACTAGGTCCTGGGCTGTGTCCCAAATCATTCCATTTAAATGTGGGGTAAAGACTAGGCTACTACACTAGGTCCTGGGCTGTGTCCCAAATCATTCCATTTAAATGTGGGGTAAAGACTAGTCTACTACACTAGGTCCTGGACTGTGTCCCAAATCATTCCATTTAAATGTGGGGTAAAGACTAGGCTACTACACTAGGTCGTTGGCTGTGTCCCAAATCATTCCATATTCCCCATATAGTCCTATATATTCCCTATATAGTTTTGACCCTCTTCCCTATTTAGTTCACTTCTTTTTAACCAGGGCCCTGGTCAAAAGTAGTGGACTATATACTGTAGGGAATGGGCAATAATTTGGGATGCAGCCCTGGACCTACTGTAGTAGCCTAGCCTATCAAGACTGGATACACATTGATTTTCTAGGGTTGTCTTTACCCCACATTTACATTGAATGATGATGTGCAGTGAAAGTGGTGTGTGTGTGCGTGTGCGTGTGTGTGTGCGTGTGTGTGGGGGGGGTATTTTTACGGGTCTGAGTGGTGGTGTCGGTGATAAGGACACAAGCTGTCGGACGGTCAGAGCAGGAGTCCACCGCTACAGTAGCGCCTGGCGCCTGCACCAAAGACTGAGGAAGAGGGAAGGGGAGAGAAAGACACAGAGGAGACTATTTTACTTTTTAACATTCAGCTTGTCATTCATGAATAAAGCATGGATGGACTCCAACTATAGAGTCTTAAAAGCTTGGATTTTCCTGCCGCTGACATGACAGGTTCTTTTCTAAGATACTCTGCAGTTGCTTAATACATTTTTTTAAAGCCATTGATTCTTAGTTCAACCGTCTTAACCCATCAGAACCCAAAATATAATCTTGTTTCACTCCAATGTTTGTAAACAAAGTAAATGTAAACAAACACTATAAAGACTCAAAACATGATTATTTTGATTTCATGGATGGTCAGTCCTTGCATCCATAGTCCCGTCTATACATTTGAGAGTGTTAAAGATGCTCTATGCAGAAATCCTTCTGCCATTTCCTGGTTGCTGAAATTCTAATAGTTTGCCTAATCTCAGTTTATATGACAAAACAAACTAGTATAGTATAGAGAATCATTGTACCATCTAAACAACTGGAAAATATATTTTCCATAACCTACAAAATTGTATTTTCAGCTGTTTGAAACTTGTGTACAAAACCGAAAGTAAAAGATGCAAAAACAAACTTAAAAAGCAGGAAGCATAGAAATATTGCACATAGAACAGATATACAGCTTCTTAGACTTGCTTTCAATGAAAATGACAGATATATAACTCACATTTCTATGTGCATTTGTTGGGTCGTCCAAAAAAGTGACATATTTTAGCTTTAACATTTCTCCAGTGTTGTCTTTCAAATCCCAGATTGCACCTTCATAGAGAATAGATACTGTATGTATTAGATATGTTTATCAGCTACTTTCTTTTGATAGTGTCACTGGAAGGACAATACTCAAGTGGCACCCTCTTTATGTGCACTACTTTTCTAAGGGCTCCGGTCAAAAAGAGTGCACTTAATAGGGAATAGGATGCCATTTGGGACTCTAGCGAAGTCAACATGTCGATACACATATGGGGATCATAGGCTTGAGACAGACGATACAATTTCATTTGAAGGATCAATTAAATCAAGCCCCTCAATCTCCTAATCAAGACATAATACATTAAAACAGTCAGTAATACATCCAATATTTTGAAGTGGAACTGAGAAATAGAAACATATGTTGTGACTCCACTAGTCCTCCAAAAGACAAAGCATCACACCATAACAAAACGTGATCATTCATAGGATTTATAGCTGTGACTAGTGAACGGCAAAGCATAACCATACATCACTCACACATGACTCACTCTTCCAAGCTCACTGGATATTTTACTCTGTCTGTGTGTCTGTCTGTGTGTGTGTGTGTGTGTGTCACACGTATTTATTCACTGACACACACATACACACACACCATTACGCCACTAAATAAGAGCGACAGGGAGCCATAAAATCAACTCAAATCAAATTGTATTGGTAGCATACACATATGTAGTTGATGTTATTGCGGGAGTAGCTTAAAACTTCTTGCCACTATAGGGGGTGCTGTTTCGCATTAGCATAATTTGCTCTACAGATTAAACTGCCTAGTACTCAATTCTTGCTCGTACAATATGCATATTATTATTATTATTGGATAGAAAACACTCTCTAGTTTCTATAGCCGTTGGAATTCTGTCTCTGAGTGAAACAGAACTCCTTCTACAGCACTTTTCCTGACAGGGAGTCAGATTTCAGAAATCTTGGCCCCAGATCTGGGGTCAGTTTAAAAGTCCCTGTAAATGCTATGAGGATACAAACACTGCTTACGTCTTCCCCAGGATGTCAGTACGTGGTGACGCTTTGAATGGAGTCGATTGCGCAATCAGGGCCTGTATAAAAGAGCACAAGGTGGAAGTAGCTTCCTTTTGCTGCCTGCGCCTGACGCACGAAGGACGTCGGACTCGTCTCCTTCCAACCTGTTGTTTAGCCAGTAATATTTCTCCGGTCATGTTTTTACTCGTTATAGGTGTTAACAACATCATAAGGTAGTTAATTTGAACCGTTTTATAGCAATTTATATCCGTTTAGTGCGATTTTAAAGGCATTGCTTTGTGGTGCACTTTGAAGCGCCGGGCATGTTTCGGGGTCCCGGTCGAACGTTAGTGGGCATTTCGACAGACAAGAGGACATCTTTCGACCAAAAGAAGATTAGACCCAAGAAAGGATACATTGCCCAAGATTCTGATGGAAGAACAGCTCATAGTAAGAACAATTTATGATGATAAATCGTGTTTCTGTCGAAAAATGTTAAACGCTTATGACGCCATTTTGTTTGGTATAGCTTCGCTTGGCGCAACCTGTATTGAAAAGTAAGGATAATTTAAAAAATGTAATTCAGCGATTGTATTAAGAATTAAATTGTCTATCAATCGCTGTCCACCCTGTATTTTTTAGTCAAGTTTATGAGTATTTATGTATAAGACTAGATCACTGTCTAATAGGGCGCACGACATTTTCTGACCAGCTGGGCTACTTTTCTCATTGTCTAACCATGATTTTGGTGGCTAAATATGCACATTTTCGAACAAACTCTATATGTATGTTGTAATATGATGTTACAGGAGTGTCATCTGAAGAATTCTGAGAAGGTTAGCGAAAAAATTAATACATTTTGGTGGTGATAATGCTATCGCTCTTTTTGCCGTGAATCAATGCTGGGGTAATGTTTGCACATGTGCTATGGTAATATAACGATTTATTGTGTTTTCGCTGTAAGACACTTAGAAAATCTGAAATATTGTCTGGATTCACAGGATCTGTGTCTTTCAATTAGTGTACGCTGTGTATTTTTACAAAATGTTTTATGATTAGTAATTAGGTAATACACGTTGCTCTCTGTATTTTTTCTAGTCGAGTTGTGATGGTGTTTGCAATTGTAAACTATGATTTATACCTGAAATATGCACATTTTTCGAACAAAACCTATCCTATACCATAAATATGTTATCAGACTGTCATCTGATGAGGTTTTTTCTTGGTTAGTGGCTATCAATATCTTTATTTGTCCGAATTGGTGATAGCTACTGGTGTTGAGAAAAAATGGTGGACAAAGAAAAATGGTGTCTTTTGCTAACGTGGTTAGCTAATAGATTTACATATTTTGTCTTCCCTGTAAAACATTTTAAAAATCTGAAATGGTGGCTTTATTCACAAGATCTGTATCTTTCATTAGGTGTCTTGGACTTGTGATTTAATGATATTTAGATGATACTATTTAATTGTGACGCTATGCTAGCGATGCTAATCAGTGTGGGGGGGTGGGGGGTGCTCCCGGCACCGGGGTTGAGAGGCGTGAAAAGTTAAAACCTTTTCTCAATAGGGGGGCGCTGTTTTCACTTTGTAAAAATGTGTTCCCAAATTCAACTGCATCGTACTCAATTCTTGCTCGTACAATATGCATATTATTAATACTATTGGATAGAAAACACTCTCTAGTTTCTAAAACCGTTTGAATTATATCTGTGAGTAAAACAGAACTCATTTTGCAGCAAACTTCCTGTCAGGAAGTGAGAAATCTGAAATCGGGCACTGTTCCACGGTCAGTTTATTAATTTGCATGTAATCTATGGGTCGACATGCACTGCATACGCCTTCCCCTAGATGTCAGTAAGCAGTGAGAATTGGAATGGGGTGTCTAGGTAGATCTGAGGCCGTACAAATGCTCTTGGAACCGGGTGTGCAGTCTTTTCAACGTTCATCATGACGCAAGACAGACCTCAGGATTGCATTCTGAAAAGCTCTCGTTATAGGCGTTAGATATATCCGGCTCTGATTTTATTCGATATAGGTGTTAAAAACATCATAATGTAGTTATTTTAAACCGAGTTATATCAGTTTATATCAGTATATTGCGATTTTCGGTATTTCATTTGTGCTGCGTTATAGTGAGTTGGACACGTCTTCGCCACATGGCTAATGTTTGCTGCTAATTCCAAAGTTGAAGACGACAATCTACAACCGAGCAACGATTTTTCTGGACAAAGGACAACTTGCACAAGATTCTGATGGAAGCTCATCAAATAGTAAGAACTATTTATGATGTTAATTCGTTGTTCTGTTGAAAAATGTTAAACTATTATTCCGCCATTAATTTCGGTGCGGTCTCGCTTTAACGCACGCTGTATGTCGTAGTAACGTTAATTTAAAAAATCTAACACAGCGGTTGCATTAAGAACGAATGTATCTTTAATTTGCTGTCCAACCTGTATTTTTTAGTCAGGTTTATGATTATTTATTGTTTAGATTAGGTGCCTCTCCCAAGATTTCTCCCGACATTTTGTTTGCATTTTGGCTACTATTCATATTGCATAACCACGATTTGTGCCGCTAAATATGCACATTTTCGAACAAACCATATATGTATTGTGTAATTTGATGTTATAGGACTGTCATCTGAAGAAGTTTGAGAAGGTTAGTGAATAATTTATATATATATATATATATATATATATAATATAATCATTTTATATCTTTTGCTGGTTTATTCGTTATCGCTACTGTTGGCTTGAATCAATGCTGTTGTGTGGTTGGCTATTGTAGTAAGCTAATATAATGCTATATTGTGTTTTCGCTGTAAAACACTTAAAAAATCTGAAATATTGGCTGGATTCACAAGATCTTTGTCTTTCATTTGCTGTACACTGTGTATTTTTCAAAAATGTTTTATGATGAGTATTTCGGTAATTCACGTTGCTCTCTGTAGTTATTCTAGTTGCTTTGGTGAGAGTTGTGATGGTGGCTGCAATGTAAAACTATGATTTATACCTGAAATATGCAAATTTTTCAAACAAAACATATGCTATACAATAAATATGTTATCAGACTGTCATCTGATGAAGTTGTTTCTTGGTTAGTGACTATTTATATCTTTATTTGGTCGAATTTGTGATAGCTACCTATGCAGTAAAAAAATGGTGGGAAAAAAGTTGTGTCTTTTGCTATCGTGGTTAGCTAATAGAAATACATATTGTGTCTTCCCTGTAAAACATTTTAAAAATCAGAAATGATGGTTGGATTCACAAGATGTGTATCTTTCATCTGGTGTCTTGGACTTGTGATTTCATGATATTTAGATACTAGTATTTACTTGTGGCGCTATGCTAGGCTATGCTAGTCAGCTTTTTTACTGATGAGGGTGCTCCCGGATCCGGGATTGTGACCAAGTAAAAGTTAATGTGTTCAGGCGGCGGCAAGGACGCGGAGACGTGTGGGTTATATTATATATGAAGTTTGCATCCCAAATGGAACCCTATTCCCTATGAAGTGCAATACTTTTGAAAAGAGCTGATAGGGTTCTGGTCAACAGTAGTGCCCTACGTAAGGAATAGGGTGCTGGTGCATCTATTCTGTTAGAGCTCTTCTAAGTATAGTGATTATGAACCCTTTATCCTGGACCACCACCCTTTACCCTGGAACACTACCCTTTAACCTGGACGTCCACCCTTTACCCTGGACCACCACCCATTACCCTGGACCTCCAACTTTTACCCTGGAACACTACCCTTTACCATGGAACACTACCCTTTACCCTGGACCACCACCCTTTACCCTGGAACACCACCCTTTACCCTGGACCACTACCCTTTAACCTGGACGTCCAACCTTTACCCTGGACCACCACCCTTTACCCTGGACTACCACCCTTTACCCTGGACTACCACTCTTTACCCTGGAACACTACCCTTTACCCTGGACCACCACCCTTTACCCTGGACCACCACCCTTTACCCTGGACCACCACCCTTTACCCTGGACCACTACCCTTTACCCTGGACCACTACCCTTTACCTTGGACCACCACCCTTTACCCTGGACTACCACCCTTTACCCTGGACTACCACCCTTTACCCTGGACCACCACCTACCCCCCTTTACCCTGGACCACCACCTACAACCCTTTACCCTGGACCACCACCCTTTACCCTGGACCGCCAACCTTTAACCTGGACCTCCAACCTTTACCCTGGACCTCCACCCTTTACCCTGAACCACCACCCTTTACCCTGGACCACCACCTACCCCCCTTTACCCTGGACCACCACCTACAACCCTTTACCCTGGACCACCACCCTTTACCCTGGACCGCCTACCTTTAACCTGGACCTCCAACCTTTACCCTGGACCTCCACCCTTTACCCTGAACCACCACCCTTTACCCTGGACCACTACCCTTTACCCTGGAACACCACCCTTTACCCTGGAGCACCACCCTTTACCCTGGAACACCACCCTTTACCCTGGACCCCCACCCTTTACCCTGGACCACCACCCTTTACCCTGGACCACCACCCTTTACCCTGGACCACCACCCTTTACCCTGGCCACCACCCTTTACCCTGGCCACCACCCTTTACCCTGGAACACCACCCTTTACCCTGGAACACCACCCTTTACCCTGGAACACCACCCTTTACCCTGGACCACCACCCTTTACCCTGGACCACCACCCTTTACCCTTTACCCTGGACCACCACTTACCACCCTTTACACTGGACCACCACCCTTTACCCTGGACCACCACCCTTTACCCTGGATCACTACCCTTTACCCTGAATCACCACCCTTTACCCTTTACCCTGGACCACTACCCTTTACCCTGGACCACCACCCTTTACCCTGAATCACCACCCTTTACCCTGAACCACCACCCTTTACCCTGGACTACCACCCTTTACCCTGGACCACCACCCTTTACCCTGGACAACCACCCTTTACCCTGAATCACCACCCTTTACCCTGGACCACCACCCTTTACCCTGGATCACTACCCTTTACCCTGAATCACCACCCTTTACCCTTTACCCTGGACCACCCCCCTTTACCCTGGACCACCCCCCTTTACCCTGAACCACCACCCTTTACCCTGAATCACCCCCCTTTACCCTGAACCACCACCCTTTACCCTGGACCACCACCCTTTACCCTGGACAACCACCCTTTACCCTGAATCACCACCCTTTACCCTGGAACACCACCCTTTACCCTGGACCACCACCCTTTACCCTGGAACACTACCCTTTACCCTGGAACACTACCCTTTACCCTGGAACACTACCCTTTACCCTGGAACACCACCCTTTACCCTGGACCACTACCCTTTACCCTGGACCACCACCCTTTACCCTGAATCACCACCCTTTACCCTGAACCACCACCCTTTACCCTGGACCACCACCCTTTACCCTGGACCACCACCCTTTACCCTGGACAACCACCCTTTACCCTGAAACACCACCCTTTACCCTGGAACACTACCCTTTATCCTGAACCACTACCCTTTACCTTCGACCCCACACACACACACACACACACACACACACACACACACACACACACACACACACACACACACACACACACACACACACACACGCAGAAGAGAGCAGGTGCAGGAGAGCAACCCAAGGGTTTGGTGACTGTCATGTTACACCTGAGCTCCCTGTGTGTGTGTGTGTGTGTGTGTGTGTGTGTGTGTGTGTGTGTGTGTGTGTGTGTGTGTGTGTGTGTGTGTGTGTGTGTGTGTGTGTGTGTGTGTGTGTGTGTGTGTGTGTGTGTGTGTGTGTGTGCCCGCCCTTATGTCATGTGTTTGTGCCTTCGTGTGTGTGTGTGTGTGTGTGTGTGTGTGTGTGTGTGCCCTTATGTCATGTGTTTGTGCCGTTGTGTGTGTGTGTGTGTGCCCTTATGTCATGTGTTTGTGCCTTTGTGTGTGTGTGTGCCCTTATGTCATGTGTTTGTGCCTTTGTGTGTGTGTGTGCCCTTATGTCAAGTGTTTGTGCCTTTGTGTGTGTGCCCTTATGTCATGTGTTTGTGCCTTTGTGTGTGTGCCCTTATGTCATGTGTTGGGGGGGGGGGGGGGTTGTTATGTTAATTCCCTCCCTTCATATTTTGGACTGTAGTTTATAGGAACTGCTCCCTGTGCTTCCTGGAATGAATGAAAGTGTGTTAATCCTAAATGACATCCTATTCACTCCATAGTTCACTACCTTTGACCAGAGGCTATGGCTTAAATCACACCATATTCCCTAGGTAGTGCACAACTTTTAATAAGAGTCACAAAGCCAAAAAAAACACAATTCCCTCTATATAGTGCACTACTTATAACCAGAGCCGATGCCTCATGCTAAATGGAGTTGCCCGTACAGTGAGGATCACAGCTGAGAAGTAGTGCTCCTGTTTTCTCCTGCTCCAGTCAGGAAGTGAGCAACATACCCTGCATGACCAACAGGATGTTCCTGCTCCAGTCAGGAAGTGAGCAACATACCCTGCATGACCAACAGTATGTTCCTGCTCCAGTCAGGAAGTGAGCAACATACCCTGCATGACCAACAGTATGTTCCTGCTCCAGTCAGGAAGTGAGCAACATACCCTGCGTGACCAACAGTATGTTCCTGCTCCAGTCAGGAAGTGAGCAACATACTCTGCATGACCAACAGTATGTTCCTGCTCCAGTCAGGAAGTGAGCAACATACCCTGCATGACCAACAGTATGTTCCTGCTCCAGTCAGAGAGTGAGCAACATACCCTGCATGACCAACAGTATGTTCCTGCTCCAGTCAGGGAGTGAGCAACATACCCTGCATGACCAACAGTATGTTCCTGCTCCAGTCAGGAAGTGAGCAACATACCCTGCATGACCAACAGTATGTTCCTGCTCCAGTCAGGAAGTGAGCAACATACCCTGCATGACCAACAGTATGTTCCTGCTCCAGTCAGGGAGTGAGCAACATACCCTGCGTGACCAACAGTATGTTCCTGCTCCAGTCAGGAAGTGAGCAACATACCCTGCATGACCAACAGTATGTTCCTGCTCCAGTCAGGAAGTGAGCAACATACCCTGCATGACCAACAGTATGTTCCTGCTCCAGTCAGGAAGTGAGAAACATACCCTGCATGACCAACAGTATGTTCCTGCTCCAGTCAGGAAGTGAGCAACATACCCTGCATGACCAACAGTATGTTCCTGCTCCAGTCAGGAAGTGAGCAACATACCCTGCATGACCAACAGTATGTTCCTGCTCCAGTCAGGAAGTGAGAAACATACCCTGCATGACCAACAGTATGTTCCTGCTCCAGTCAGGAAGTGAGCAACATACCCTGCATGACCAACAGTATGTTCCTGCTCCAGTCAGGAAGTGAGCAACATACCCTGCATGACCAACAGTATGTTCCTGCTTGTCCAACGTCTCATTCCAAAATCATGGACATTAAAATGGAGTTGGTTCCCCCCTTTGCTGCTATAACAGCCTCCAGTCTTCTAGGGAGGCTTTCCACTGGATGTTGGAACATTGCTGCGGGGACTTGCTTCCATTCAGCCACAAGAGCATTAGTGAGGTCGGGCGATTAGGTCTGGTTCGCAGTCAGCGTTCCAATTCATCCCAAAGGTGTTCGATGGGGTTGAGTTTAGGGCTCTGTGCAGGCCAGTCAAGTTCTCCCACACCAATCTCGACAAAACCATTTCTGTATGGACCTCGCTTTCTGCACGTGGGCATTGTCATGCTGAAACAGGAAAGGACCTTTCCCAAACTGTAGCCACAATGTTGGAAGCACAGAATCGTCTAGAATGTTATTGTATGCTGTAACGGTAAGATTTCCCGATGTTACCCTCAAAAAATATTGATATAAATTTGGCAAGATTGTACGATTTGCTTCAGATTTGTCATGTTTAGTGATTGGCTTGCGAGGCTACATCAACTGCAGCGTGGTATTTGATATGCGCGTGTGTCAACACCAGCAACGCCAGCCTCTGTCTATGCTGATGCGTGAGTGAAGTGAGTTGGGAAAAACTGACAGTATGCATCTTAGAAATAGTTTTCACATAATAACTTTATGTCTGAACTCAGAATCAAATTGGCTTCCTCAAAATACCATGGTCGCTATGGTAGAATATCTATTTAGTTCTGCAATTTTGTGCATTTATCAAAGTCCCATCAGGTAGCCTGATTTCACATGTGTTATGTAAACAAGATTATTAGGGAAATCGTTCTATTTGTACAGCATGTAAACATTTAAATCAAACTATTAATTAATTTGATTATTCACAATAATCATATTATTCTGTGCATACTTAGTGCCGGCCGTGTTCCTATTGATTAGTTACAGGGATCGGCTTGTAACAGCCACACAACACGATAAAGCAAAAACATTGTGACACGGCCAGAACTTTGTCAGATTCTACGGCTGCATTTTGCGGTACTTCATCTGCAGACTCGGACCTGGTCACACTGGATGAGCCAAGATGTCTGACAATCGTTTACGACCTAAGAATATGCCCACAACCAGGACATTTTGTCTGAGGTGGCATAGGATGACTAAAATCGTGCAGTCTGTGGGGTCTCTTAGCCCAAACACCCCAGTCGAGATGTGTGCATACTTGCGTCCCATCTCACAGCTCCAAAGTCAAAGTTCAGACTAAGGTCACTTCCTGTCTCATTGTCCACTCAGACTGTGTCAGCTACACTCCTCTACACTCCTCTGTTACCCCTCATTCTCCTCTCCTCCTCCAACTATTCCTCCACTCCTCCTCTCGTGGTCCAGCCTTGACTGGGAGTCAGGATAAATCATTATTAGATTCATACAGGAAGGAATATTAGATTCATACAGGAAGGAATATTAGATTCATACAGGAAGGAATATTAGATTCATACAGGAAGGAATATTAGATTCATACAGGAAGGAAGCTGGGGCCAAAAACAGTCACATAGATAGAGACAGAGGAGAGGAGAGGAGAGGAGAGGAGAGGAGAGGAGAGGAGGGGAGAGGAGAGGAGAGGAGAGGAGAGGAGAGGAGAGGAGAGGAGAGGAGAGGAGAGGAGAGGAGAGGAGAGGAGAGGAGAGGGACAGACAGACAAGTGCAATTGAAACAGAAATTAGTAGATCATGAGAGGAGGAGAGGACGAGGGAGAGGAGGAGAGGAGAGGAGGAGAGAGGAGAGGATGGCAAAGCTACAGCTGTGACCTCTTGGCAGTGGGGACAAGATGTACGAAACATCACAGAACCCTCCGGAACACTACGGAATACCATGGAACGCTACGGAACACTAGCTCTGGAAGCAGGTGTGTGTCCAAACGGATCGTCCCCGCAGCCAGCCAGCCAGCCAGCCAGAAGATCATCAGACAGAGCATGAGTGGTGACCAGGGTTAGACCAGGTAGCAGAGAGAGATGGGGGGGGGAGCGAGAGAGAGGGGGAGAGAGAGAGGGGGGAAAGAGAGAGGCGGAGATGGGGCAGAAAGAGAGAGGGGAGGGGTGAGAGAGGGCAGGAGAAAGCGAAATCTGATATGTAAAGTAAGGAATCCTGTCAGCTCTATTTATGGTATTTCTGTCTGTACGTCTATGTTATATATCTATCTGTAAAGTTCAGTGTCTATGTTATATATCTATCTGTATAGTTCAGTGTCTATGTGATATTTCTATCTGTAAAGTTCAGTGTCTATGTTATATATCTATCTGTATAGTTCAGTGTCTATGTGATATTTCTATCTGTATAGTTCAGTGCCTCTGTTATATTATGACATGTGGAGCTCATCTGATAGGACACAGGAATAAGTCTATCCCCATTGTCATGGTTATATCCTAAATGATGCACTACTGTTGATCAGGGCCCCAAATAGGTCTGGTTAAATATAGTGCACTATATAGTGAATAGGATGGACACAGTCCATGTTGTAGTTACTGAACTAATGAGGGTATCTCAGGGCGTATATAGGAAGGTTGACTGTGATCTATGTGGATAGATGGAACACACTGAAGGGTAGAACAGAAGGGTAGATGGAAGCTCTTATGGAGTTCTACTGTTCTATAGTAGAACACATCAGACAGCGTTCTAATCAGCCTCAAGGAGGTCTTCTCAGGGTCTGGCTGGCTTGCTGTGTCTGAGTGTTCTCAGAATGACAGTACACAGTGAAGGGTTGGGCTGGCTTGGTGTGTCTGAGTGTTCTCAGAATGACAGTACAAAGTGAAGGGTTGGGCTGGCTTGGTGTGTCTGAGTGTTCTCAGAATGACAGTACAAAGTGAAGGGTTGGGCTGGCTTGGTGTGTCTGAGTGTTCTCAGAATGACAGTACACAGTGAAGGGTCTGGCTGGCTTGGTGTGTCTGAGTGTTCTCAGAATGACAGTACAAAGTGAAGGGTTGGGCTGGGGAGATATGGCATCAGCTGGAAGATGCCTCAATCAATCAGTCAGCCAACCGGACGGCCGACAGACTAACATATCATTTGTTAATCAATCCAACAAATAACAAAGTGGCCAGATAACATCTGTGGAGTGTTTCCCTCCTCCATAGCAGTCTCTACTCATCTGTTAAACCATCACTGCATCCCAAATGCCACCATGTTACCCACAGGGCTCTGGTCAAAAGCAGTGCACTATGTAAAGAATAGGGTGGTATATCAGAGAGCACAGCACACTGAGCACGCTGACACACTTTCAGACTCCAAATGTTGGTGTCATCCATGACACATTCAGAAAGCATGAGGCTATCCAGCCAACCAAGCTGGAAACATGCCATCTAAGCTATTTTCAAAGTAACATTTTTCTCTTGAGGAGGGACAGAGGGGGAGGGATGGAGGACAGAGGAGGGAGGGGAAAAAAGAGAGAGAGAAGGGAGGGAGGGTGTAGGAGGCCTATTTTTGGACAAAAGAGAGCACTAGGTGACGTTGGAAGAGGGCAGGAGTTGAGAGGTGCCAGGTGAATTACCTTAAGGCTTTCTGACTCAGCAAAACACACACACACACACACACACACACACACACACACACACACACACACACACACACACACACACACACACACACACACACACCCCAACACAGGGGCCGCCACAACGTCATCTGGGACTGCGTTCTCCACAAAGTTATAAAAATGGTTAGCTATAAAAATGGTTAGTTTACCGACATGTTCTTTCGACGTCCCAAATGGCAACCTATTCCTTATTTGGAGCACTACTTTTGACAACGGCCCATAGGGCAGATTCTTTGTCTCTCTCTCTCGATCACTCACTCACTCTCTGACTATCAGCCTCTGTCTGTGACCTCTGTGCTTGTGTAAGTGTGACCTTCACTCCGGCATGGAACATAAACAAATCCCCATAATATTAAGATGCAGAGAGAAATTAGCCTGTTGTGTGATTATGGACCAGTGACTTTGGGTTCACATGGTAAACACTGACTCAGTCTGCACCCTAAATGGCACACCAGATGCCCTATGTCGTGCACTATTTTTGGCCAGGGCCTATAGAGGTGTAGTGCACTATAAAGGGAATAGTGTGCCATTTGGGACGAACACTCAGTATCTGATCGACAGGAAATACGGTTGTTCTGATTTCAAAGTATCCCTCCGCCACAACGCATGTTTCTTTTTGTATAGTCCCCGATGCGAATTCAATAAATACCAAATCATATCAAATTGTATTTGTCACATACACGTGTTTACAGATGTTATTGGGATTGTAGCTAAATGCTTATGCATCTAGTTCTGACAGTGCAGCAGTATCTAACAAGTAATATCTCACAATTTCACAACAACTACCTAATACACACAAATCTAAGTAAAGGAATGGCATTAAGAATATATAAATATATGGACGAGCAATATCAGAGTGGCATAGACTGAGATACAGTAGTTAGAACAGAATACAGTATATATACATATGAGATGAGTAATGCAGGATACTGTATGTAAACATTATTAAAGTGACTAGTATACCAGATGTTCCGCTGTACGTTTCTCACCGCTTGCGACTGATATCAATACTCACTCAAAAAGAAAATCAAACTCGCAGTTGTACCACGATGCCTCCATGTGTTGAGACACGTAAAAAAGGGAACTTTTCCAACCATGGTTTCTTTAGGAGCTTCCTGTTGTGAGGGGGACAATAGAGTTGGGATTTCTAGGGACCTCACAATACCATATCATCACGATACTATCTGTATCGTGATACATCACGATACAGATACATCACGATACATCACGATAGCCGATACAATCAAAGCATTGCGATTCTATAGGTACCATGATTCTACGAGTATTGAGATTCGATACTGAATTTTTTATTGTGATTCAATGTACCAAACATATTGCTCATCATGTCTGCTGTAGAGAGACAAGCGAGGTACAAGAGAGAGCCATCATCTTTTCCCCATCACTATGGAAACGCTGTCTTTGTGACATTTTCTTGCGCATCATGATTATGGTTCGTTTCAAGACAATTAACTACGATTTTTAATTTCCTCAAACTGGAGTTCTCTAAACTGGTATAGACCCCAATCCTACCTTTACCCCAGACCTCTCTGGAAACTACAAAAAGATTATTATGCAATACCTATCAGTAATCATTAATTTATAATGTTGATTCATTCATTAAAAACTTCTCAGTAGCTTAGATGAAGTTTGGTCAGTGTGCCAAGTACAGTATCACCCTTTGTAGGCTAATTTTAGATTGAGAGAGAGAGAGAAAAGAGAGAGGAGAGAGAGAGATTAAGATGAGAGGGTAGTTTGTCAGGACCTATCAGTACTTAATAAATGCTGCTTTTTAAATTCCCTTTTAAATGGAGCCAAGTCACAGATGTACAATGCGCGCGCACACACACACACACACACACACACACACACACACACACACACACACACACACACACACACACACACACACACACACACACACACACACACACACACACACACACACACACACACACACACACACACACACACACACACACACACACACACAGTTCAACTTTGGGACAAATTAGGCACTTTTTTATAAGACTTTTTATTATAAATTTGTTTTCCTAAAAGTCAGTTAGTATTTGATCTATGACTTGCCATGCTAATCACTAGCTAACTCCTCAGGCTCATGTTAACTTCATGCAGAAATGTTTGTTTTGTCTAAAATGGCACCCCATTTCATTAAGTTGTCACACCCTGATCTGTTTCACCTGTCTTTGTGCTTGTCTCCACCCCCCTCCAGGTATTGCCTATCTTCCTCATTATCCCCAGTGTATTTATACCTGTGTTCTCTGTTTGTCTGTTGCCAGTTCGTTTTGTTTCGTCAAACCTGTTTTTCCCATGCTCCTGTCTGGCTCTAGCTCCTATTTTCTAGCTTTCTTGTTTTTGAACCATTCTGCCTGCCTGTCGTTCTGTACCTTGTCACACCACCCTGGATTACTGACCTCTGCCTGCCCTGAGCCTGCCTGCCATTCTGTACTTTTCAGACTCTGCTCTGGACTGCTGACCTCTGACTGCCCGTGACCTGTCGTTTGCCTACCCCCCTGATTTTGTAATACATTTTTGTTACTTCGAAACTGTCTGCATCTGGGTCTTCTCCTGAGGCTTGACAATAGTGCCATTTTGGATTCAATTGGTTCTGTGAAAGTTCCCAGAACATTTGTTAAGTTGCAGAAAATGTTCTCATAACACAAAAACGGTCCAGTCATGCTGATTATTATAGAATGTTTGTATTAAACATTCACCTGATGTTGCAAGAACATTCCTAGAACACATTTGGTCAGTTCTTTAAAGGTTCCAATAATGTTTCTTTCGGTTGTGGGAACATTGTGGGGATATGACAATAGACAGTTTGTGTTTTGGGAACCTGTCTAGTTGTTCTGACATTCAGAATGTTTATATCACGGTGCACAAAACATTCCTTTGATGTTGCCAAAACAGCCTTTCTGATTTATTTAAAGGTTCTCAGGACATTTAAGTGGTGGGAACAGTGTGGGTACATTACAAGAGAATGTAGGTGATACAGAGACAAACAACATTTTAATTTAATTCATAGGACATTTGAACAGAATTTTATCAAGCAATCCTATTTTACACTTCATATGTTAACAAATCTCCACATGTGGGGTTTGAACCAGCAATGTCTGGTTCTTAAAACTTCTTCAGGATTGGTGGGTGCCTTGCGGACGTTGAACTAATGTAGGCTAATGCGATTAGCATGAGGTTGTAAGTAACAATAACATTTCCCAGGACATAGACATATCTGATATTGGCAGAAAGCTTAGATTATAGTTAATCTATCTGCACTGTCCAATTTACAGTAGCTATTACAGTGAAAGAATACCATGCTATTGTTTGAGGAGAGTACACAGTTTTGAACATGAAAAGTTATTAATGAACTAATTATGCACATTTAGGCAGTCTTGATTTTAAAAAATTACCAGAAATGCAATGGTTCATTTGATCAGTCTTAAATTTAGCAGACACTGCTGCCATCTAGTGGCCAAAATCTAAATTGCAGCGGGGATGGAATAATACATGATGGCCTTCCTCTTGCATTTCAAAGATGATGGTACAAAAAAAATACAACAAACGGTTGGTTTGTTCTTGTATTATCTTTTATCAGATCTATTGTGTTATATTCTCCTACATTCCTTTCACATTTCCACAAACTTCAAAGTGTTTCCTTTCAAATGGTACCAAGAATATGCATATCCTTGCTTCAGGGCAGTTCGATTTGGGTATGTTATTTTAGGCAAAAATTGAAAAAACGGGTCCGATCCTGAAGAAGTTTAAGCCAGGTCTTTTATCCCTGTGGCACCAGGGAAGCTCTTTTACATCTTATATGTTTTCAGTTTGGTCTTAGACATTACTAACCCAGGGACATACTGGTAACTGGCTTATTCACCATCGTTATAGGCTGCGTACTTCTGGGGCCATATTTAGATAACGAAAAATAAGCATTTCTGACTGGATTTATAAATCTGGACGAAATAAAGAAACATGGTTGAATAATATGTGGGCTTGAACCATACATTTTCAGCTCTGCTGCCAGGTCATTAACCATCTGTACCACTAGGGGACAGCTGTGATATTGTACTATAGGTTTCTTCAGCATAATTATGTCAATCAGGAAACAGAACACAATTTCTGAATTGATCAAACGTTCCCATTCTCTTCATTAGCTGTGTACTGGTAACACTGTATTAAATGTTCCCATCCTCTTCATTAGCTGTGTACTGGTAACACTGTATTACATGTTCCCATCCTCTTCATAAGCTGTGTACTGGTAACACTGTATTACATGGTCCCATC
The DNA here is from genome assembly GCF_029448725.1 of Salvelinus fontinalis. Taxonomy (NCBI): domain Eukaryota; kingdom Metazoa; phylum Chordata; class Actinopteri; order Salmoniformes; family Salmonidae; genus Salvelinus; species Salvelinus fontinalis. The sequence goes on from NW_026600220.1 coordinate 209,092, forward strand.
CTCTTCATTATCTGTGTACTGGTAACACTGTATTAAATGTTCCCATCCTCTTCATTAGCTGTGTACTGGTAACACTGTATTACATGTTCCCATCCTCTTCATTAGCTGTGTACTGGTAACACTGTATTACATGTTCCCATCCTCTTCATTAGCTGTGTACTGGTAACACTGTATTAAATGTTCCCATCCTCTTCATTAGCTGTGTACTGGTAACACTGTATTACATGTTCCCATCCTCTTCATTAGCTGTGTACTGGTAACACTGTATTAAATGGTCCCATCCTCTTCATTAGCTGTGTACTGGTAACACTGTATTACATGTTCCCATCCTCTTCATTAGCTGTGTACTGGTAACACTGTATTACATGTTCCCATCCTCTTCATTAGCTGTGTACTGGTAACACTGTATTAAATGTTCCCATCCTCTTTTAAATATTGAAAAAAATATTTTTCCAAGGATATTGGAACAACATCTTGGGATGTTATCGTTCTAATGTTAGATAAAACCCTAACTAAAACTGAAATGGGAATCTAAGCTAATGTTGTGGGAATGTTCCTGGTTTGCTGGGAGTGCACTTGCCCTGGTCAAAAGAAGCACACTTTACAGGGAATACAGTGCCATTTCAGACACATCCATCAAGGACATTGTGGTGGTTGTTTTGGCCTTTAGATGTTGACATCTGTTGTGTTTCAAGACTTTACTGTGGCGTGGATATAGAAACGTACTGTACACTGAACCCAACTGACACACAATCTTATCCTGTGGTTGTGTTGGCCTGTATGTTAGAGCATGTTTGAGGAGAGACGGCCTTAGGCATGGCGTGTGTGTGTGTGTGTGTGTGTGTGTGTGTGTGTGTGTGTGTGTGTGTGTGTGTGTGTGTGTGTGTGTGTGTGTGTGTGTGTGTGTGTGTGTGTGTGTGTGTGTGTGTGTGTGTGTGTGTGTGTGTGTGTGTGTGTGTGTGTGTGTGTGTGTGTGTGTGTGTGAGACAGAGAATGCATGAGATGTATGTGTGATACATGTAAAAGCCTATACATCCATTCTGTGTGACTGCTCAGTAACCATGCATGATAACCATGCTCACCACATCTGGCCCAGAAGCACTACATCCTGTGCAGGCTTCAGTTTCAGTCTAGCGGTGTAATAACACAATTGATTCAGTCAACAACACAACACGAACCCCGTACACTTGGGCTCTCTCTCAGTCACCTAAAAGTCTGTCCTCTCCTGCACTGATCTGAAAGAAGTGACCAGGTGAAAGCCAAGCCAGTCTAAGCTTCCTTCCACCGTTATTGTTTTCAACTGTGAAGCCAATCAGTGCAGATGAAGAGGAGGAGACAATTGAGAAATAGCCTCTGGCCACGTTCAGTAGTCAAACGTTGTCGAACGTTGCAGAAATGCGACGAATTAAGCAGACTTGATTCCTTATTCTACACATCCGATGGGCAAGTTTTTTCTACACAGCATATTTCTACCTGAACGTTCCTAAACGTTGCATCCTGCTGAACAGGCCCCTTGGTCTGGTCACATGTCCACAGGTGACGTACCAAGACTACCATCTACTGGTCAATTATTGTACTGCTATAACTTTCCTTATGAAGACTAGTCTCTATCAATGATGTGTAATAACACAAGATGACTGACAGGGAGCGCTGTTTTGAAGCGACTGCACAGTCATGTTGGTACTACTCCTCCATTGTAACCCTAACCCCTACCCTTACCCTAACCATAACCCTTACCTAATCCTTATCAATTTTACATTTCAACCTCAATGGGTTAGAGAGATCCCAAGGTTCTCGAAGAGCACAGACCATTTATTAACATCTACATTTGTTTTTGACAAGTATATTCTACTACAGAAACTTTAATTAGTACTTAAAAATTATATTAAGTGACCTGAACATAAACATTATATTTCAAAAATATATAAAAACATATTCCTTAAAATATATTTTAGAGAGTACTAATGTTACTGTCCCCACTACAACAAAAACACTTAAATACATTATTGAAATAATGTAGATTTCAATTCATTCCTATGGAGGACGAGGAGTGTCAATATGGCCGACCGGTGGCTTCAAAGCCTCTCATTGGCTAATACATAGCAGCAGCAATCCAGGGTTTATATACATCATTGGTTTCTATCTGTTCAATCTGACCTTTTTTCCCACACTGCGTTGTTAACTTATAACTGACACCATTTAGAAGTGAAACATTGGTGTTACTATAGTACATTACAACACTTAGTAGTACAGCATACATACATCTTTAATCCCAACGTTGTAGGATCCCTAGCTGGCCTATTGTAGGATCACTAGCTGGCCTATTGTAGGATCACTAGCTGGCCTATTGTAGGATCACTAGCTGGCCTATTGTAGGATCACTAGCTGGCCTATTGTAGGATCCCTAGCTGGCCTATTGTAGGATCACTAGCTGGCCTATTGTAGGATCACTAGCTGGCCTATTGTAGGATCCCTAGCTGGCCTATTGTAGGGTCACTAGCTGGCCTATTGTAGGATCCCTAGCTGGCCTATTGTAGGATCACTAGCTGGCCTATTGTAGGATCACTAGCTGGCCTATTGTAGGATCACTAGCTGGCCTATTGTAGGATCACTAGCTGGCCTATTGTAGGATCACTAGCTGGCCTATTGTAGGATCACTAGCTGGCCTATTGTAGGATCACTAGCTGGCCTATTGTAGGATCCCTAGCTGGCCTATTGTAGGATCACTAGCTGGCCTATTGTAGGATCACTAGCTGGCCTATTGTAGGATCCCTAGCTGGCCTATTGTAGGGTCACTAGCTGGCCTATTGTAGGATCCCTAGCTGGCCTATTGTAGGATCACTAGCTGGCCTATTGTAGGATCACTAGCTGGCCTATTGTAGGATCACTAGCTGGCCTATTGTAGGATCACTAGCTGGCCTATTGTAGGATCACTAGCTGGCCTATTGTAGGATCACTAGCTGGCCTATTGTAGGATCACTAGCTGGCCTATTGTAGGATCCCTAGCTGGCCTATAGTAGGATCCCTAGCTGGCCTATTGTAGGATCACTAGCTGGCCTATTGTAGGATCACTAGCTGGCCTATTGTAGGATCACTAGCTGGCCTATTGTAGGATCACTAGCTGGCCTATTGTAGGATCCCTAGCTGGCCTATAGTAGGATCCCTAGCTGGCCTATTGTAGGATCACTAGCTGGCCTATTGTAGGATCACTAGCTGGCCTATTGTAGGATCACTAGCTGGCCTATTGTAGGATCACTAGCTGGCCTATTGTAGGATCACTAGCTGGCCTATTGTAGGATCACTAGCTGGCCTATTGTAGGATCACTAGCTGGCCTATTGTAGGATCCCTAGCTGGCCTATTGTAGGATCCCTAGCTGGCCTATTGTAGGATCACTAGCTGGCCTATTGTAGGATCACTAGCTGGCCTATTGTAGGATCCCTAGCTGGCCTATAGTAGGATCACTAGCTGGCCTATTGTAGGATCACTAGCTGGCCTATTGTAGGATCCCTAGCTGGCCTATTGTAGGATCACTAGCTGGCCTATTGTAGGATCACTAGCTGGCCTATTGTAGGATCACTAGCTGGCCTATTGTAGGATCCCTAGCTGGCCTATAGTAGGATCACTAGCTGGCCTATTGTAGGATCACTAGCTGGCCTATTGTAGGATCCCTAGCTGGCCTATTGTAGGATCCCTAGCTGGCCTATAGTAGGATCACTAGCTGGCCTATTGTAGGATCCCTAGCTGGCCTATAGTAGGATCACTAGCTGGTCTATTGTAGGATCCCTAGCTGGCCTATTGTAGGATCCCTAGCTGGCCTATTGTAGGGTCACTAGCTGGTCTATTGTAGGATCCCTAGCTGGCCTATTGTAGGGTCACTAGCTGGCCTATTGTAGTGTCACTAGCTGGCCTATTGTAGTGTCACTAGCTGGCCTATTGTAGTGTCACTAGCTGGCCTATTGTAGTGTCACTAGCTGGCCTATTGTAGTGTCACTAGCTGGCCTATTGTAGTGTCACTAGCTGGCCTATTGTAGGTTCAATAGCTGGCCTATTGTAGGATCCCTAGCTGGCCTATTGTAGGGTCACTAGCTGGCCTATTGTAGGATCCCTAGCTGGCCTATTGTAGGATCCCTAGCTGGCCTATTGTAGGATCCCTAGCTGGCCTATTGTAGGATCCCTAGCTGGCCTATTGTAGGATCCCTAGCTGGCCTATTGTAGGATCACTAGCTGGCCTATTGTAGGATCCCTAGCTGGCCTATTGTAGGATCCCTAGCTGGCCTATTGTAGGATCCCTAGCTGGCCTATTGTAGGATCCCTAGCTGGCCTATTGTAGGATCCCTAGCTGGCCTATTGTAGGATCCCTAGCTGGCCTATTGTAGGATCCCTAGCTGGCCTATTGTAGGTTCACTAGCTGGCCTATTGTAGTGTCACTAGCTGGCCTATTGTAGTGTCACTAGCTGGCCTATTGTAGTGTCACTAGCTGGCCTATTGTAGTGTCACTAGCTGGCCTATTGTAGGATCCCTAGCTGGCCTATTGTAGGATCCCTAGCTGGCCTATTGTAGGATCCCTAGCTGGCCTATTGTAGGATCCCTAGCTGGCCTATAGTAGGATCACTAGCTGGTCTATTGTAGGATCCCTAGCTGGCCTATTGTAGGATCCCTAGCTGGCCTATTGTAGGGTCACTAGCTGGTCTATTGTAGGATCCCTAGCTGGCCTATTGTAGGGTCACTAGCTGGCCTATTGTAGTGTCACTAGCTGGCCTATTGTAGTGTCACTAGCTGGCCTATTGTAGTGTCACTAGCTGGCCTATTGTAGTGTCACTAGCTGGCCTATTGTAGTGTCACTAGCTGGCCTATTGTAGTGTCACTAGCTGGCCTATTGTAGGTTCACTAGCTGGCCTATTGTAGGTTCACTAGCTGGCCTATTGTAGGATCCCTAGCTGGCCTATTGTAGGATCCCTAGCTGGCCTATTGTAGGGTCACTAGCTGGCCTATTGTAGGATCCCTAGCTGGCCTATTGTAGGATCCCTAGCTGGCCTATTGTAGGATCCCTAGCTGGCCTATTGTAGGATCCCTAGCTGGCCTATTGTAGGATCCCTAGCTGGCCTATTGTAGGATCCCTAGCTGGCCTATTGTAGGATCCCTAGCTGGCCTATTGTAGGATCACTAGCTGGCCTATTGTAGGATCACTAGCTGGCCTATTGTAGGATCCCTAGCTGGCCTATTGTAGGATCCCTAGCTGGCCTATTGTAGGATCACTAGCTGGCCTATTGTAGGATCCCTAGCTGGCCTATTGTAGGATCCCTAGCTGGCCTATTGTAGGATCCCTAGCTGGCCTATTGTAGGATCCCTAGCTGGCCTATTGTAGGATCACTAGCTGGCCTATTGTAGGATCACTAGCTGGCCTATTGTAGGATCCCTAGCTGGCCTATTGTAGGGTCCCTAGCTGGCCTATTGTAGTGTCACTAGCTGGCCTATTGTAGTGTCACTAGCTGGCCTATTGTAGGGTCACTAGCTGGCCTATTGTAGTGTCACTAGCTGGCCTATTGTAGTGTCACTAGCTGGCCTATTGTAGTGTCACTAGCTGGCCTATTGTAGGTTCACTAGCTGGCCTATTGTAGGATCCCTAGCTGGCCTATTGTAGGGTCACTAGCTGGCCTATTGTAGGATCCCTAGCTGGCCTATTGTAGGATCCCTAGCTGGCCTATTGTAGGATCCCTAGCTGGCCTATTGTAGGATCCCTAGCTGGCCTATTGTAGGATCCCTAGCTGGCTTATTGTAGGATCCCTAGCTGGCCTATTGTAGGATCCCTAGCTGGCCTATTGTAGGATCCCTAGCTGGCCTATTGTAGGATCCCTAGCTGGCCTATTGTAGGATCACTAGCTGGCCTATTGTAGGATCACTAGCTGGCCTATTGTAGGATCACTAGCTGGCCTATTGTAGGATCCCTAGCTGGCCTATTGTAGGATCCCTAGCTGGCCTATTGTAGGATCACTAGCTGGCCTATTGTAGGATCCCTAGCTGGCCTATTGTAGGATCCCTAGCTGGCCTATTGTAGGATCCCTAGCTGGCCTATTGTAGGATCCCTAGCTGGCCTATTGTAGGATCCCTAGCTGGCCTATTGTAGGATCACTAGCTGGCCTATTGTAGGATCCCTAGCTGGCCTATTGTAGGATCCCTAGCTGGCCTATTGTAGGGTCACTAGCTGGCCTATTGTAGGATCCCTAGCTGGCCTATTGTAGGATCACTAGCTGGCCTATTGTAGGATCCCTAGCTGGCCTATTGTAGGATCCCTAGCTGGCCTATTGTAGGATCCCTAGCTGGCCTATTGTAGGATCCCTAGCTGGCCTATTGTAGGATCCCTAGCTGGCCTATTGTAGGATCCCTAGCTGGCCTATTGTAGGATCCCTAGCTGGCCTATTGTAGGATCCCTAGCTGGCCTATTGTAGGGTCACTAGCTGGCCTATTGTAGGATCACTAGCTGGCCTATTGTAGGATCACTAGCTGGCCTATTGTAGGATCACTAGCTGGCCTATTGTAGGATCACTAGCTGGTCTATAGTAGGGTCCCTAGATGGTCTATTGTAGGGTCACTAGCTGGTCTATAGTAGGGTCCCTAGATGGTCTATTGTAGGGTCACTAGCTGGTTTATAGTAGGGTCCCTAGATGGTCTATTGTAGGGTCACTAGCTGGCCTATTGTAGGGTCACTAGCTGGTCTATAGTAGGGTCCATAGATGGTCTATTGTAGGATACCTAGCTGGCATATTGCAGGATCCCTAGCAGGCCTATAGTAGGATCCCTAGATGGTCTATTGTAGGGTCACTAGGTGGCCTATTGTAGGATCCCTAGCAGGCCTATAGTAGGATCCCTAGATTGTCTATTGTAGGGTCCCTAGATTGTCTATTGTTGGATACCTAGCTGGCCTATTGTAGGGTCACTAGCTGGTCTATAGTAGGGTCCCTAGATGGTCTATTGTAGGATCCCTAGCTGGCCTATTGTAGGATCCCTAGATGGTCTATTGTAGGGTCACTAGCTGGTCTATTGTAGGGTCACTAGCTGGCCTATTGTAGGGTCACTAGCTGGTCTATTGTAGGGTAACTAGCTGGTCTATTGTAGGGTCACTAGCTGGCCTATTGTAGGTTCTCTACCCACCAGCGGGTAAGCAGAGTATCGCACTTATGAAGTGATTTGCATCTCTGGTGGGTTGATTTGTATATGGCATGAGGATTGGCATCTAAAAGTGGGCACCGTGCCAGTAGGGTGAGCAAGTATGCTGTCTCACCACCCAAAACATGTTGGAGAGCCACCTGCCTGCTGAGTGCTTGTTGATAACTGGGTAGCTAGCCTGTTGTAGAGACACCTGTCTGCTGAGTGCTTGTTGCTAACTGGGTAGCTAGCCTGTTGTAGAGACACCTGTCTGCTGAGTGCTTGTTGCTAACTGGGTAGCTAGCCTGTTGTAGAGACACCTGCCTGCTGAGTGCTTGTTGCTAACTGGGTAGCTAGTCTGTTGTAGAGACACCTGTCTGCTGAGTGCTTGTTGCTAAATGGGTAGCTAGCCTGTTGTAGAGACACCTTTCTGCTGAGTGCTTGTTGCTAAATGGGTAGCTAGCCTGTTGTAGAGACACCTGCCTGCTGAGTGCTTGTTGCTAACTGGGTAGCTAGCCTGTTGTAGAGACACCTGTCTGCTGAGTGCTTGTTGCTAACTGGGTAGCTAGCCTGTTGTAGAGACACCTGCTTGCTGAGTGCTTGTTGCTAACTGGGTAGCTAGTCTGTTGTAGAGACACCTGTCTGCTGAGTGCTTGTTGCTAACTGGGTAGCTAGCCTGTTGTAGAGGCACCTGCCTGCTGAGTGCTTGTTGCTAACTGGGTAGCTAGCCTGTTGTAGAGACACCTGCCTGCTGAGTGCTTGTTGCTAACTGGGTAGCTAGCCTGTTGTAGAGGCACCTGCCTGCTGAGTGCTTGTTGCTAACTGGGTAGCTAGCCTGTTGAGAGAGACCAGGTACAGAACAGTCTAAATACCACGACCTCTGTGAGAGACCAGCTACAAAATATTCTAAATACCACGACCACTGAGAGAGACCAGTTTAAAACGAGGCTTAGTTTCTATGGTGAGTGCAGTCTTTAATTTTCTTATTTTAGAAGTATAATTTTACTTCATACTTTTACATGCCTGCTGTTCTGTTGTATTTTTCTCAGAGAAACCCTGTCTGGATGGATGGTGGAAGTTTGGCACCAGCTGTTACTATGTCTCCTCCACGATGGACACAGGCGGGGGCGGTCAGAAGGAGTGCAGAACAATGGGTGGAGATTATGTTATTATAAACAGCAGAGAAGAACAGGTAATATATAATACATTAGTAATACTATAATACTACTGTTTCATTATTATTATTATTATTATCTCTCATAAGTTTTCAACATGTTTAATTCTGTGTGGTTACAGGGTTAATTCTGTGTGGTTACAGGGTTAATTCTGTGTGGTACAGGGTTAATTCTGTGTGGTTACAGGGTTAATTCTGTGTGGTTACAGGTTTAATTCTGTGTGGTTACATGTTTAATTCTGTGTTGTTACAGGTTTAATTCTGTGTTGTTACAGGTTTAATTCTGTGTGGTTACAGGGTTAATTCTGTGTTGTTACAGGTTTAATTCTGTGTTGTTACAGGTTTAATTCTGTGTGGTTACAGGGTTAATTCTGTGTGGTTACAGGGTTAATTCTGTGTGGTTACAGGGTTAATTCTGTGTTGTTACAGGTTTAATTCTGTGTGGTTACAGGGTTAATTCTGTGTGGTTACAGGGTTAATTCTGTGTGGTTACAGGGTTAATTCTGTGTGGTTACAGGGTTAATTCTGTGTGGTTACAGGTTTAATTCTGTGTTGTTACAGGTTTAATTCTGTGTTGTTACAGGTTTAATTCTGTGTGGTTACAGGGTTAATTCTGTGTGGTTACAGGGTTAATTCTTACAGGGGTGGTACAGGGGTGAAACCGAAACAATTCAAAAATGGTTAGTGGTTATGATTAGGGGTTAAGGTTAGGGGTTATGGTTAGTGTTTAAGGTTTGGGCTATGGGTGGGGGAATGATGGAATGTTGGGGAACTAAAATGATTAAACACAACTCTGTTTCCATCAAGTACTCTCCCAGCTTGCTAGAGCATTGTGAACTGTCGTGGTGCAGTCGTCAGAGCAGAGTGCTTGGTCTGTGTGGTCTGAGCACGCTTCCCCTCTGGGCATCATGAGTTTGCACCAGCGTTCGTTTTGTATTTTTTATGTGAGCGCTGAGGAAGGAATATATGGAAGTACTCGGGAACTTTTCAAACATCCTAAATCACCTTGTATTTCTAGTGACCAGAATGACTACATTATACTACTACTACTACTACTACTACTACTACTATTATTTATAAAATGTAAAAGTGTTTCTCTGCTGTGGAGATTAAATAATGGCCATTGTTTTTCTTCCATAAATATATTATAGATATTTATCAATGGATTTAAGAAGAATGTCTGGATTGGTACATATAAAAAAGATGGAATCTGGAAGTGGGTTGACAGCACACCATTTAACACTACGTGAGTGAACAAGTTCTGAAGGACTTTTACACTATTTTTCTGTTGTAATAAATTACTTTCTACAGTCCGATAATCTCGTCCTCAACCAGCTCTCTCTCTCCCTCTCTGTGTTGAATGGTAGCAACTGAGCCTGGGGACTAGGTCAACTGTCTGATTCTCTATGTAGAATGGTAACAACTGAGCCTGGGGACAAGGTTAACTGTCTGATTCTCTCTGTAGAATGGTAACAACTGAGTCTGGGGACTAGGTCAACTGTCTGATTCTCTATGTAGAATGGTAACAACTGAGCCTGGGGACTAGGTTAACTGTCTGATTCTCTATGTAGAATGGTAACAACTGAGCCTGGGGACTAGGTCAACTGTCTGATTCTCTATGTAGAATTGTAACAACTGAGCCTGGGGACTAAGTTAACTGACTGATTCTCTATGTAGAATGGTAACAACTGAGCCTGGGGACTAGATTAACTGTCTGATTCTCTATGTAGAATGGTAACAACTGAGCCTGGGGACTAGGTTAACTGTCTGATTCTCTATGTAGAATGGTAACAACTGAGCCTGGGGACTGGGTTAACTGTCTGATTCTCTATGTAGAATGGTAACAACTGAGCCTGGGGACTAGGTTAACTGTCTGATTCTCTATGTAGAATGGTAACAACTGAGCCTGGGGACTAGGTTAACTGTCTGATTCTCTATGTAGAATGGTAACAACTGAGCCTGGGGACTAGGTTAACTGTCTGATTCTCTATGTAGAATGGTAACAACTGAGCCTGGGGACTAGGTTAACTGTCTGATTCTCTATGTAGAATGGTAACAACTGAGCCTGGGGACTAAGTTAACTGTCTGATTCTCTATGTAGAATGGTAACAACTGAGCCTGGGGACTAGGTTAACTGTCTGATTCTCTATGTAGAATGGTAACAACTGAGCCTGGGGACTAAGTTAACTGTCTGATTCTCTATGTAGAATGGTAACAATTGAGCCTGGGGACTAAGTTAACTGACTGATTCTCTATGTAGAATGGTAACAACTGAGCCTGGGGAGTAGGTTAACTGTCTGATTCTCTATGTAGAATGGTAACAACTGAGCCTGGGGAGTAGGTTAACTGTCTGATTCTCTATGTAGAATGGTAACAACTGAGCCTGGGGACTAGGTTAACTGTCTGATTCTCTATGTAGAATGGTAACAACTGAGCCTGGGGACTAGGTTAACTGTCTGATTCTCTATGTAGAATGGTAACAACTGAGCCTGGGGACTAGGTTAACTGTCTGATTCTCTATGTAGAATGGTAACAACTGAGCCTGGGGACTAGGTTAACTGTCTGATTCTCTATGTAGAATGGTAACAACTGAGCCTGGGGACTAGGTTAACTGTCTGATTCTCTATGTAGAATGGTAACAACTGAGCCTGGGGACTAGGTTAACTGTCTGATTCTCTATGTAGAATGGTAACAACTGAGCCTGGGGACTAGGTTAACTGTCTGATTCTCTATGTAGAATGGTAACAACTGAGCCTGGGGACTAGGTTAACTGTCTGATTCTCTATGTAGAATGGTAACAACTGAGCCTGGGGACTAGGTTAACTGTCTGATTCTCTATGTAGAATGGTAACAACTGAGCCTCGGGACTAGGTTAACTGTCTGATTCTCTATGTAGAATGGTAACAACTGAGCCTGGGGACTAGGTTAACTGTCTGATTCTCTATGTAGAATGGTAACAACTGAGCCTGGGGACTAGGTTAACTGTCTGATTCTCTATGTAGAATGGTAACAACTGAGCCTCGGGACTAGGTTAACTGTCTGATTCTCTATGTAGAATGGTAACAACTGAGCCTGGGGACTAGGTTAACTGTCTGATTCTCTATGTAGAATGGTAACAACTGAGCCTGGGGACTAGGTTAACTGTCTGATTCTCTATGTAGAATGGTAACAACTGAGTCTGGGGACTAGGTTAACCGTCTGATTCTCTATGTAGAATGGTAACAACTGAGCCTGGGGACTAGGTTAACTGTCTGATTCTCTATGTAGAATGGTAACAACTGAGCCTGGGGACTAGGTTAACTGTCTGATTCTCTATGTAGAATGGTAACAACTGAGTCTGGGGACTAGGTTAACTGTCTGATTCTCTATGTAGAATGGTAACAACTGAGCCTGGGGACTAGGTTAACTGTCTGATTCTCTATGTAGAATGGTAACAACTGAGCCTGGGGACTAGGTTAACTGTCTGATTCTCTATGTAGAATGGTAACAACTGAGTCTGGGGACTAGGTTAACTGTCTGATTCTCTATGTAGAATGGTAACAACTGAGCCTCGGGACTAGGTTAACTGTCTGATTCTATGTTGTATTGGAGGATTTTCTACTCTGATTCTCTGTTGTTTATAGGTTTTGGATGGAAGGGGAACCAAATAACTTGAATGACAAGGTGGCTTGTGTTGAGATCTCACAGACGGCATCAGACCCATTGAAGAGCTGGAAGGCTGCACCATGTACTACTCCAAAACACTGGGTGTGTGAAAAACCATTCACACCGTAGTCTACTTATAATAGCTAATGTAAGTTCTTTCACTGTGTTAGGCTGAACCTGTTTTTGTTTCTATGTGTTTGAAAGATGTATTTGAAAAATGTATTCATGTCTTTAAAGAGACCAGAGCTATGTGGAGTTTGTTCACTGTTCATCAGGCCCAGGGGAGTGGAACTGTTGTTTAGTAGACTAATTGTGTTTAATTATTTTATTTCTGTACCATATTTACAATGTTTGTGGTGTGCATAATAACAATTTAAAAATATACTGTTTTCAAGTTTTTACAGTTATCAATACATTTAAAATGTAGCAGTGTTCTATGTTTGATTCCATTCTGTTCCATATACTCCTGTTAATAATACTCCTGTTGGATAAAATATTCACATTTAAAAATCTATGCAGTATTCTGGAACATGAACTTTCAGTTGACTGTGAACTTTAGTTCCTCGTACTGCCTGTTTCCAACCACCCACACGTGTTCTGGATAAACCCAAGTTAACCACATGTTACCTTGTATCTGAACCTATTGTCCAGTAGTATATTAGTTATTATTAGTTCATAATTGTTTGTCCAAATAAAGCACCGGCTATCCTGATGTTGACACAGCATGTGGACTCGTTTGGACTTTAAAACACATGAGGAAACAACTCCAATCTTACATTTCGTGATCACTCAGTACATTTTGTTACCCTCGTCTTATTTATAAACCAATATATCATATTTGGATTCACCCAATTTCCACTCTCAAAAACTATAGTAAAATGTATTTTCTCAATTTCACCAGATATGATCATTTTATGCATTATCTGAATATTTTGGAATGTGTTTGTGGTTCTGGGGGACTGAGCAGGTGGAACCACAACTGGGTCAAAGTACAGTACATAACTATGTCAAATACTGAATATGCTTCATTGGGTAGACAGAATACATACAGGACAGGACAATGTGTTTTAGAGATAAAAAATGCTTTACTCCAATATTACACCCCGTGTAGGCTACTGGTCCACAAGGACACTTTACTCCAATATTACACCCAGTGTAGGTTACTGACCCACAAGGACACTTTACTCTAATATTACACCCAGTGTAGGTTACTGACCCACAAGGACACTTTACTCTAATATTACACCCAGTGTAGGCTACTGAACCACAAGGACACTTTACTCTAATATTACACCCAGTGTAGGTTACTGACCCACAAGGACACTTTACTCCAATATTACACCCAGTGTAGGTTACTGACCCACAAGGACACTTTACTCCAATATTACACCCAGTGTAGGCTACTGACCCACAAGGACACTTTACTCCAATATTACACCCAGTGTAGGTTACTGACCCACAAGGACACTTTACTCCAATATTACACCCAGTGTAGGCTACTGGTCCACAAGGACACTTTACTCCAATATTACACCCAGTGTAGGCTACTGAACCACAAGGACACTTTACTCCAATATTACACCCAGTGTAGGTTACTGACCCACAAGGACACTTTACTCCAATATTACACCCAGTGTAGGCTACTGACCCACAAGGACACTTTACTCCAATATTACACCCAGTGTAGGTTACTGACCCACAAGGACACAGTACATATCTATGTCAAATACTGATTATGCTGATTGGGGGGGACAGAATACGTACAGGACAATGGGTTTTAGAGGTATAGAACTAAATGTTTTGAATATATTTGACTCAATAAGAGTACTGTGTTGATAGTCTGCACTTTTGGGACTATCCCATTGGTTTCTTAGTACCGGTTAAGCTAATTATTTACATAAGAAATACATAGTAAGCGACAATCTATGCAAATGCAGGCGGGGAGAAATTGGACAATCCAACAATGCAGACCGGATACTGATGATGACACATACATGTATACCAACAAGCCCAGGAAAAGGGAGGATGGCGTTTGTGTTAAATATTAAAGTATCAATCAATGCACACAGATGGAAACACGCACGCACGCACGCACACACACACACACACACACACACACACACACACACACACACACACACACACACACACACACACACACACACACACACACACACACACACACAGACAGACACACACACTTTAACAGGTGAGAGTACTGCAGTAAATATATGTTTCTTAATGATCAATAGAGCAACTAAACCCTTACAACCAGAGAAAAGACACATATCTGACATTATAATACTCTGTGATTTTCTGTGGTGGAAGATACCCTCTGGAGTTTCTGCACTGGGATCATCGCACGTTTGTTTGCTATAAGTTTGCTGTACATTAATAGTGAGTTGCTGTTTGTTTTGACTGAAACATTTCTCAGATTCAATGGAGTGATAGTGTTGAACTTTTCCCTTTTACAGAATGTTGGGTTAAAAGTTTAGGGCAAGGGTTAGCTAAAAGGGTTAAGGTTAGGGTTAGGGGAATGGTTAGGGTTAGTTAGGTGGTTGGTGGAGCAAACAGGCAGACAGGCAGGCAGGCAGGTAGGCAGGCAGGAGAGAGAAGCTATGAACAGCAGACCAAAACGCGACTGTGGGCTTTGTCCAAAGCAGAACATCGGGCGGATACATCGACATTTCAAAGTCGCCCATAAACCTAAGTCCGGTACTATCGAATGGAAGCATGCTATGCTAGTCAGCCGGCTTTCGACTATAGTAGCCCGAATCAAGGCAGTACATGCGGCGGAACGATGGTGGTGGAACACGGCTGGAGCCCAGGGAGAACCCTGGGACTTTGCTGGATGGCGACAATGAGTGGTCAGAGGCGCAGCAGCTGGGGTACGAGGGTGAGCAGTCGGCAGCAGTGGCGCAGCCAACAAGTCAGAGCGGTGGTGGAACACGTCAGAACCGAGGGAGCAAGGCTGCATCGGGGGGACTTCAACGGGCAGCGAGAGTGATGAGGTCGACGGTGTGTCATCCACTATTGAAGCTCGAGGGTCTACCCGGAAGCGAGGTAAAACACTTGACATTTTGACTGAATATGAAGGCTTGACAATACCCGGCCCAGTCTGTCCCGAGTACGGGAATGCTGATGAAGGACTGTGTTCCACAGCTAATTACAGGAGTGTGTCTGAGTGGTATAGTCAATGTGAAGCGCGTGGTTTGGCAACAGCCACATACAAATTGCACTGGGGCCTCCTCCCCTCACGGGGTAGGACCATGCTCCGGCAGTTCTCCACTCAACGCGCCCAGGTACAACCTTTACGTTGCGGGGGTCTACTTGGTTGATCCCGGGGTTCGTTTTTAACCGTCGGCTGGGTAGTGTAGGGGGCTCACGCACCCAGCTTCTCTCTCTGTTGTCACTTGGCTTGGGCTCCAGACTGATCTACTGCCGCCCTATAAAACTAAAATACAGACCTGAAATGCATGGCTTTGGGCCTTAGCTTCGGCTAAAACCAACGTTTTTTGGGGGCTAATACATGGGCTACCAGGTACAACCTATATGGGCAGACGGCGGACTGTGAGAGTGCAAGCAGGCGAGTAAAGGTGGAGACACGGGTTGAAAGTTCCACCAGTACCTGGTAACCCGTGTGGACTATGAGCGGAAAAGCAGGCGGGTCACCTGGTCGGGGAAATGGCTCTAGGTGCCAGCCTTTGCCCAGTAGGCCAAAAAAAGGGGGACAGAGCAGCCAACCTCCACAGAGGCTGCCTGCTCTGCCCCCCTGATGGACAGTGTGACCTCTGGCTCCAGGCCTTGTTACTGCAGTCAGTAACCCGTGCAGTTACGTAGAAACGGGCTGTTTTGAGGGTTCTCCGTCCATCAGAACCATGGTTCTAATGCTCAGAAGGTGACCATCCCTTCGGCGAACGATTGGTGGTTGTTTAGCCCTGAGGAGGGCCTGGTTATGTTCCCATGTTCTGGATAAAAAAAAACTGGCTGGGACTTGGGCTTCTAAGGTTCCCTGGCCTGGATGTCTATAGGTCAAGGGAGGAATCCATTCTCTGAGTCCCAGTCAGAGTGCCTGCAGTCAGGCTTAATGTCAAATACCTATAGGCCTGGATGTTTATAAAAGGCCCAGGGCTGGGCTGGGCTTTTAGTCCCATTTGGGACTTGGGCTTCTAAGGTTACCAGGCGCTGGATAAAAATGACTGGTTCGTCCTTAGTGGGGCTCGAACCTGGGTCAGCAGATGGGGAGGCTTACGTGCTACACGTTGAGCAATCGCCCATTAATGAAAATAGCGGCACCGAGGTGAGGTACGGGTTAAATTTTCCCTCCAGCCCAATTAGTCCCATCTGGACCCACTGCTGGGGCATATCAAGCTCTAGTTAGCTAAAAGAGTTAACGTTAGGGTTAGGGGAAGGGTCAGCTAAAAAGGTTAAGGTCAGGGTAAGGGTTAGCTAAAAGGGTTAAGGTTAGGGTTAGGGTTAGCTAAAAGGGTTAAGGTTAGGGTTAGGGGAAGGGTTAGCTAAAAGGGTTAAGGTTAGGGTTAGGGTAAGGGTCAGCTAAAAAGGTTAAGGTTAGGGTCAGGGTAAGGGTTAGCTTAAAGGGTTAGGGGAAGGGTTAGCTAAAAGGGTTAAGGTTAGGGTTAGGGGAGGGTTAGCTAAAAGGGTTAAGGTTAGGGTTAGGGGAAGGGTTAGCTAAAAGGGTTAAGGTTAGGGTCAGGGTAAGGGTTAGCTAAAAGGGTTAGGAGAAGGGTTAGCTAAAAGGGTTAAGGTTAGGGTCAAGGTTAAGGTTAGGGAAAGTGTTAGCTAAAATTTTTAAAGTGAAGGTTAGGTGAAGGGTTAGCTAAAAGGGTTAATGTTAGGGTCAGGGGAAGGGTTAGCTTAGAGGGTTAAGATTATTACACTGGCATTACCTCCAGAGGCAGTTTGGAACTCGATAGTGAGTGTTGCAACCGAGGACAGACAATTTTTTGCGCGCTATGCGCTTCAGCACTCGGTGGTGCCGTTCTGTGAGCTTGTGTGGCCTACCGCTTCGCGGCTGAGCCGTTGTTGCTCCTTGGCGTTTCCACAATAACAGCACTTACAGTTGACCAGGGCAGCTGTAATAGTGCAGAAATTTGATGAACTGACTTGTTGGAAAGGTGACATCCTATGACAGTGCCATGTTGAAAGTCAGTGATAACAGCACTCACAATCCTTATTAGCCGTACACTGTTTGATATTTATGACAATATTTTAAATACAGTATATAAGGCCTTTATTTTAGGGCCTAGTTATATCCTGACACAATGGTGTTAGGAATATCCTGGTTTACAGGCCACATCTGTCACGTTCCTGACCTATTTCTGTTAGTTTGTTATGTATGTTAGTTGGTCAGGACGTGAGGTTGGGTGGGCATTCTATGTTTTCTGTTTCTATGTTGGTTTATGGGTTGCCTGGTATGGCTCTTAATTAGAGGCAGGTGTTTGGCGTTCCTCTAATTAAGAGTCATATTTAGGTAGGCGTTTTCACAGTGTTCGTTGTGGGTGATTTTCTTCCGTGTCTGTGTCTGTACACCACGCTGGACTGTTTTCGGTTTGTTTGTTCCTCGTTCATTTGTGTAGCCTATGTTTCCTATTCGTGCGTTCTTCTTGTTTTATGTAAGTTCGTCGTCTAGGTCTGTCTACACCGTTTGTTGTTTTTGTTAGTTTAGTCAAGTTCGTGTTTTCTTTAATAAATTATGTGTTCAAACTCCGCTGCGCCTTGGTTCCCCCAATACTCCTCCTTTTCGGTCGAAGAGGAGGAGGACCGCCGTTACAGACACAGACACGGAAGAAAATCACCCACAACGAACACTGTGAAAACGCCTACCTAAATATGACTCTTAATTAGAGGAACGCCAAACACCTGCCTCTAATTAAGAGCCATAACAGGCAACCCATAAACCAACATAGAAACAGAAAACATAGAATGCCCACCCAACCTCACGTCCTGACCAACTAACACACATAACAAACTAACAGAAATAGGTCAGGAACGTGACAACATCAGACCTGCAAGTCACATTATGCTGGCTTTTAAAGTGATGTGTAATTCCTATTGGAATCCAACCAGAGTTAGGATATCCATCAAGGGGAGTTGTTATTCACCAGCAGCCTGCATTCAGAATCACTGCCAGGGTAGATTGAATACGAACACTACCTCAATCATCTAAACTGGAGCAACCATCTCAGTAACGAGTGCAATAAATACAATTACTAACAGATTGGATAACCTTAGAAAACTGTGTTATGTGTCTTTGTGTAGCATAAAATGAGTCAACCAATCAATGCAAACACACAGATATTACAGTTAAACAAATCAGAACATGAAATATTATATATTATTCTTTGGAACCCTTCTTGGTTCCAATTAATAGTTATTACCTTCCAAAGAATCATCAAAGAACCCTTTCTTCCAAAAACGGTTCTTAGGATGTTAAGGGCTCGATTTTTGAATGGCATTAAGACGGCGCTAGTGTCAAACCGACGTTAGTTAGCAATCTTCTAATTTAAAAACTGGCTTACTGGCAACCGAAGACCAACCAAAAACCAAACAAAAGCTGGTTTTAGCGGTAATGCAGTTGGTTATGTCATGAATTTTAACAGTAGAAACACAGCCTATCCAGGCGTGACTCAAACTGCCCATATGAACATGGAACAAGAATATCCTAATGTGCTTTTGGCGCCTGTATACTTCATATTTAGAAACATACAAAACTCATGTTTTTTCCCCATTTCATTGTATTTGATTAGAAACCAAGCATAGCCTCCCTTCCTCTCAATGAAAGCTTTATTTTATGTCTGCCTAATGCAACCGTGAAGTAGTCAAAACTGTCGATACAGGGTTTGGCTCCAGAGACTGTGTAGAAATAAATCATAATCACCAAAGCTTTATTAAAATATCAGGTTTGAGAGGTGTAAACAGTGAGCTGACATTCCCCTTTTTATCTATGCATTGTAGGCAGGCCCACATTATTTTAGCCATGCAGGTCCTGTTTTGGATGTGCATCAAACCCTCCAGAGTCTGCATTGTTTTGATATTATATACCCACAGGAGGAATTATGGTGCCTATAAGTGTGACATAGCCTATTTAAAACAAGATGTTTCGTTTTGTTTAGAATTTGATTCAAATTATTCGTTCTCTTATTAGGCCTTATCAACAATGAATTGAATCTTGCTTATTGACAATGTTTGGCATGTTCATGTTTAGCCATAATGCAATTTATAGTAGGCCTAGCCCCTATATCAGTGTGAATACTATTGAAGACATGCAATTACTTAGAACAATGTGGACTGCAAATGGGTCCAAGTTAACATATTTAGCACAGATGGGATAGGTTGTAAAGACCGACGCTGGAGATGAGAAGCAGCACAGACATTAAACAGGACAGGAACAGCGTCAGCACCAGGTAACATAACGACTCACAAACATTAATCCTGAAGCGGGGAACAGAGCTTGGGAACAGACAGATATACTGTAGGGGAGGTAATGACACAGGTGATTGAGTCCAGGTGAGTCTAATAATATCTGATGCGTGTGACGGGGAAGGCAGGTGTGCGTAATGATGGTGGCAGGAGTGCGTAATGCTGGGGAGCCTGGCGCCTTCAAGCGCCAGGGAGGGGGAGCAGGAGCAGGCGTGACATAGGTCTACATTTACTTATTTTGTTTCTGTAAGCCATTTAACAAACTATAAAGGACTAACATTGGAATTGCAATTCTTTAAACACCGTAAATACACAACCTGAAGAAACCACATATTTTCCCACAGAGAATGTTCTGATTGGCCAATGAGGGGCCAAGCCTTGACAAACCCACAACTTGTTTATTCATCAAACCCAGCCCTTTTGCGACCAAAGCCAGCAAGTGCACTGATAATTGTAGTAGTGAAAATAGCCAAAATATCTCTGACCCCTGAACATATAGCGGTACCACCTGCACTTATATTTACCATTATGTTAGGTTTGTTAAAATAGAGCCCTAGGTGTACTAGGTAGAAAATGGGGGACTATTTACAAAAAGTGCTGTCATTCCTAAATGGATTAAAATACCCTCAAATTAAAGGTGACAGTCTGCACCTCAACCTTATAGTCATTGTTTAGATTCAATACAACATGTTGGAGTATAGAGCCATAATAATATAAAATGCTTCCCTGTCCCAATAATTACAGAGGACACTGTATCTCAAACCATTTTCAAACACTTTGAGCTGACCTGGTTATGCATTTACATAATTGCTGGAACCGTGCTATAAAGGACTGTGATGTTCTGTATGCGTTCCTACAGTGATCATAGGACCACTCATTATATGCAGGAAGCATGAGCTTTAATTATTGCCTTAATTAAAAATTATTCTAATTTGAGAATTCATTATGGTGACTTCCCTAGTGAATATTATAAGGACAGTTCGTACATAGTATGGTTGGTGTCTGAGTAAGTCAGCATGATAGTGTGAAAAGGTTCAACTCTGTTTAATTTGGAAATGTCAACATTAATACATTGTCAACATGTGTTAAAATGTCCTTTGTGCCATTGGCGCCATTTTCTCTTTGTTACAAAGAGTAGAAAAAAAAAAGTTCCTGAATTCTCTCCTCTTTGGATACTCAAAAGCCTGGCTGGTCGTTTACCCAGTAACACACTAGGGACGACAGCTAGTCTAGCAGTTAGGAACGTTGGGCCAGTAACACACTAGGGACGACAGCTAGTCTAGTGGTTAGGAATGTTGGGCCAGTAACACACTAGAGATGACAGCTAGTCTAGTGGTTAGGAACGCTGGGCCAGTAACACACTAGAGATGACAGCTAGTCTAGTAGTTAGGAACGTTGGGCCAGTAACACACTAGGGACGACAGCTAGTCTAGTGGTTAGGAACGTTGGGCCAGTAACACACTAGAGATGACAGCTAGTCTAGTGGTTAGGAACGTTGGGCCAGTAACACACTAGGGACGACAGCTAGTCTAGTGGTTAGGAACGTTGGGCCAGTAACACACTAGGAATGACAGCTAGTCTAGTGGTTAGGAACGTTGGGCCAGTAACACACTAGAGATGACAGCTAGTCTAGTGGTTAGGAACGTTGGGCCAGTAACACACTAGGGACGACAGCTAGTCTAGTGGTTAGGAACGTTGGGCCAGTAACACACTAGAGATGACAGCTAGTCTAGTGGTTAGGAACGTTGGGCCAGTAACACACTAGGGACGACAGCTAGTCTAGTGGTTAGGAACGTTGGGCCAGTAACACACTAGGGATGACAGCTAGTCTAGTGGTTAGGAACGTTGGGCCAGTAACACACTAGAGATGACAGCTAGTCTAGTGGTTAGGAACGTTGGGCCAGTAACACACTAGGGACGACAGATAGTCTAGTGGTTAGGAACGTTGGGCCAGTAACACACTAGGGACGACAGCTAGTCTAGTGGTTAGGAACGTTGGGCCAGTAACACACTAGAGATGACAGCTAGTCTAGTGGTTAGGAACGTTGGGCCAGTAACACACTAGGGACGACAGCTAGTCTAGTGGTTAGGAACGTTGGGCCAGTAACACACTAGAGATGACAGCTAGTCTAGCGGTTAGGAACGCTGGGCCAGTAACACACTAGAGATGACAGCTAGTCTAGCGGTTAGGAACGCTGGGCCAGTAACACACTAGAGATGACAGCTAGTCTAGCGGTTAGGAACGCTGGGCCAGTAACACACTAGAGATGACAGCTAGTCTAGCGGTTAGGAACGCTGGGCCAGTAACACACTAGAGATGACAGCTAGTCTAGCGGTTAGGAACGTTGGGCCAGTAACACACTAGAGATGACAGCTAGTCTAGTGGTTAGGAACGTTGGGCCAGTAACACACTAGAGATGACAGCTAGTCTAGTGGTTAGGAACGCTGGGCCAGTAACACACTAGGGACGACAGCTAGTCTAGCGGTTAGGAACGCTGGGCCAGTAACACACTAGAGATCACAGCTAGTCTAGTGGTTAGGAACGCTGGGCCAGTAACACACTAGAGATGACAGCTAGTCTAGTGGTTAGGAACGTTGGGCCAGTAACACACTAGGGACGACAGCTAGTCTAGTGGTTAGGAACGTTGGGCCAGTAACACACTAGGGATGACAGCTAGTCTAGTGGTTAGGAACGTTGGGCCAGTAACACACTAGAGATGACAGCTAGTCTAGTGGTTAGGAACGTTGGGCCAGTAACACACTAGGGACGACAGATAGTCTAGTGGTTAGGAACGTTGGGCCAGTAACACACTAGGGACGACAGCTAGTCTAGTGGTTAGGAACGTTGGGCCAGTAACACACTAGAGATGACAGCTAGTCTAGTGGTTAGGAACGTTGGGCCAGTAACACACTAGGGACGACAGCTAGTCTAGTGGTTAGGAACGTTGGGCCAGTAACACACTAGAGATGACAGCTAGTCTAGCGGTTAGGAACGCTGGGCCAGTAACACACTAGAGATGACAGCTAGTCTAGCGGTTAGGAACGCTGGGCCAGTAACACACTAGAGATGACAGCTAGTCTAGCGGTTAGGAACGCTGGGCCAGTAACACACTAGAGATGACAGCTAGTCTAGCGGTTAGGAACGCTGGGCCAGTAACACACTAGAGATGACAGCTAGTCTAGCGGTTAGGAACGTTGGGCCAGTAACACACTAGAGATGACAGCTAGTCTAGTGGTTAGGAACGTTGGGCCAGTAACACACTAGAGATGACAGCTAGTCTAGTGGTTAGGAACGCTGGGCCAGTAACACACTAGGGACGACAGCTAGTCTAGCGGTTAGGAACGCTGGGCCAGTAACACACTAGAGATCACAGCTAGTCTAGTGGTTAGGAACGCTGGGCCAGTAACACACTAGAGATGACAGCTAGTCTAGTGGTTAGGAACGTTGGGCCAGTAACACACTAGAGATCACAGCTAGTCTAGTGGTTAGGAACGTTGGGCCAGTAACACACTAGGGACGACGGCTAGTCTAGCGGTTAGGAACGTTGGGCCAGTAACACACTAGAGATGACAGCTAGTCTAGCGGTTAGGAACGCTGGGCCAGTAACACACTAGAGATGACAGCTAGTCTAGCGGTTAGGAACGCTGGGCCAGTAACACACTAGAGATGACAGCTAGTCTAGCGGTTAGGAACGCTGGGCCAGTAACACACTAGAGATGACAGCTAGTCTAGCGGTTAGGAACGCTGGGCCAGTAACACACTAGAGATGACAGCTAGTCTAGCAGTTAGGAACGTTGGGCCAGTAACACACTAGAGATGACAGCTAGTCTAGTGGTTAGGAACGTTGGGCCAGTAACACACTAGAGATGACAGCTAGTCTAGTGGTTAGGAACGCTGGGCCAGTAACACACTAGGGGCGAGAGCTAGTCTAGTGGTTAGGAACGTTGGGCCAGTAACACACTAGAGACGACAGCTAGTCTAGCGGTTAAGAGCATTGGGCCAGTAACTGAAAGGCAGTTAACACCCCAACAACATCTGCTCCCCGGGTGCCGATGACATGGACGTTGATTAAGGCAGCCCCCCGCACCTCTCTGATTCAGAGGGGTTGGGTTAAAAGTGGAAGAATGCATTCAGTTGTTTACCTTAGTAGCTTTCCCCTTTCCCCCTTGCAGATCAGAAGACTGTCTGCTGATTTCTGTAGCGCCTAGAGGCCAGATGCCAAGCAGTTGCCATAACAAGCAGTGATGCAGCCAGTCAAGATGCTCTCAATGGTACATCTGCAGAACTTCTTGAGGATCTGAAGACCAATGCCAAATATTTTCATCCTCCTCAGCAGGAAGAGGCATTGTCGTGCCCGCTTCACGACTGTTAGTGTGTGTGGACCACGATAATCCCTTAGTGTTGTGGACACTGAGGAACTTGAAGCTCTCAACCTGTTCCCCTACAGACCTGTTGATGTGGATGTTTCCGTTTCCTGTAGTCCAAGATCAGCTCCCTTGTCTTGCTGACGTTGAGGGAGATGTTGATGAATATTCCTTAATTCCATTATTTTACTTTTTGATTTATATGTATTGTTGTGAATTGTTAGATAGTACTGCACTGTTGGAGACAGAAACACAAGTACTTCGCTACACCCGCAATAACATCTGCTAAAAATGTGTATGTGACCACTACATTTGATTTGGATTTGTTGTCCTAGTACCACACAGCCAGGTCTCTGACCTCCTCCCTGTTTCATCGTCGTCTGTGATCAGGCCTACCACCATCATGTCGTCTGCAAACTGCAAACTTAATGATAGTGTTGGAGTTGTTCACGGCCACACAGTCGTGGGTGAACAGGGAGTACAGGAGCGAGCTAAGCACGCACCCCTGAGGGGCCCCCGTGTTGAGGGTCAGCATGGTGGATGTGTTGTTGCCTACCCCCACCACCTGGGGTGGCCCGCCAGGAAGTCCAGGATCCTGTTGCAGAGGGAGGTGTTTTATCCCAGGTTCCTTAGCTTAGTGATGAGCTTTGAGTGCGCTATGGTGTTGAACACTGAGCTGTAGTCAATGAATAGCATTCTCATGTTGCCTTGGTGTTCTTGGGCACAGGGAATAAGGTGGTCTGTTTGAAACGTAGGTATTACAGACTGGGTCAGGGTTGAAAATGTCAGTAAAGACATTTGCCATCTGTTCAGTGCATGTCCTGGTAATCCGTCTTGTGAATGTTAGCCTGTTTAAAAGTCTTACTCACACTGTCTTCAAAGAATTGGAACATAGTCTCCCGGAACAGCTAGTGCTCGCTTGCATGGATCAGTGTTACTAGACTCGATGCGAGCATAGACGGAATTTAGCTCGTCTGGTGGGCTCGCATCACTGGACAGCTCGCGGCTGGGTTTCCCTTTGTAATCCGTGATAGTTTGCAATCCCTGAAGTCGGAGATTTCCGAGTTCCCAGGTGTTTTGAACGCGGCATTAGGGGCTGTGTTCTCCACGAGCCACAACCTTCCTGGGTACATTTCTACATTTTGTCATTAAAAAGATGAAAATAAATGTCCTAAGAAAGTGCTGCTCAATGACATAATCAAGCTGTAATAGCTCCAAAGGGAGCTGTTATTAGATTAGATATGGTAATTTATGAGATCAGATATGGTAATTTATGAGATCAGATATGATATGGCAATTTATGAGATCAGATATGATACACTGCCGGCCCAGACGACATCCCTAGCCGCGTCCTCAGAGCATTCGCAGACCAACTGGCTGGTGTGTTTACGGACATATTCAATCAATCCTTATCCCAGTTTGCTGTTCCCACATGCTTCAAGAGGGCCACCATTGTTCCTGTTCCCAAGAAAGCTAAGGTAACTGAGCTAAACGACTACCGCCCTGTAGCACTCACTTCCGTCATCATGAAGTGCTTTGAGAGACTAGTCAAGGATCATATCACCTCCACCCTACCTGACACCCTAGGCCCACTCCAATTTGCTTACCGCCCCAATAGGTCCACAGACAATCGCAATCACACTGCACACTGCCCTAACCCATCTGGACAAGAGGAATACCTATGTAAGAATGCTGTTCATCGACTACAGCTCAGCATTTAACACCATAGTACCCTCCAAACTCGTCATTAAGCTCGAAACCCTGGGTCTCGACCCTGCCCTGTGCAACTGGGTCCTGGACTTCCTGTCGGGCCGCCCCCAGGTGGTGAGGGTAGGAAACAACATCTCCACCCCGCTGATCCTCAACACTGGGGACCCACAAGGGTGCATTCTCAGCCCTCTCCTGTACTCGCTGTTCACCCATGACTGCATGGCCATGCACGCCTCCAACTCAATCATCACGTTTGTAGACAACACTACAGTGGTAGGCTTGATTACCAACAACGACGAGACGGCCTACAGGGAGGAGGTGAGGGCCCTCGGAGTGTGGTGTCAGGAACATAACCTCACACTCAACGTCAACATAACAAAGGAGATAATAATTGTAAATGTTTACCAAGATTACATTGAATGTTCCCGAATGGCCTAGTTACAGTTTTGATTTAAATGGGCTTGAAAATCTATGGCAAGACTTGAAAATGGCTCTCCAGCAATGGTCAACAATTGTTAAAAGAATAATGTGCAAATATTGTACAATGCAGGTGTACAAAGCTCTTGGCAGTTTACCCAGAAATGCTCACAGCCGTAATCCCTGCCAAAGGGGATTCTAACATGTAATGAGTCAGGGGTGTGAATACATATGTCAATTTGATAGTTCTGTACGTTCAATACATTTATAAAAACATATTTTCACTTTGTCATTATGGTGTATTGTGTGTAGTTTAGTGAGATTTTAAAAATTATTATTAATTTTGAATTCAGACTGTAATTCAACACAATGTGGAATAAGGGGTATATCTGAAGGCCCTGTACATTCATCTGTGTTTGGTATTATAGCACTGCAATCACTGAGCTGTTTGAATTTATGGATTATTGCTGCAAGGACTCTAATTCATATACAGTAAGCATAATGACACAACTATACAGTATGGTAGAGAAAAGTGGATTGATTCTTTGTTCAAAATCTCAGCATTCTTTTATTGTAGAAAAGTGCATGCAACCTATTTCGATTAATCTGTTAAACATTAAACAAAGATGTACACGATTTATAATTGAATACTTTTTAAAAGAACAATTGTTTATAGGAAAATAAATGAAAACATAGAAAATAAATACAACTCTTGAACATTATTTTGGTGAATGTTCCCAAATAAACTACAATAAGTCTGAATAAATAGAGAGGAAATGGAAAGAAAAAGGATGGAGGGAGAGAGAGAGATGAAAGAGAGAGGGAAAAAGGTGTAGAAAGAGCAGGTTGAGAGAAAATAAGTTCTGTCATTTCATCTCTGTGACCACTCTCTTTATTTCATAAACGCATTGAATATAATGAATATTTTATCTGGTCTCTGTACCGCTTTGAAATCATCCCTGAGCTTCTTCACTCGTATCATGTCTGCATTCTGACAACGTTTTAGGACCATCAGCTCCACAAAGACCTCTGCTCCCACCTGGAGGAACAACGAAAGGATTACAACTGTCACAGGAATGACAAAAAAACAAGGAAGAATACTGTATGTTTTCTGGTCTGTTTGTTTGTATGTTAACAGCATTTAACCAAGAGCTGAAGACATTTCATCTTTATAAAATATTTTCATGTATAATAAATATTTTAAATAGAGTGCCAAGATGTATAAGCTGTTTTGTTATTTCCAGATGTTTTTAATTAGTTTGACTCCATTTTTGACACCACAAAAATGACAAATATCAGAACTACATACTCTGCCTCTTAGAAAACGTAGACGTGTTTTTTTACGGGGGGAGGTAGTTTATCGAAGTTATTTCCTGTAAGAAACTGAAAGTAAATTCGACAACTATTTTATGTAGCTTCACCCGAGACTGCTCGACAGCAGGAGAAATGGTAGGTTAATATTTGTATTATATAAGTCAGGTGTCAGATCTTTAGGCGTCACTTCTTATTTATCCCAACGAAACGTGAAGATAATAAGGCCGATGCTCAACTTCTTGCTAATAAATGGCAGGTAAAAATATAGAATACCCAACTAGGCCCAGTATGGCGGAGGGCGCACAAAGAAGTCTACGAAACGTGTTCTCTTTTACACAGCGATCTGACGCTAATATGTCATCTATTATGCCGATATATTAATATATTTATTCTAAAAGAATACATTCTTATGTTGAAAGAAACAACAGGAAATCGAGTGTATTCAGTGTATTTCTTCCACACTTTGAAAGGAGGTCATGTCATTGACTGCGCTATAAGCAGAATTGAGTTCCGTTACATGTGTTCAGTGTATACCCATACTTGCTTTTAATTAGTAGGCATTTTAGAATGGGCGAAAATAGGGACTTTTATATTATGTGTGTGTTGTTATGTGTTAATAAAATTTAGACTACGTTACCCAGCAGGCTATGCGGGTTAAAGAATTCCTTGCATGGCTAAACAGAGTTTTCTAGCTGAAGTATATGTTCATTAAAAGTAGTTAAACCTACGCCCCGGTTTGTCATTATATAAGGAACAAACATAACAATGTGAAATGAGGAAAATAATGTAACATTTCTAAAAGTGAGTACTTTAAATACCAGGATTTTATACTAATTTCGGCTGTGGTAGATTTCGACGAAGAGAATCCTCTTTACACTCAGGTATTTACTTACTGCATTAATTTTTACTAAACAGTACGTTCTATATAGTATGTAGATTTCAGACATGGCCTATGACTTCCCGTAGCAGCTGCTCCCAGTCAACCCAGACAAAACGCATGCGTAAAAACGGTAAAAATGCAGACAATTTTGGGGTTGAAGGTGGAACCATGGAGATAGATAGAGGACTCAACGTTGTATCTATGCCATTTAACATCTGAAATCATGGCCAGCGCCATGAGGGTATCTCCGTTTTAAAGTAGTACATTTACTTCTTCAGCTAGTGAAGTTGTAAGTCCCACCCAGTTGACTACATTAATACGATGAAATCCCTCATTGGCGCTGCTCATTTATAACATATATCTTTGGCCACTAGAGGCCTCTATTTTTCTCTATGGTTGGGGCAGGTTGGAACATTTGGGCTAGAAAGGTACAACTTTGACGTCAATTATACATAAACTGTATCCTGTCTAGCTATGACAAGGTTCGGGCGGATAGGTGTCTAGCCTAGGCCTGGGTCATTTCTACAACGCAGTGCGTTGTCTGTCTCCAGGAAATATCACTTTTTATTTCGTTTCAAATGTGGATTCCAAAATGCTTTAAATATAAGGTCCTTAAAAACTAAAATATGCATCCTGAAAGGGAATCGTATGTATTTTGAACACTATTCTTCAGTGGATGAAAGTGTTTTTGCCATGTCCCTGGGTGTTATTCATCAACTTCCGCAAGAAATATAAGCAATACAATATTGTATCTTTCTTCATTATTTTATAGTCCTAGTTAAATTCTCTCATCAATAATGTTTTTTACATTATTTGTATTATTGCATTAATTATTAGTGTTTAAGATGTTCGCTGTGTCCCTGATATCACTTTCCACCCTGTTAGTTTGTTGTAAATCTCCATTTAAGAAAACAACCATTTCCTAAAATGACACCACATTCAGGAAGTGTCATCATTTCTTTGGTGGGAAAACAATGGTCTAAATCTACATAAATATTAACACTCAGTTGTATCTATTTTTCATGATGTTAGTCTGTATGTCCCACTCATACATGTCTACCCTGTTAGGTTAAATAGAGAAAATTCACCAAATGTCAAAATGTTTGATAGAGAAGTTAAAATCCTGTTCAAGTGTCCACCATTGTGCTAGCTCAAACTTGCTCAGTCATACATGTCCTTTTTCTGATAGAATACTACAAAATATATAATTTTTTTCTCCAAAAGTTATGAGGTCCAAAAGGCACCACATTGTAGGAATGACCCGCCTAATACAATTTCCTAAAAGATGACCGACATGAAAAAGACAACGAAATAGCCTAATTACATAACGACTATAATTTATTTATATAAAGTGGGCTAAACTTGTTTATTTATTTCATCTTTGGCTACCATTACAAGATAGCCTAGGTTACCATTACAAGACAGGTAGCTACTGTTTTATCTTGTTTCATTACTCAGTGTTGTACAGTACAGTTCTGAGGATGCTGAAAAGTTAGGTCAGGTACCGTATCAACAGAACTATTGTTGCAATGGGTGACGACACCGTCAGTGTTTTATCCAAACATAATTTTTTTTAGAATACAATGAAACCTGCAATTGTGCTCGTTTCCTGGCACACTCTCCTTCACCGTTGCAAAACATTCAGGAGAACTTCAGTGCCCGTATAAGTGGGAACGCTGTAAAGGAATATACAGGTATCTGCCAACATAAAGTATCTTAACAAGGAGACACCATGAGCCAGAACAGCTTCAATACACCTTGGCATACATTCTAGAATAGTCTGGAACTCTATCAGAGGGATGCGACACCTTTCTTCCATGAGAAATTCCATCATTTGGTGTTTTGTTGATTGTGGTGTAAAACGCTGCCTCAGGCGTGGCTCCAGAGTCTCCTATAAGTGTTCAGTTGGTTTGAGATCTGGTGACAGACACACACCCTTTAAAGCCCTTATGCTCCTTTGAGACAGATCCCTCTTTCAATGTCACTGAGATCTCTTCTAGCCATTGTAGCCAAAATAATGGGCAACTGGACATTTTTCTACATGACCCAAAGCATGATGGGATGTTTTAATGGCTTAATTAACTCAGGAACCACACCTGTGTGTAAATACTTTGTATCTCATTTACTCTAGTGTTTCCTTTATTTTGTAGGTTACCTGTAAGTCAAAAGCAGTTGATGTGTCTTGACTTTAAAATATATTTTGTACATTTAGCAAAGTAACAATTTCTATGTTGTTAAAGAAATGACTGATTCTTATTTTGTTCCCACACTTTAAGAGTTGTTATGGCGACCAGCACGCAATGCTGTCCTTAGATGATGGTAGGTATGGAACACAGAATAAACTGACACAAACTATATTATTTAATTTAAATCTACATTTAAGATGATACATTTACTAAGATATAAATTGTTGTCCCTTTACTGCTGGGATGAATAATACACATTTGTTTATGTAATTTTATTTTCAATAAAGTCTGGTTTCTCTCTCTCTCATTATTCCTTCACCAGTGCTGCCCCCTCCTGGTGACTTCCAGGTCCTGTTGCTGACATTAGATTCTGTGTCTCTGAGCTGGAGTTCTCCTCAGGGGCTGACAGGACCACAGACATTCAGAGTGACCTGGGGGTGTGACGGTGAAACAAGCTCAACAAGAGTGAAAGGTGGGCATCATCTTGAAATAAGCAGTCTCAAACCTGGTGAAAAGTACCAGTTCAACATGGCTACAGAGGGAGAAGATGGAAGACAAAGCAGATGGGTCTCAGCATCCCTATCCACAGGTACAGTAGGCTAACTTGTGTTTTTATTCAGACTACATCAGTCATTCATTACTAGAGACATTTTTGGACTCTGTCAAAAACAGCACATCCTCTATTCTAAACAAGTCTTGGTTTTTGTTCCAGTGGTCCCACCCAGAGATTTAAAGATAGACCATTTGGGAGATACCTCATTCACTCTCCACTGGTCCAAGGCTGAAGGGATGGAGAAAGTCCCACAGCACTTCTTCATATCCAACTGCATCCCAGGAACAGACACCCTCACAGCCATTACTGACGACTGCCACAAAACTTTCTCAAACCTGCAACCTGGTACTGAGTACACTGTTAGTGTTACAACTGTGCTGAGCAATGGGGAACAGAGTGAATCTGTCTCTACAACAGTCTGCACTAGTAAGAGCTCTTCCCCCAATTACAGCTCATTATCTCTTTACCAGTAACTAGAGAGATTTTGTTACTTTACAAATAACATTTTTGTTTTTTTGTTAGTGATCTGTTTTTTTTGTGTGTGTTTTTCCCCCCCATATCTAAAGTCTTGGCTTTATTCTACTTGTCCACCCTTAAGGCTATAAACATTTTATTAAATGTTTAAGTGATAAATATTTGTGAATATGAGGTGAACTAAAATGTTAAGGTAGAAATAGGGCTGTTGTGGCATATTGCATGTACAGTAACACACAGTTACATGACCTTTCAACATCATCAAATCAGAACCATGGACAGTGTAGTGACTTGACTTAGATAACAGTCCTCAGATTAATGTTAAACTAATCAATGAACTATATTTCATTGTTACCCAATAAAATGAATCATGTAATACTTAACTCATTAGGATTTGGGGCACCACGAGAGCGGTTCTTTAAAGAGTTACCATCTCCCGAATTAAACTCTTAAAGGTCTTTACCTATCACATCTATAAACAGTCAACTTATGAATCATGACCTCGTATCATATCACCATTCGTAAACTCGTTGCATCTGCAAAAACCTGAGCCTTACTTATGTTTCAGAACTACGGAAATTGGTTTAATTATTTATTTAGATGCTAATTAAATGGGAACACAGGTGAAAACACACCCACTGTACAGGTTATTGACTGGAGACATAATGCGATGAAAACAGGTCCCTAGCGGAATTACAACTTTGATGCTCGTGAACAGTCATTACAACAGCCATATCATATGTGTCACTGTAATAGACTTTGCACAGGTGATATGATGTTGAAATGTTGCTGAAATAGTAAAGGTAGCTCCTGTTTTCTTTGCGACTTCCGATAACTCTCTATGGTTCTAAATCAATAGTTGTTTAGTGATCCAAACATTTCTGAAACATTACTTTGAGGGGGGTGGGGGGGGGCTTCCCCTGTGATTTTAACCACACACAGCTACTGAAATCGAAACAGATTTGACGTATTATACTGAACAAAAATATAAATGCAACAATTTAAATCATTTTACTGAGTTAAAGTTCATATAAGGAAATCTGTCAATTGAAATAAATTCATTAGGCCCTAATCTATGGATTTCACAAGACTGGGCAGGGGCCAGGCCCCCCCTTGGGAGCCAGGCCCACCCACTTGGGAGCCAGGCCCAGCCAATCAGAATGAGTTTTTCCCCACAAAAGGGCTTTATTACAGACAGAAATACTCCTCAGTTTCATCAGCTCTCCAGGTGGCTGGTCTCAGACAATCCCACAGGTGAAGAAGACCGATGTGGAGGCACTGGGCTAACGTGATTGCACGTGGTCTGTGATTGTGAGGCCGGTTGGAAGTACTGCAAAAATCTCTAAAACGATGTTGAAAGCGGCTTATGGTAGAAATATGAACATTCAATTATTTGTCAACATCTCTGGTAGACATTCCTGCAGTCAGTATGCTAATTGCACAATCCCTCAAAAGTCATCTGTGGCATTGTGTTGTGACAAAACTGCACATTTTATAGTGGCCCAATATTGCCCCAGCACCTGTGTAATGATCATGCTGTTTAATGCCATGCCTGTCATGCTGTTTAATGCCACGCCTGTCAGGTGGCAAAGGATAAATACTCACTGACAGGGATGTAAACAAATTTGAGAGAAATTAGCTTTTTGTACGAATGGAACATTTCTAGGATATTTTATTCCAACGAATGAAACATGGGACCAATGTTGCCTTTACATGTTGCTTTTATATTTTTGTTCAGTATTGTAAAGGCAAGATTAAATTGAGAATAGTCTGATGGGTGAAAATAGGGACTTGATGATAGGGAATAGGGAATTGATGAGAGAACAGTGTGGGCAGTCTGAAGCTTTTTTGCTTGCACTCTGTCCCTATAGTCCTATCATGCAGCCCATATATGTTTTGATTTCTAAGACATTCTAAGGTTTCTATAGTTCACAACTAAAGTTGCCAAATAACTTTAAATCTAGCATATAGGACCTGTTTCAAATGATCACTTTTACGCTCAACATAGCCACTTGGCTCTGGATTGGGAAAAATATCTTCTCTATTTTATTCAGCTAAGTTCAATTATATTCTTCTTACTATAAATTTATATAATATAAAATAATCGCACAGGACTTAAGCATATCTTGTCTGCTAAATGAGCAAGCCTACAGTCTATGGCATGGCACATGGCCAGATAACATACAGTAGGTCAAATCTTCTGTTCTTCTGAAATACATTGTCTTCATATCATAATGTTTCTTTAGTCCTCCTAACATAAATCATTGATTATTGTGAGGGTGTATATTCAATTATTTTGACTTAAAAAAAATATATATAGATATTGCAAAGCTATGCATCATATCCCAGGCGTTTATTTGCATATATCACTGGACACAACAGGCAATTATCAGAGCCAGGCTTCTTTTTGAGCCAGGCGTCTATTTCCTTTATGTACACAGCTTTTGCTCATTTGCATAGTTAATTGTTTAATTCGAGGATTCACTTCCAGCATTGTAATACATGTATTTATTTCCTGTACTAAATGAGTTATCATTTACACGTCACATTTATTTGGTCTTAGTATGCCTCTATTTCGATTCTAAAAAATTACTTCCTTTGACAGAATAATTATTCTCATCTTTGACTGTGCATTTTCAGCAGTTCTTACTTGCACCACTAGAGGGCGATTTCTTGGAGTCTACTCCCGAAGCTCTTCACTTTTTGTGCTTGCCAGTTAGCAGTTGTCAGCTGTTAGCAGCCAGTGGCTAGCAGTTTCTTACTGACTATAACCATGGATGATTTCCATAATGATTGCATAACCAGCTGACAAAATGTCATGACCTCCACATCCCTAGCTAGAACATCTTAAAATATTACAGCAATCTTAGTGAAACACCTAGCAGCCTAATCAAGAGATGTTGTACTGTTGGGGAGGCTGAAAGAGGCCTAGTTGAGCTATTATCTGAAAGGAAGTTATGTATGTCTTTATCGAAAGCTTGAGGACTTTCTTTTTTTTTTTACAAGTTTTACATTTTTCTGATTATACAATTTTTGAGAAATGTCAAGTGGAACATCTATTAAACATTTCATTACATTTGAGTGTACAAAACATTTTTCCCTCAGAAGAGCCTCAATACGTTGGGTCGTAGACTCAACATTGTGTGGTAAGCGTACCACAGGGATGCTGGCCGAAGTTGACTGGCCAAATGTTTCCCACAGTTGGGTCAAGTTGGCTGGATGTCCTTTGGGTGGTGGAACATTCTTGATACACACTTGAAACTGTTGAGCGTGAAAAACTCAATAGCATTGCAGTTCTTGACCCAAACTTATGCTCCTGGAACATACCCTGTTTAAAGGCACTTAAATATTTCTGTCTTGCCCATTCACCCTCTGAATGCCACACATAAAATACGTCTCAATTATCTCAAGGCTTGAAAATCCTTTAACATGTCTCCTCCCCCTTCATCTACACGGATTGAAGTATATTTAACGAGTGACATCAAAAAGGATCATAGCTTTCATCTGGATTCACCTGGTCTGTCATAGAAAGTCTGTCATGGAAAGAGCAGGTATCCTTAATGTTTTGTACCCTCAGTGTATATCTGGACTTAAACTGTAACCCTGACAATAATGTATTGATTTTCCCTTAGTACTTCCTGCTCCAGAGCAGCTGAATGTTGACTCAGTGGACACCACATCAGCTGCTGTTAGCTGGAACCAGCCACCAGGATTGGACCAAACCCAACATCATTACCAGATCTCTTACCGCTGTCCAGGGAAAGAACCACACATCACTACCACATCTTCACACAGCATCCCTCTCTCTGACCTGAAACCTGCTACTGAATACTCAGTCACTGTCTGCACTGTGCTGGGAAATGGAAAGCAAAGTCAACTGGTGTTAACAACCTTCACCACAGGTAATTACCCTACTTAAGAATTATTTCTGGTTATCAAAATGACTATGTGAATTCCCCAGATCTCAAAATGCAGTTTGGTTGTGAAATTAGTAAAAGTTGTTTATGCAGTGCATTCTTAAAGTTTTCAGACCACCTGACTTTTTCCACATTTTGTTGCATTCCAGCCTTATTCTAAAATGGATTTAATATATTTTGCTTGTCAATCTACAAACAATACCCCATAATGGCAAAGCAAAAAATGGTTGAGAATTTGTTGCAAATTTATTACAAATAAAAAACAAATACCTTATTTACATAGGTATTCAGACTCTTTGCTATGAGACTTGAAATTGAGCTTAGGTGCATCCTATTTCCACTGGTCCTCCTTGATATGTTTCTACAACTTGATTGTAGTCCACCTGTGGTAAATTCAATTGATTGGACATGATTTGGAAATGCACACACCTGTCTATATAAGGTCCCACAGTTGACAGTGTATGTCAGAGCAAAAACCAAGCCATTTGGTGGAAGGAATTGTCCATAGAGCTCGGAAACAGGATTGTGTCGAGGCACAGTTCTGGGGAAGGGTTCCAAAAAACGTCTGCAGCATTGAAGGTCCCCAAGAACACAGTGGCTTCTATCATTCTTAAATGGAAGAAGTTTGGAACCACCAAGACTCTTCCTAGAGCTGGCCAAAACTGTGCAATCAGGGGAGAAGGGCCTTAGTCAGGTAGGTGACCGAGAAACCGATGGTCACTCTGACAGAACTCCAGAGTTCCTCTGTGGAGATGTTAGAACCTTCCAGAAGGACAACCAGCCCTGCATCACTCCACCAGTCAGGCCTTTATGTTAGATTGTCCAGACGGAAGCCGTTCCTCAGTAAAAGGCACATGAAAGCCCATTTGGAGTTTGCCAAGAGCCACCTAAAGGACTCTCAGACCATGAGAAACAAGAGTCTCTGGTCTGATGAAACCAAGATTGAACTGTTTGGCCTGAATGCGAATCGTCACGTCTGTAGGAAACCTGGCACCATCCCTACGGTGAAGCATGTTGGTGGCAGCATCATGCTGTGGGGATGTTTTTCAGCGGCAGGGACTGGGAGACTAGTCATGATCGAGGAAGAGATTAACGGAGCAAAGTACAGAAAGATCCTTGATGAAAACCTGCTCCAGAGCGCTCAGGACCTCAGACTGGGTGGAAGGTTCACCTTCCAACAGGACAACGACCCTAAGCACACAGCCAAGACAACGCAGGAGTGGCTTCGGAACACGACTGTGAATGTCCTTGAGTGGCCCAGCCAGAGCCTGAACTTGAACCCGATCGAACATCTCTGGAGAGACCTGATAATAGCTGTGCTTTGACGCCCCCCATCCAACCTGACAGGGCTTGAGAAGATCTAAAAAGAATGGGATTAACTTCCCAAATACAGGTGTGCCAAGCTTGTAGCGTCATACCCAAGAAGACTCGAGGCTGTAATCACTTCCAAAGCTGCTTCAACAAAGTACTGAGTAAAGGGTCTGAGTATTAATGTAAATGTGATGTTTCAGTTGTTTTTTTCATCAAATGTGTAATATAAAAAATAAAAAAATGTTTTGTCATTATGGAGTATTGTGTGTAGATTGACAAGGGGGGAAAAAATTCTTTAAAACATTTTAGAAAAAGGCTGTAACGTCACAGAATGTGGAAAAGTTAAGGGGTCTGAATACTTTGCGAAAGCACTAATATCAGAGTTCACACTTTCACGCTTTTCACGCTTTCATGCTTTCGAATAGCCCTGACGATATGCAACTTTTCAGGGAAGTTAGAAACCAATATACACAGGCAGTTAGGAAAGAAAAGGCTAGCTTTTTCAAACAGAAATTTGCATCTTGTAGCACAAACTCCAAAAAGTTCTGGGACACTGTAAAGTCCATGGAGAATAAGAGCACCTCCTCCCAGCTGCCCACTGCACTGAGGCTAGGAAACACTGTCACCACCGATAAATCTGAGATAATTGAGAATTTCAATAAGCATTTTTCTACGGCTGGTCATGCTTTCCACCTGGCTACCCCTACCCCGGTCAACAACTCTGCACCCCCCACAGCTACTCGCCCAAGCCTCCCCAGCTTCTCCTTCACCCAAATCCAGATAGCTGATGTTCTGTAAGAGCTGCAAAATCTGGACCCCTACAAATCAGCTGGGCTAGACAATCTGGACCCTCTCTTTCTAAAATTATCCGCCGCAATTGTTGCAACCCCTATTACTAGCCTGTTCAACTCTCTTTTGTATCGTCTGAGATCCCCAAAGATTGGAAAGTTGCCGCGGTCATCCCCCTCTTCAAAAGCAGAGACACCCTAGACCCAAACTGTTACAGACCTATATCTATCCTACCCTGCCTCTCTAAGGTCTTCGAAAGAAAAGTTAACAAAGCATTTCGAATCCCACAGTACCTTCTCCGCTATGCAATCTGGTTTCCGAGCTGGTCATGGGTGCACCTCAGCCACGCTCAAGGTCCTAAACGACATCATAACCGCCATAGATAAAAGACAATACTGTGCTGCCGTATTCATCGACCTGGCCAAGGCTTTCAACTCTGTCAATCACCGCATTCTTATCGGCAGACTCAATAGCCTTGGCGTCTGAAATGACTGCCTCGCCTGGTTCACCAACTACTTCTCAGATAGAGTTCAGTGTGTCAAATCGGAGGGCCTGTTGTCCGGACCTCTGGCAGTCTCTATGGGGGTGGCACAGGGTTCAATTCTCGGGCCGACTCTCTTCTCTGTATACATCAATGATGTCGCTCTTGCTGCTGGTGATTCTCTGATCCACCTCTACGCAGACACCATTCTGCATACTTCTGGCCCTTCTTCGGAGACTGTGTAAACTAACCTCCAGACGAGCTTCAATGCCGTACAACACTCCTTCCGTGGCCTCCAACTGCTCTTAAATGAAAGTAAAATTAAATGCATGCTCTTCAACCGATCGCTGCCCGCACCTGCCCGCCCGTCTAGCATCACTACTCTGGATGGTTCTGACTTAGAATATGTGGATAACTACAAATACCTAGGTGTCTGGTTAGACTGTAAACTCTCCTTCCAGACTCATATTAAGCATCTCCAATCCAAAATTACATCTAGAATCGGCTTCCTATTTCGCAAACAAAGCATCCTTCACTCATGCTGCCAAACATACCCTCGTAAAACTGACTATCCTACAGATCCTTGACTTCGGCGATGTCATTTACAAAATAGCCTCCAACACTACTCAGCACATTGGATGCAGTCTATCACAGTGCCATCCGTTTTGTCACCAAAGCCCCATATAGATGACCTGGAGCCAGTGGGTTTGGCGACGAATATGAAGCGAGGGCTAGCCAACGAGAGCATACAGGTCGCAGTGATGGGTAGTATAAGTCTTTGCTTGGTAAAGCCCCGCCTATCAGCTCACTGGTCACCATAGCAGCACCCACCCGTAGCACGTGTTCCAGCAGGTATATTTCACTGGTCACCCCCAAAGCCAATTCCTCCTTTGGCCGCCTTTCCTCCCAGTTCTCTGCTGCCAATGACTGGAACGAAGTGCAAAAGTCACTGAAGCT
This sequence comes from Salvelinus fontinalis, assembly GCF_029448725.1. Lineage (NCBI taxonomy): Eukaryota > Metazoa > Chordata > Actinopteri > Salmoniformes > Salmonidae > Salvelinus > Salvelinus fontinalis. The sequence goes on from NW_026600220.1 coordinate 247,849, forward strand.
GGAGACTCATATCTCCCTCTCTAACTTTAAACACCAGCTGTCAGAGCAGCTTACATATCATTGTACCTGTACATAGCCCATCTGTAAATAGCCCACCCAACTACCTCATCCCCATACTGTATTTATTTGTTTATCTTGCTCCTTTGTACCCCACTATCTCTACTTGCACATCCATCTTTTGCACATCTATCACTCCAGTGTTTAATTGCTAAATTGTAATTATTTCGCCACTATGGCCTATTTATTGCCTTAACTCCCTAATCTTACCTCATTTGCACACACTGTATATATACTTTTCTATTTTGTAATTGACTGTACGTTTGTTTATTCCATGTGTAACGCTGTGTTGTTCTTTGTGTCGCACTGCTTTGCTTTATCTTGGCCAGGTTGGCCAGTTGTAAATGAGAACTTGTTCTCAACTGGCCTACCTGGTTAAATAAAAATAAAAAAATAAATTATTCCGTTCCTGTGAGTCATTATGTCATAGGAATTGATCTGCTTGCTTTAACGTTATCAGTAGTACAGTATTAAACACGTGTTATTGTGGAGAGGATTTATAAATTACACCATTCTTTTCATTTATATTAATTAATGAATATAGCAGAAACTCTTCATTTTTTTTACATTACATATCTGACCTCTGTTCTGACTTCTGCTTTTGCTTCTTTTATCAAAAGGAATTGCAAGCTTATTTTTCAAGTACTATTCTACTTTTCCTTCTGTAGTTTCTAGAGATAAACAATAGCCCTGACAAAAGTGTATTTCCCCTTAGTACCCACTGCTCCTGTCCAGCTGACTGTTGACACCACATCAGCTGCTGTTAGCTGGAACCAGCCACCAGGATTGGACCAAACCCAACATCATTACCAGATCTCCTACCACTGTCCAGGGACAGAACCCCACTACACTACCACGTCTTCACACAGCATCACTCTCTCTGACCTGAAACCTGCTACTCAATACTCTGTCACTGTCTGCACTGTGCTGGAAAATGGAAAGAAAAGTCGACTGGTGTCAACAACCCTCACAACAAGTAAGGATGTACCCTACTAAAGTATTATGTTTAGTGTCAAAGCTGATTAAACTTTAACTAGTTATCAAAATGACTATGAACTAATCATAATGGATGTGTCAGCATGGGATGTAAAGGTCCAGTATCTTCACTAATGAGAAATATATGATGGTTAATTCCTCAGATCTCATCATGCAGTTTGGTGCTGAAATCATTAAACGTTGTTTATAATACAGTATCTGAATTCAGGCTTTCTTCCATTTCTGTGAGTCATTATGTCAAGGAGTTGATCTGCCTCTGCTTGTTTTAACTTTATCAGTAGTACAGTGTTAAAACCCTTGTTATTGTGGAGAGGATTTATAATCCCAGCGTTCTTTTATTTTATATTTAAAGGAATTGGTGTGGCGACAACAATGTAGCAGCAGTGGACCACCGTTGCTAAATCAATACAGCAGAAACCCTTAAATCCAACTTTTGTGTGACTTCTATTCTTTAGCTTCTTTCTTATTTCTATTTCTTAGTACTTCCTGCTCCAGTCCAGCTGACTGTTGACTCAGTGGAGACCACATCAGCTGCTGTTAGCTGGAGCCAGCCACCAGGATTGGACCAAACCAACCATCATTACCAGATCTCCTACCAGTGTCCAGGGACAAAACCACACATCACTACCACATCTTCACACAGCATCACTCTCTCTGACCTGCAATGTGGTACTCAGTACTCTGTCACTGTCTGCACTGTGCTGGAAAATGGAAAGCAAAGTCAACTGGTGTCAACAACCCTCACCACAAGTAAGGAATTACCCTACTTAAGTATTCTGTCTGGTGTCAAATTTTGACTAGTTATCAAAAAGACAAATGTAAATTAACAAATCATAATTATGTGTCTGTTTTATGTTCCCAAAAGACAAACACAGTCATCACTCCCAGAAAAGGGAACTAACAAAGATAATCACTTCAACAACCAAACACAGAAAGGGTTTCAAAAGGGGTTTTGATAGACACCGTGGGGGTTCCCACTGAAAGATGGCAAAGCCACTAGTAAGGGGTTCTAAAAGCCACCCACCATGGATGTTCACTAAGGTTGGTCTCAGATAAGCAAACACCAACTTAGGATCTGGAGTAAAAGGGATATGGAGCTAAATAAACAGGAGTTTCTGGCTAAATGACGTGGCCACCTTAACATGAGGTGTAGGTCTCCCAACATCTCTCCATCTGATGCACTGAACCAGCAGCCCATAAATACCAGCAGGGCCATATTTTGGCCACAAGATGGCAGCGGTGTATTTTAAAAGTTTTGTACTGATCCAATGAACCATTGCATTTCTGTTAAAAATGTTGTATCAAGACTGCCCAAATGTGCCTCATTTGTTTATTAATAACTTTTCATGTTTAAAATTGTGCACTCTCCTCAAACAATAGCATGGTATTATTTCACTGTAATAGCTGCTGTAATTTGGACAGTGCAGTTAGATTAACAATAATTTAAGCTTTCTGCCAATATCAGATATGTCTACGTCCTGGGAAATTTTCTTGTGACTTACAACCTCATGCTAATCGCATTGGCCTATGTTAGCTCAACCGTCCCATGGAAGGGACACCGATCCCAAAGAAGCTTTAAATACCATCAGGACCAGCAGCCCTTAAATACCATCAGGACCAGCGGCTCTTAAATACCATCAGGACCAGCGGCTCTTAAACACCAGCAGGGCCAGCGGCTCTTAAATACCAGCAGGGCCAGCGGCTCTTAAATACCAGCAGGGCCAGCGGCTCTTAAATACCAGCAGGGCCAGCAGCTCTTAAATACCAGCAGGGCCAGCGGCTCTTAAATACCAGCAGGGCCAGCGGCTCTTAAATACCAGCAGGGCCAGCAGCTCTTAAATACCAGCAGGGCCAGCAGCTCTTATAAACCAGCAGGGCCAGCAGCTCTTAAATACCAGCATGGCCAGCGGCTCTTAAATACCAGCAGCTCTTATAAACCAGCGGGGCCAGCAGCTCTTAAATACCAGCAGGACCATCACAGCTGTAACACATACTGACTAACGAGGTGACTCCAGTCAGAGCGCCCAGCCTAGTCAACCTCAAAATGGATAGAGAAACTGAAACTCGTAACAGAACCGAAACCCGTAACAGTCAGCATGGGATGTAAAGGTCCAGTATCTTCCCTGATGAGAAATATATGATGGTTAATTCCTCAGATCTCATCATGCAGTTTGGTGCTGAAATCATGAAACGTTGTTTATAATACAGTGTCTGAATTCAGGCTTTCTTCCATTTCTGTGAGTCATTATGTCAAGGAGTTGATCTGCCTCTGCTTGTTTTAACTTTATCAGTAGTACATTATTAAAACACTATTTATTGTGGAGAGGATTTAGAATTACAACATCATTTTCATTTATATTTATCTTTGGTGTGGTGGCAACAATCTGTCAGCAGGACAGCACCGTTACTAAATGAATATAGCAGAAACCCTTCATTTGTGTTACTTTACAAATCCTACTTCTGTTGTGTGACGTCTGTTTTTAACTTATTTCTTCCCATACAGTGGGGCAAAAAAGTATTTAGTCAGCCACCAATTGTGCAAGTTCTCCCACTTAAAAAGATGAGAGAGGCCTGTAATTTATCATAGGTACACTACAACTATGACATACTAAATGAGGGGAAAAAATCCAGAAAATCACATTGTAGGATTTTTTATGAATTTATTTGCAAATTATGGTGGAAAATAAGTATTTGGTCAATAACAAACGTTTATCTCAATACTTCGTTATATACCCTTTGTTGGCAATGACAGAGGTCAAACGTTTTCTGTAAGTCTTCACAAGGTTTTCACACACTGTTGCTGGTATTTTGGCCCATTCCTCCATGCAGATCTCCTCTAGAGCAGTGATGTTTTGGGGCTGTTGCTGGGCAACACGGACTTTCAACTCCCTCCAAAGATTTTCTATGGGGTTGAGATCTGGAGACTGGCTAGGCCACTCCAGGACCTTGAAATGCTTCTTACGAAGCCACTCCTTCGTTGCCCGGGCGGTGTGTTTGGGATCATTGTCATGCTGAAAGACCCAGCCACGTTTCATCTTCAATGCCCTTGCTGATGGAAGGAAGTTTTCACTCAAAATCTCACGATACATGGCCCCATTCATTCTGTCCTTTACACGGATCAGTCGTCCTGGTCCCTTTGCAGAAAAACAGCCCCAAAGCATGATGTTTCCACCCCCATGCTTCACAATAGGTATGGTGTTCTTTGGATGCAACTCAGCATTCTTTGTCCTCCAAACACGACGACTTGAGTTTTTACCAAAAAGTTCTATTTTGGTTTCATCTGACCATATGACATTCTCCCAATCTTCTTCTGAATCATCCAAATGCTCTCTAGCAAACTTCAGACGGGCCTGGACATGTACTGGCTTAAGCAGGGGGACACATCTGGCACTGCAGGATTTGAGTCCCTGGCGGCGTAGTGTGTTACTGATGGTAGGCTTTGTTACTTTGGTCCCAGCTCTCTGCAGGTCATTCACTATGTCCCCCCGTGTGGTTCTGGGATTTTTGCTCACCAATATCATTTTGACCCCACGGGGTGAGATCTTGCGTGGAGCCCCAGATCGAGGGAGATTATCAGTGGTCTTGTATGTCTTCCATTTCCTAATAATTGCTCCCACAGTTGATTTCTTCAAACCAAGCTGCTTACCTATTGCAGATTCAGTCTTCCCAGCCTGGTGCAGGTCTACAATTTTATTTCTGGTGTCCTTTGACAGCTCTTTGGTCTTGGCCATAGTGGAGTTTGGAGTGTGAATGTTTGAGGTTGTGGACAGGTGTCTTTTATACTGATAAGAAGTTCAAACAGGTGCCATTAATACAGGTAACGAGTGGAGGACAGAGGAGCCTCTTAAAGAAGAAGTTACAGGTCTGTGAGAGCCAGAAAACTTGCTTGTTTGTAGGTGACCAAATACTTATTTTCCACCATAATCTGCAAATAAATTCATTAAAAATCCTACAATGTGATTTTCTGGATTTCTTTTTCTAATTTTGTCCGTCATAGTTGAAGTGTACCTATGATGAAAATCACAGGTCTCTCTCATCTTTTTAAGTGGGAGATCTTGCACAATTGGTGGCTGACTAAATACAGTGGGGCAAAAAAGTATCTAAAGGAATTGCAAGCAGCATTTTCTACTTCATTACAACTATTCTACTTTCCCTTCTGTAGTTTATTTCTAGAGTTAAACTGTAACCCTGACAATAATGTATTTTCCCTTAGTACTTCCTGCTCCAGACCAGCTGACTGTTGACTCAGTGGACACCACATCAGCTGCTGTTAGCTGGAGCCAGCCACCAGGATTGGACCAAACCCAACATCATTACCAGATCTCCTACCACTGTCCAGGGACAGAACCACACATCACTACCACGTCTTCAGCCAGAATCACTCTCTGTGGCCTGAAACCTGGTACTGAATACTCTGTCAATGTTTGCACTGTGCTGGAAAATGGAAAGACAAGTCGACTGGTGTCAACAACCCTCACCACAGGTAAGGAATTACCCTACTAAAGTATTATGTTTGGTGTCAAAGTTTATAAGATTTTAACTAGATATCAAAATAACCTACATATGCGATGACATCACCTGGTTTAAACGTCTCTAGAGACTATATCACTCTCTTCATTACTCAATGCCTAGGTTTATCTCCAATGGAATCACATCCTACCTTACCTTTGTCTGTACATTATGCCTTGAATCTATGCTATTGTGCCCAGAAACCTGCTCCTTTTACTCTTTGTTTACGAACGTGCTAGACGGCCAGTTCTTATAGCATTTAACCGTACCCTTATCCTACTCCTCCTCTGTTCCGCTGGTGATGTAGAGGTTAATCCAGAACCTGCAGTGCCTAGCTCCACTCCCACTCCCCAGGTGCTCTCATTTGTTAAGTTCTGCAACCGTAAAAGCCTTGGTTTCATGCATGTTAACATTAGAAGCCTACTCCCTAAGTTTGTTTTTCTCACTGCTTTAGCACACTCTGCCAACCCGGATGTCTTAGCCGTGTCTGAATCCTGGCTCAGGAAAACCACCAAAAACCCTGACATTTTCATCCCTAACTATAAAATGTTCTGCCAAGATAGAACTGCCAAAGGTGGCGGTGTTGCAATCTACTGCAAAGATAACCTGCAGAGTTCTGTCTTACTATCCAGGTCTGTACCCAAACAATGCGAGCTTCTACTTCTAAAAATTCACCTTTCCAGAAACAAGTCTCTCACCGTTGCCACTTGCTATAGACCACCCTCTGCCCCCAGCTGTGCCCTCGACACCATATGTGAATTGATTGCCCCCCCATCTATCTTCTGAGCTCGTGCTGCTAGGTGACCTAAACTGGGACATGCTTAACACCCCGGCCATCCTACAATCTAAGCTTGATGCCCTCAATCTCACACCTTATCAATGAACCTACCAGGTACAACCCCAAATCTGTAAACACTGACACCCTCATAGATATTCTTCTAACTAACTCGCCCTCCAAATACACCTCTGATGTTTTCAACCAAGATCTCAGCGATCACTGCCTCATTTCCTGCATCCGTAATGGGTCTGCGATCAACCGACCACCCCTTATCAGTGTCAAATGCTCCCTAAAATACTTCAGCGAACAGGCCTTTCTAATCGACCTGGCCGGGGTATCCTGGAATGACATTGACCTCATCCCGTCAGTAGAGGATGCCTGGTTATTCTTTAAAAGTGCCTTCCTCACCATCTTAAATAAGCATGCTCCATTCAAAAAATGTAGAACCAGGAATGGATATAGCCCTTGGTTCACTCCAGACCTGTTAGCCCTTGACCAGCACAAAAACATCCTGTGGCATTCTGCATTAGCATCGAATAGCTCCCGTGATATGCAACTTTTCAGGGAAGTTAGGAACCAATATACACAGGCAGTTAGGAAAGCTAAGGCTAGCTTTTTCAAACATAAATTTGCATCCTGCAGTACAAACTCCGAAAAGTTCTGGGACACTGTAAAGTCCATGGAGAATAAGAGCACCTCCTCCCAGCTACCCACTGCTCTGAGGCTAGGAAACACTGTTTCCACCGATAAATGCACTATAATTGAAAATTTCAATAAGCATTTCTCTACGGCTGGCCATGCTTTCCACCTGGCTACCCCTACCCCAGTCAACTGCCCGGCACCCTCCACAGCAACCCGCCCAAGCCCCCATCATTTCTCCTTCAACTAAATCCAGATAGCTGATGTTCTGAAAGAGCTGCAAAATCTGGACCCCTACAAATCAGCCGGGCTGGACAATCTGGATCCTCTCTTTCTAAAATTATCTGCCGAAACTGTTGCAACCCCTATTACTAGCCTCTTCAACCTCTCTTTCGTATCGTCTGAGATCCCCAAAGATTGGAAAGCTGCCGCGGTCATCCCCCTCTTCAAAGGGGGAGACACTCTAGACCCAAACTGCTACAGACCTATATCTATCCTACCCTGCCTTTCTAAGGTCTTCAAAAGCCAAGTTAACAAACAGATTACCGACCATTTCGAATCCCACCGTACCTTCTCCGCTATGCAATCTGGTTTCAGAGCTGGTTATGTGTGCACCTCAGCCACGCTCAAAGTCCTTAACGATATCATAACCGCCATCGACAAAACACATTACTGTGCAGCCGTGTTCATCGACCTGGCCAAGGCTTTCGACTCTTGTCAATCACCACATTCTTATTGGCTAACTCAACAGCCTTGGTTTCTCAAATGATTGCCTCGCCTGGTTCACCAACTCCTTCTCTGATAGAGTTCAGTGTGTCAAATCGGAGGGCCTGTTGTCCGGGCCTCTGGCAGTCTCTATATGGGTGACTCTTTTCCCTGTATACATCAATGATGTCGCTCTTTCTGCTGGTGATTCTCTGATCCACCTCTACGCAGACGACACCATTCTGTATACTTCTTGCACTTCTTTGGACACTGTGTTAACTAACCTCCAGACGAGCTTCAATGCCATACAACACTCCTTCCGTGGCCTCCAACTGCTCTTAAATGCAAGTAAAACTAAATGCATGCTCTTCAACCGATCATTGCCCGCACCTGCCCGCCCATCCAGCATCAATACTCTGGACGGCTCTGACTTAGAATACGTGGATAACTACAAATACCTAGGTGTCAGGCTAGACTGTAAACTCTCCTTCCATACCCACATTAAGCATCTCCAATCCAAAATTAAATCTAGAACCGGCATCCTAATTTGCAACAGAGCATCCTTCACTCATGCTGCCAAACATACCCTCGTAAAACTGACCATCCTACCGATCCTTGACTTCGTCGTTGTCATCTATAAATAGCCTCCAACACTCTACTCAACAAATTGGATGCAGTCTATCACAGTGCCATCCGTTTTGTCACAAAAGCCCTATACACTACCCACCACTGCGACCTATATGCTCTCGTTGGCTGGCCCTCGCTTCATACTCGTCACCAAACCCACTGGCTACAGGTTATCTACAAGTCTCTGCTAGGTAATACCCTGCCTTATCTCTGCTCGCTGGTCACCATAGCAGCACCCACTCGTAACACGCGCTCCAGCAGGTATATCTCACTGGTCACCCCCAAAGCCAATTCCTCGTTTGGTCACCTTTCCTTCCAGTTCTCGGCTGCCAATGACTGGAGCAAACTGCAAAAATCACTGAAGCTGGAGACTCCTATCTCCCTCACTAGATTTAAGCACCAGCTGTCAGAGCAGCTCTCAGATCACTGCACCTGGACATAGCCCATCTGTAAAAAGCCCATCCAACTACCTCATCCCCATACTGTATTTATTTGTTTATCTTGCTCCTTTGTACCCCGGTATCTCTACTTGCACATCCATCTTTTGCACATCTACCATTCCAGTGTTTAATTGCTATATTGTAATTACTTCGCCACCATGGCCTATTTATTGCCTTAACTCCCTTATCTTACCACATTTGCACTCACTGTATATACTTTTTTTCCTACTGTATTATTGACTGTATGTTTTGTTTATTCCATGTGTAACTGTGTTGTTGTATGTGTCGAACTACTATGCTTCATCTTGGCCAGGTGGCAAGTTGCAAATGAGAACTTGTTCTCCACTAGCCTACCTGGTTAAATAAAGGTGGAAAAAATATATATATACTTTAGTAATCATAATGGATGTGTCAGCATGGGATGTAACGGTACATTATCTTTGACTACTATTCTACGTTTCCTCCTGTTAGAGGATAGAAATCCTCATCATTTCATGATAATTTAAGCGTAATTATTTCTATATAGTCTAAACTTTCTCTCTCTGAACTTCTAACGCCAGTGGGATGGGTGTGACTTCTTTACAATGATCACAATGTCTCCAACGTACAACGCCCCTGTAGCAATTAGGATGAAGTGCCTTGTTCAAGGGCACAACATATTTTTCACCTTGTCCGCTCCGGTATTCAAACCTGCAACCTTTTGGTTATAGGCACAACACTGTAACCTCAAGGCTGCCTGCCTCTACCTTACCCCTAAATACAGGGCCCGTTAATATTGAGGATACCTGCCTCTACCTACAGTTCCCTTTTTCAGGTGCGGGCTGAAAATCTACATTTTCACATTGCATTTTTTTTAGGGGGCAGGAGAATTGACGATGAGAAAACTCCAAATAACTTTGATCGCTTTAATTATGATTTTTTTACACTGCAAATTGTAACTATTTTTAATGCCATGAGAGGCAGCGGATCCAGCCAAATAGGTTCTGGAATGCATCAGTCCAAACTGAGAGGTGCCAGATCCTGTTCCCACAGAATCCAGCTCAAATTAAACACTGATGATACAGTAAAACACATTAACACATTACCAAAGATCTGACTTTAATAACTTGTTTTTCAGTACATTTTCAGTGGTGGAGGAGACCATCCAGAGTTGCTGCAGTGTGTGTTCTACTGGCTGTCATCATAGGCCTGTGGGATTCCTGTAAGTTAATGGTTTTTTATTAAACATTTGTAGTCAATGTTGTGATAGTTACACATTTTGATTGACTTTTCCATTTTACAGATGCAACTGCAGAGCGAGACCAGCTACAGAATAGTCTAAATACCAGGACTACAGAGAGAGACCAGCTACAGAATAGTCTAAATACCAGGACCACAGAGAGAGACCAGCTACAGAATAGTCTAAATACCAGGACTACAGAGAGAGACCAGCTACAGAATAGTCTAAATACCAGGACTACAGAGAGAGACCAGCTACAGAATAGTCTAAATACCAGGGCCACTGAAGTAGACAAGTTGAAAAAGAGTCTGAACACTACAACTATGGAGCGTGACCAGCTACAGAAGGAGATAGAACGACTGAACTGGGAGAACAAAAGTAAGGACAGCCCCCCCACAGTTTTGGTTGTTGACCTGTTATCTCACACACAAACATATTCAAGAAGTATTATCAGCGCTAGCCATGGCCATTAGGACCAGAAACAAATGACAGGAACTGTGTTTTGCCTTAGCTCTCAACACACGCCACAGGAGATCAGAGGTCATCAGAACTACCTACCTACAACTCCCTCAGATTTTGTTTTGTCAGTCAAGGAAATTAGATAAATAGTAGTTCGACATCTTTTATCATTCACCGGTGACCTTGTGGTTAGTGTCTGCCCTGAGATTGGAAGTTTGATCCCCAACCGAGTTATATGAAATGCTGTAAAAATTGTACCTGATGAGTGTCTGCTTGGCACTCAGCATTAAGGAGATAAAGTCCTATGATAGACTAGCGTCCAGCTGGGTGTACTTTAAAAAATAATAATTTTATTTAAACAGGATCAACTGAGACCAAGGTCTCATTTGCAGTAGAGCCCTGTTTTCATTACAAAGAAATAAACATATACAGTGGCAAGGAAAAGTGTGAACCCTTTGGAATTACCTGGATTTCTGCATAAATTGGTCATTAAATGTGAACTGGTCTTCATCTAGGTCACAACAATAGACAAACACAGTATGCTTAAACTTTTAACACAAACAATTATTTTCATGTCTTTATTGAACACACCATGTAAACATTCACAGTGCAGGGTGGAAAAAGTAGGTGAACCCTTGGATTTAATAACTGGTTGACCCTCCTTTGGCAGCAATAACCTCAACCAAACGTTTTCTGTAGTTGCGGCTCAGACCTGCAAAATGGTCAGGAGGAATTTTGGACCATTCCTCTTTACAAAACTGTTTCAGTTCAGCAATATTCTCGGGATGTCTGGTGTGAAGCGCTCTCTTGAGGTCATGCCACAGTATCTCAATCGGGTTGAGGTCAGGACTCTGACTGGGCCACTCCAGAAAGCGTATTTTCTTCTGTTGAAGCCATTCTGTTGTTGATTTACTTCTGTGTTTTGGGTCGTTGTCTTGTTGCATCACCCAACTTCTGTTGAGCTTCAATTGGCGGACAGATAGCCTTACATTCTTCTGCAAAATGTTAATAAACTTAGGAATTAATTTTTCCGTTTATGATAGCAAGCTGTCCAGGCCCAAAGCAGGCGACAAAGCAGCCCCAAACCATGATGCTCTCACCACCATACTTTAAAGTTGGGATGAGGTTTTGATGTTGGTGTGCTGTGCCTTTTTTTCTCCACACATAGTGTTGTGTGTTCCTTCCAAACAACTCAACTTTAGTTTAATCTGTCCACAGAATATTTTGCCAGTCACGCTGTGGAACATCCAGGTGCTCTTTTGCAAACTTCCAACGTTGAGCAATGGTTGTTTTGTACAGCAGTGGCTTCTTCCGTGGTGTCCTCCCAAGAACACCATTCTTGTTTAGTGTTTTATGTATCGTAGACTCGTCAGAGATGTTAGCATGTTCCAGAGATTTCTGTAAGTCATTACCTGGAACTCTAGGATTCTTCTGAACATCATTGCGCATTCTGCTCTGTGCTCTTGCAGTCATCTTTGCAGGATGGCCACTCCTAGGGAGAGTAGCAACAGTGCTGAATTTGATCCATTTATAGACAATTTGTCTTACCGTAGACTGATGAACATCAAGGCTTTTAGAGATACTTTTGTAACCCTTTCCAGCTTTATGCAAGTCAACAATTCTTAATCTTATGTCTTCTGAGATCTCTTTTGTTCAAGGCAGGGTTCATATAAGGCAAAGCTTCTTGTGAATAGCAAACTCAAACTTTGTGAGTGTTTTTTATAGGGCAAGGCAGCTCTAACCAATATCTCCAATCTCGTCTCATTGATTGGACTCTAGGTTAGCTGACTCCTGAATCCAATTAGCTTTTTGAGAAGTCATTAGCTCAGGCTTAGTTTAAGGAGACTGTGTTTGTCTATTGTTGTGACTTAGATGAAGATCAGATCAAATTTCATGACCAATTTATGTAGAAATCCAGGTAATTCCAAAAGGTTCACATACTTTTTCTTGTCACTGTATGCACAACTACACAGACACAATACATATACACCTTAAGAAAAACAATCACAGTTAACATTTACAAGATCAGAAATACATTTTTTGAATTTCACAAGAGGCACCAGAATATCAATTCTAAGAGTTTTTTTGTAAATTGTTCAACATACAGTTGAAGTCGGAAGTTTACATACACCTTTGCCAAATACATTTAAACTCAGTTTTCCACAATTCCTGACATTTAATCCTCGTAAAATTTCCCTGTCTTAGGTCAGTTAGGATCACCACTTTATTTTAAGAAAGTGAATTGTCAGAATAATAGTAGAATGGTTTATTTCAGCTTTTATTTCTTTCATCACATTCCCAGTGGGTCAGAAGTTTACATACACTCAATTAGTATTTGGTAGCATTGCCTTGAAATTGTTTAACTTGGGTCAAACATTTCAGGTAGCCTTTCACAAGCTTGTACAAGGTACAAGCTGTTTAAAGTCACAGTCAACTTGGTGTATATAAACTTGTGACCCACTGGAATTGTGATAGTGTGTAACAGTGATAAGTGTGTAACAGTGTGTAATAGTGATAACACCAAGTAAAACTGAAATGATAACTTAAAACACAAAATATAAATATCCATTAACAAACTTCTTATAGCTTAGACTAATTTCCACTTCCTGAACACATACTACTTAACACATACTACTAAAAACATAGCCTTTTCTTAGTAAAACGCAAATGTAAAATGAAATAAATACAGTAGTCTTTCCACCATATCGTCAGACACATTCTATTCACAGGCTTGTACACAGCACAGAGGTTGTAGTAGCATTTGAGCAGTGCAGGAGATGTTGATATGGATATTATAAGTGAAATAATCTGTCTGTAAACAATTGTTGGAAAAATTACTTGTGTCATGCACAAAGTAGATGTCCGAACCAACGTGCCAAAACTATAGTTTGCTAACAATAAATTTGTGGAGTGGTGGAAAAACGAGTTTTAACCAACCTAAGTGTATGTAAACTTCCAACTTCAACTGTATAAGTTGCATCATAACTGAAAGGGCATGTTTTGATCTGTGTAGAAACTGGGGGGGTCTAAAGTGTAATGTAATTCATTGACCCAGTTTTATAATTAGTAATTCTAGAAGAGACTAGAGATGTCAGATACATTGGAAGTTATTACTTGTACATCAAGCTACCTCACACTACAGAAACAGGAGCAGGATCCTATGAGCTGTTCTGGCCTCTCATAAGACGAGGCTCGTGCAAAGCTACTTACTTATTCAGTGTGGGAATAAATAATAGTTGCAAAGTTATGTTTAACTTTGGACAGTTTCAACATCTCGTCCCGTGTTTTATGATTCTGAATATCTGGACTTGTCCAGTGACTGCTGTGAAAGGACAGCTGACAACATAGGAAAGTCTGTGTGACAGCTTGGAGAGACAGCTGACCGGAGGGAATAGACCCCAATGGGGCTGTAATGGGCTAGCTACCCATGTTGGCAGTCTCCGACGCTGCTTCAGTATGTTGGAGACACCCGCTAAGTGCTACTGAAAGTCAACAAAGGAACATACCCCTAGAGCCTGCGAGAGCTGGGGCGCAAGATGGCTCAACGACTGATCACACGGCTACGGACCCAGGAATGGAAACGACTACGAGTAGGAACACAGCACATGAGACAACCATAACAGCAGCAGGACACACACTTCAGGTGTGCAGCTGTGGTTGGGAGAGAGTAACATCGGCAAGGGGGTTAAGGATCCATCAAGGGAGGAAAAGGTGCTTGGTAGAGCAGAGACAGGGACCTCGCATTGACCAGTACTTCTTACGAAGCAGCCAGTCAAATCAGTCGAATGACGCACAGCGACGGGACGCAAACCAAAGTTCGCAGAGCATCAGCACCCCTGTAACGGAGGAGGATAACACAAGCACAGAAATGCCGGTGGATGAACTCACCCAACCACAGAGACCTCTAAAAGAGGAAAAGGTCAAAGGGCACAGACCGAGTGTGAAGTGGCCCCAAGCTGTTGAAAAGAGAGAGTGGGAAACAATCAACAACGACCTGACAAAAATCTTGGAACAACAGGTAGGAACAGCAGAGAAAAAGCTTGAAAGGATGGGAGACATTATCTACCACTACGGAGAAGAGCGCTTTGGAGTAAACGAAAGGAGAAGTGGCAAGACACCACCCGCGCCAGCCAAATCTAGGAGGCAGCAAGAGATCGAGATACTTGTCAGAGAGAGAAGGCAGCTGAGAAAGCAGTGGAAGAAGGCCTCTGATGCAGAGAGAGAAGGTCTCATGCTACTCCAAGCAGACATCAAATGTCGGCTGGCAACCTTGCGAAGAGCGGAAAACTTAAGGAAACTTCGTAGGAAGAAGGAACACTCAAGAACACGGTTCTATAAAAACCCCTTTAAGTTTGTCAAAGACCTCTTCGCAAAGGAAAAGTGCGGAATCCTAAAAACTCCAAAGCCAGAACTGGAAGAACATCTGGAAAAGGTCCACCAGGACACGAAAAGGCATGAGCAGATAATTATCCCACATGACATCCCACCTATTCAACCACCAGAATTCAATCTGGACACTGACCCTCCAAAATGGAAGGAAGTAGAGAACGTTGTCCGACGAGCAAGAGCGGCCTCGGCTCCTGGGCCTAATGGAGTACCATATAAGCTCTACAAGAACGCCCCGGATGTTCTACGCTTTCTTTGGAGGCTCATGAGGATAGTGTTGCAGAAGGAAATAATACCAAAGGCATGGCGAAGGGCTGGTGGTGTGCTAATCCCGAAAGAGAAGGATGCGACAGACATCAGTCAATTCCGACCAATCTCCCTTCTCAACGTTGAAGGGAAGATCTTTTTCAGTATAATAGCACAGAGGCTGTCCACTTACCTGGAAAGGAACAAGTACATTGATACATCTGTACAGAAAGCAGGCATTCCTGGTTTCTCTGGTTGCCTGGAACATACTAGTATGATTTGGCACCAGATCCAAACAGCTAAGAAAGACAAGAGAGACCTCTATGTCATCTTCCTCGACCTGGCCAATGCCTTTGGCTCAGTTCCCCATGAACTCCTTTGGGAATCCTTCAACTTTTTCCACGTACCAGAACCCATCACTACACTGGTAAAGGCCTATTTCCAAGACCTGCAATTGTGTTTCACAACACCTGACTTCACAACAACATGGCAGCGCTTGGAAGTGGGCATAATGGCAGGCTGTACAATTTCACCTCTGGCCTTCACTATGGCCATGGAAGTCATCATCAGGGCATCGAGATGGGTGGTCGGCGGTGAGAGAACTAAGGAAGGGCTCCGTCTCCCACCTATCCGAGCATACATGGATGACATGACTACACTGACCACCACTGCAGCATGCACCAGGCGGCTACTTGCAAAACTGCAGGCTAACATCAAGTGGGCCCGGATGAAAATCAAGCCAAGCAAATCTCGAAGCATCTCCATAGTCAAGGGACAGCTTAAAGATTTGAGGTTCTGCATTGGAGATGACCCGATACCAGCGGTGTCTGAGCAACCCGTCAAGAGCCTGGGTAGATGGTACAACGAAAGCCTCCGAGATAAAGATCAAGTGCAGCAAGTAAGACAGGACATCGCCGACGGACTTGAGAACATCAACAAGACCCTACTGCCTGGGAAGCTCAAGCTTTGGTGCCTACAGTTTGGACTTCTCCCCCGGGTAATGTGGCCACTCACCGTCTATGAGGTCCCAATAACAACAGTGGAGAAGATGGAGCGAACCATTACCTCATACGTGAAGAAATGGCTGGGTGTCCCACGATGCCTGAGTAACATCGGCCTTTATGGCAAAGGGGTCCTTGAACTACCTCTTACAAGTCTAACGGAGGAGTACAAGTGCTCTAAAGTAAGACTTCAGATGACATTGAAGGACTCCAAAGACCAGACCATTAGCAAGGCTGCACCTCCCCTACAAACTGGACGGAAATGGACATCATCCAAGGCTGTGCAGCAAGCAATATCAGCCCTGAGACACCAAGACATTGTGGGGAATATCCAGCATGGAAGAGGAGGCTTTGGCCTGGCAGCAAGCAAACCAACGTTCCATAATGCAACAACATCTGAACGCAGGAAGCTGGTGGTCGAGGAGGTGCGCAGACAGGAGGAGACTGCAAGAAGTGCAAAGGCTGTCTCTCTTGCTAAACAATGGCAATGGACGCGGTGGGAAGGCCTGGAGAGGAGAAAAATCAACTGGAGTGAGCTTTGGCAAATGGAGGCAAGCAACATCAGCTTCATCATAAGAGCTGTTTATGATGTGCTTCCATCACCAAAAAACCTACATCAATGGTATGGCGAGGACCCGACCTGCCCCCTCTGCCCAGCTCCAGCGACTCTCAGGCATATAATGACAGGTTGCAAGACCAGCCTCTCACAAGGCCGCTACACCTGGAGGCACAATCAGGTCCTCAAGAGCCTGGCTGCAGCACTTGAGACCAAGAGGAGTGCAACCAATTCATTACCTCCAAAAACAAGCAATCCCGTCAAAACAACAACATTCATCCAGGAGGGACAGAAAAAGCCCAAGCATCCTCCTACAAAGCCAGAAACTGGACACCTAGGCATGGCCCGGGACTGGAAGATGCTTGTCGATATTGGCCAGCAACTCATTTTTCCACCTGAGATTGCTTCTACCAACCTTAGGCCAGACATGGTACTCTGGTCCGCTTCACGAAAGGCTGTGTACATCATAGAGCTCACAGTCCCGTGGGAAAACTCTGTTGAAGAGGCCTACGAGCGTAAGAAACTGCGTTACACAGAGTTGGCAGCAGACGCAACTCAGCGTGGCTGGAATGCAAAAGTCTGGCCAGTTGAAGTGGGATGCAGAGGATTCGTGGCTTCTTCCACCATCAGGTTGCTGAAAGAACTTGGAATCCATGGACAGGCTCTGCGGCAGACCGTCAGAGCAGTTTCTCAAGCAGCTGAAAGAGGCAGCCAGTGGATCTGGATCAAACGGAAGGACCCTTGCTGGGCTATAATTTCATGACCCCCCCCCACCCCCCACCCCCACCTGAGAACCCAATTCAGATCCCTCCAACTTGAGGAGGGCATATGAGGTATGCGGTCAGCTGTAGGGCTGGCTCAGGGAAGAGGACGCCCCTGCCTTGCATAGTCCCGTGGGAAATCTTAATTGGGCATGGGACACAAGCTAAGGCTTGATCACCCTTTAGCTGGCCACCTTTGATGAGGGTGTTTAGTGATTAAAGGCCGAAACACCCACTGATTCGAAGGCACACTACTGAGGATGTGTCCCAAAATTGACATCTTAAACCAGTCTAAGAAATAAACCTCCCATGCCACTCTGTCAACATCACGGCAAATCTCATGTGAGTGCATACCATCTATTGGCACAATGGACAGTTTCAACATCTCGTCCCGTGTTTTATGATTCTAACTTGAAAATGTCACTGAACAAAAATATAAAGGCAACATGTAAAGTGTTGGTCCCATGTTTCATGAGCTGAAATAAAGTATATCAGAAATGTCACATATGCACAAACAGCTCAAATGTTGTGCACAAATTTGTTTACGTCTCTGTTAGTGAGCTTATCTCTTTTGCCAAGATAATCCATCCACCTGACAGGTGTGGCATATCAAGAATCTGATTAAACAGCATGATAATTACACAGGTGCACCTTGTGCTGGGGACAGTAAGAGGCCACTCTAAAATGTGCAGTTTTGTCCACAACACAATGCCATCTATGACTCAAGTTGAGGAAGCATGCAGTTGGCATGATGACTCCAAGAATGTCACCCGACCTGTTGTCAGAGATTTTTATGTTAATTTCTCTACATTAAGCCTCCTCCAACGTCGTTTTAGAGAATTTGGCAGTATGTCCAACTGGCCTCACAACTGCAGACAACGTGTAACCACGCCAGATCAGGACCTCCACATCTGACTCCTTCACCTGCCACCCGGACAACTGATGAAACTGTAGGTTTGCACAACCGATGAATTTCTGCACAAACTGTCAGAAATCGTCTCAGGGAAGCTCATCTGCATGTAGCAAGGATCTGTACACATCTCCTGGAAGATGAAAATGTCCCAGTTCTTCCATGTCCTGAATAGTCACCAGACATGTCACCCATTGAGCATGTCTGGGATGCTCTGGATTGACGTGTACAACAGTGTTCCAGTTCCCATCAATATCCAGCAACTTTGCACAGCCATTGAAGTGGAGTGGGACAACATTCCACAGACCACAATCAACAGCCTGATCAACTCTATGTGAAGGAGACAAATGGTGATTTTCTGATCCACACCCCGACCTTTTATTTAAGATATCTGAGACCAACAGATGCATGTCTGTATTCCCAGTCATGTGAAATCCATACATTAGGGCCTAAAAAATGTATTTCAATGGACTGATTTCCTTATATGAACTGTAACTAAGTAAAATCTTTGAAATGGTAGCATGTTGTGTTTATAATTCTGTTCAGTGTAAAAGCTGTAGACAAACAGGCAATTCACACAAACGATTGCTGTGAGAAATCACCAGACCATTATAATTATTTCCTGATGAAGGGCAGAATCTCTATCAGCTCCATGGAAGGGTTCATTAACTTTATCTGAGTCATGCTCTTTGGATTTTAAATAACATTCAAGTGACAAATATGGTAAATGTCAAACTTCTAGGGTCCTGTCCTGAAGGATGGAGAAGGTTTGGCTCCAGCTGTTACTACCTCTCTACTGAGGGGAAATCCTGGGAGAAGAGTAGACAGGACTGTCTGGAGAGAGGAGCAGATCTGGTGATCATTAACAGTGAAGAGGAACAGGTGAGAGACAGACATGTATCTAGCACTGCATCTCACTAGACACTCTGGTTCGAATCCAGGCTGTATCACAACCAGCCATGATTGGGAGTCCCATAGGGCGGCGCACAATTGGCCCAGCGTCGTCTGGGTTTGGCCGGTGTAGGCTGTCATTGTAAATAAGAATTTGTTCTCAGCTGATTTGCCTGGTTGAATAAAAAAATACATGAGTTAAACTGTACCAATGCTTTTTCTGTTCCTCAACAGACATTTATCAATGGGTTTGAGTCAGTCAAGTGGGTCTGGATTGGTCTGACTGATTCTGTTACTGAGGGAACCTGGAAATGGGTGGACGGCACCCCACTGACCACCCCAAGGTAAGAGACTGCTGCTCTATAATAACACTGACCACTCCAAGGTAAGAGACTACTGCTCTATAATAATACTGACCACCCCAAGGTAAGAGACTACTGCTGTAATAACAATGACCAACCCAAGGTCAGACACTACTGTTCTATAATAACACTGACCACCCCAAGGTAAGAGACTACTGCTCTATAATAACACTGACCACCCCAAGGTAAGAGACTACTGCTCTATAATAATACTGACCACTCCAAGGTAAGAGACTACTGATCTATAATAACACTGACCACCCCAAGGTAAGAGACTACTGCTCTATAATAATACTGACCACTCCAAGGTAAGAGACTACTGCTCTAATAACACTGACCACCCCAAGGTAAGAGACTACTGGTCTATAATAACACTGACCACCCCAAGGTAAGAGACTACTGCTCTATAATAACACTGACCACCCCAAGGAAAGAGACTACTGCTCTAATAACACTGACCACCCCAAGGAAAGAGACTACTGGTCTATAATAACACTGACCACCCCAAGGTAAGAGACTACTGCTCTATAATAACACTGACCACCACAAGGTAAGAGACTACTGCTCTATAATAACACTGACCACCCCAAGGTAAGAGACTACTGCTCTATAATAATACTGACCACTCCAAGGTAAGAGACTACTGCTCTAATAACACTGACCACCCCAAGGTAAGAGACTACTGGTCTATAATAACACTGACCACCCCAAGGTAAGAGACTACTGCTCTATAATAACACTGACCACCCCAAGGAAAGAGACTACTGCTCTAATAACACTGACCACCCCAAGGAAAGAGACTACTGGTCTATAATAACACTGACCACCCCAAGGTAAGAGACTACTGGTCTATAATAACACTGACCACCCCAAGGAAAGAGACTACTGCTCTAATAACACTGATCACATGGAAGGAGTAGGACTGATTCTGTGTGTTGTTCATACTCTAGGTTCTGAGAGAGAGGTCAGTCTAACTCTGTGTTGTTCATACTCTAGGTTCTGAGAGAGTGGTCAGTCTAACTCTGTGTTGTTCATACTCTAGGTTCTGAGAGAGAGGTCAGTCTAACTCTGTGTTGTTCATACTGTAGGTTCTGAGAGAGAGGTCAGTCTAACTCTGTGTTGTTCATACTCTAGGTTCTGAGAGAGAGGTCAGTCTAACTCTGTGTTGTTCATACTCTAGGTTCTGAGAGAGAGGTCAGTCTAACTCTGTGTTGTTCATACTCTAGGTTCTGAGAGAGAGGTCAGTCTAACTCTGTGTTGTTCATACTCTAGGTTCTGAGAGAGAGGTCAGTCTAACTCTGTGTTGTTCATACTCTAGGTTCTGAGAGAGAGGTTAGTCTAACTCTGTGTTGTTCATACTATAGGTTCTGAGAGAGTGGTCAGTCTAACTCTGTGTTGTTCATACTCTAGGTTCTGGGAGAGAGGTCAGTCTAACTCTGTGTTGTTCATACTCTAGGTTCTGAGACAGAGGTCAGTCTAACTCTGTGTTGTTTTTACTGCAGGTTTTGGTGGAGTGGAGAGCCTGATGGTGGTGTCGGGGAGAACTGTGTGGAAATCTATTACATGTCATCAGGCCAAGGAGTATGGAGGGATTATGATTGTTCCTTTTCACAACAATGGATCTGTGAGAAATAGTCTTCTCATAGTTACTTTCTCTGCACTGCTGATTAATGAACTCTCTACTGTATGTTAATGATGGTCTGAAAGACTGATGGGATTTGATAGAATTGTACTCAACTACAGGTAGGAGACAAACATATTCACACACACGAAGACAGTGATCTGAACCAGAGCCTCCCGCAGGAGAAACCAACATCTTAATTAGACAAAGAGGAAATTCCCTTATGGGCCTAGAGCTGACACTGATTTTGAAGTTGCAGGCGGGGCTACCTCATCACATGACTATGAGCAACCAATTATGACGGACTCATGTCCGCTACACAAGCTTTCACACAATTTATTCATTTGTCAAACAATGATGTGTAGAATAGGGGTTTAATATCATTCAATAGCCGCTGTCAATCAATTACTGTTGTTTTACACTTCAAATACATTTAAATTGACTATATGTTTATCAGATATACAGCATGTTTGCTTCTTGTGCTTTTATTATTCTGAACATAAACAATGTGTACTTCCTGCTAATTCAATAAATCAGTCAACCGATATTAAAGATATTTCCTGTCTATAACATTATTGTTCTCTACTATGTTTTATCTAACATGGAATCGAAAAGGACAAGACACCTCTCTGCCACTTTAGGATAGAGAGTGAATGTTACTTTTTACATTTGAACTTATCTTGTTAACTTACTGTTTGCGGTGACAACACCAGAATGAAGGGTTGGATCATAAATAACCATCAGTTATCAAAACAGTATGGTTTTGTTACTAACTAACAAATGGGACCAATCATTGACTACAGTAGAACAGGTGGCAATGACCTCCAGTTATGAGAGACAGCTGTAGGCAGGGTTTTGTGTGTGATTGACAGAATGCATGAGATTCCTCTAAAAGCGTATAAATCAGAGGCTGCTGAGGGGAGGACAGTGTCATGACGTTGCCCTCTTTGGGTACAACAAGCTCCATCTCCCTCTCCCTGCCTCCTACACACAGGCTGCTGTGGTCAGAGAGGTTGTAAATTCCTGGAGGAGATAATCTCCTCACGGCCACAGTATAGAGACAGAGTGAATTTTCATAGAGAACAAAGGAATTTATTCCACCTCACAGAACTTGAGGTCCGAACAACATTCATGTTCCAGAGAAGGTATAAAAGATCGGTGACGAATCCAGCTACGAACTGGTCCGTTTGTTACAGCTTGGTGAAACTCATGGGAGATAATAGGACCACATTACCATAACGCTGTTTATATAATAGCCTCAGATATGAGGTTTACATCTAATTGTTGTATAAGATGAATGAGTGAGGATGATACTGTTTGTAAAATTGTGATGTGGTTTTGGACTGTTTAATGAAGGAAACTCCAATTCCCTTTTGAGTTGAACTAAATCAGAGTACCGCCCATGAGCCCAGTTAGGGTCGGGCATCCTGGGAAAGGCCCTTTTCTGCAACTCCCGAGTAAAACCCCAACTTTGACAATTTCTCAACAGACCATGTTTTCTCTTAATCACGAGAGGACAAAGGTTGCAGACCAGCTTACCTCGATAGAGGGCCAAGGTTTGAGACGATTGCTGAATCTTTTAACCATACCACGTGGTTAAACTCTTAGACTATCGATACCGACAGAATAAGAACATAAGAACAATATTAATTACTAGTCCGCAGCTAGGAATTCGGTATCATTGAACGCAAGGAACGAAGACCGCCGGAACATCTATAACGAAATGAATGAATGTCACTCTGAACTATCCATTCTAACCACGACAGAAAGAGAGAAAGAGAGAGAGGACGGAAACTCTCCAACAGAAACTAACTTTTCAGCAGAGATCCCGACGACACACTGAGCGTAAATATACATATTGATTGTAATTGTTCCCGAATGAGTGAGCGTTCATGTGCAAAGGATTAGCATTTCAATTGTTATAATTATCAACTGTGTGTTGTCTTATCTCAGTCGACCCCCACTTCCCTTTTGTCCACCAAGCCGCCATGCCGATTTATCCCACTAGGTAAACTCCGTTATCATTTCATTGTAACTATCAACTGTTTGTTTATGCATTTCTGTGAATTACTTAGTAAATAAATGATTTAAGATAATTGATGTATGGATGACTCATAGTGAAGACTGGGTTCGTGCTGATAACCAACAATTTACGACGTTTGGAATGAGACTAACGTGAGGTCAAATAAATAATTAATCAGATATAAAATATCTGAAAAGTTATTAGGAAAATTTTAACTTTGTTATCTGAATATTTTCCTTGGTGCCCCGACTTCCTAGTTAATTACAGTCACATGATTAATCAGTTTAATCCGTAATACTAATTACAGAGATTCTTTGATAAAAACTAAGTCTTCAATTTAATGATAGTAAAGACAAGACAACGGCTTGTAATAATGTCTGGAACAGAGCAAATAGAATGGGATCAAACACATAAAAACCATGCCTGTGATGTATTTGATACCATTCCACTAATTCTGCACCAGCCATTACAAGCCCGTCCTCCACACTTAAGGTTCCACCAATAAACATCCACTCCGTGTGACTATGCATGACTGTTCTAGAAGAGCTACGGCCTGTGCCAATTCAACACTACCCCCATACACTAGGGCTCTTTCTCAGTCGTCTAAAAACCACTCTTCTCGTCTGTCCTCTCCTTCACTGATCTGAAAGTAGTGACCAGGTGAAAGCTAAGCCAGCCTAATGATGAGCTTCCTTCCACCATATTGTTTTCACCTGTTAAGCTAATCAGTGCAGATGTAGGGGAGGAGACAAGGAGAGGGAGACTATAGTGAAAAAGCCTCTGGCCACATTCAGAAGCCAAGCTTGGTCAAAAGTTGCAGATATAAATGATATCAACAAAGCAGACATGATTCCTTATTCTACAGGTCAGAGAGGCGTGTTTTTATTACGTACTATATTTCAGTTCCTGAACACTGCATCCTGCTGAACGGGCCCCTTGGTCTGGTCACATGTCCATATTTTTCATTTCACCTTTATTAAACCAGGTAAGCTAGTTGAGAACAAGTAATCATTTACAACTGCGACCTGACCAAGAAAGCAAAGCAGTGCGACACAAACAACAGAGTTACACATAGAAGACATACCAAGTCCACCATATAATGGTCAGTTATTGTACTACTATAACTTAATGTATATTAGACAAATGCATATTTTAAAACGATATTAAATTAAGAAATTAAAATATAACAGATGGGTTTGTCGTTCAACAAGAAAATCAATGAGCAACCATGAGGCATAACTGACAGGGTTGGCTTAGATTGTTGACAGCATGTAAACTATATTTCATCTCCAATGTTTGAAAATGAATACATTTGAACAATGAGCCCTTGTCTCAAATACATCATTACATTTGTTGGTGAGACAGCTAGCAAATAATACCCATATTAACGTTAAATCAGTCAAGACACCTAAAACAAGAAACGGTATCAATAATGATGAAACGAGCTGAAACAATTCATCACATGAAAGTTTGTCAATCTTGCTAGCATTTTGGTCATCCAGATTCACAACCACTTATGTTCTCCAGCAAGAACAGAATAATGTAGCTCAAACAGAAGTGGAAACTAGCAAAGAGTCACTGACCAACAACCAACAAGAAAGAGGTGGGCTTTAGGAGGGGTTCTGAAAGATACTCATGGGGGATTCCACTGGGAGTTGACTAGCAACATCAACTGGTACCTAAAAGACACCCACCATGAGCACACAACTAAATTTGCCCAAGAACAGGCAAACAAAAGAAAATTTCACAGCAAACTGAAAGACAAGAAGAAAACAAAAAGTGAAGCAAAATGAAAACAGAGAAGATCAGATAAAGGAATGTTTTTCTATCAAATAGGGAGCACCAACTAAATGTGTTGACCCTCCACATCTCTCAACACAACTGGAGCACTGGGCCAGACACTCTTAAATATCACCTGGGCCAACACAGTCGACTAAAGAAATGAACCAGCCAGCACAGGTGTAACATATACTGACTAACAAGATGGATCAGCCAGCACAGGTGTAACATATACTGACTAACAAGATGGACCAGCCAGCACAGGTGTAACATATACTGACTAACAAGATGGACCAGCCAGCACAGGTGTAACATATACTGACTAACAAGATGGACCAGCCAGCACAGGTGTAACATATACTGACTAACAAGATGGACCAGCCAGCACAGGTGTAACATATACTGACTAACAAGATGGACCAGACAGCACAGGTGTAACATATACTGACTAACAAGATGGACCAGACAGCACAGGTGTAACATATACTGACTAACAAGATGGACCAGCCAGCACAGGTGTAATATATACTGACTAACAAGATGGACCAGCCAGCACAGGTGTAACATATACTGACTAACAAGATGGACCAGCCAGCACAGGTGTAACATATACTGACTAACGAGATGGACCAGCCAGCACAGGTGTAACATATACTGACTAACAAGATGGACCAGCCAGCACAGGTGTAACATATACTGACTAACAAGATGGACCAGCCAGCACAGGTGTAACATATACTGACTAACAAGATGGACCAGCCAGCACAGGTGTAACACATACTGACTAACGAGGTGACACCAAACGGTGCGCCCCACGTGCTAAACGTGCTAACGTAAAACCTCAATAGAAAATTAAAAACCACAACCCGTAACACTTTCCCCTGAAGACAGGTTTGCTCTCAACCAACAGAAAGTAACTTCCATCTCACAATATGATCAACTTAAAATGTGTCGCCCCCTTCAATATAAACATGGTGTCTACTGGCTGTCAACACATAACGACAAAACAGACACTTTATATCTTATAATGTACACACTGGCTAAACACAAAATGTTTTGACTGCCCACCTTTGAAAGACAATCAGCAAACAAGTTGTCCTTACCTCAGACATGTCTGATTTCAAGGGGAATCCTGCAATATGAGACTCCAGTGAAGGATTCGGTGGTTTGTGGAACTCGTCTTTGCAGGAGTTAGAGGGACCTGCCAATATCCCTTCAGCAGATCAAACTTGCTAACGTATTTATCAGCACCAACACGGTCCACACAATCGTCAACCCTGGGCAAAGGGTACGAGTCAGACATAGTAAATGCATTGAGTTTACGAAAATCGTAACAAAACCTCAGAGACCCATCTGACAGGGTGAATTCCACGGACTGTTGCCATGTTGTGCAATGACGTGCTCAAGCCTGACCTCTACCTCACTGCGGAGCTTCTCTCTCTTTTCAGGGTTCACTGTTGTTTGATTGGGGCAGAGTCCACAACGTCAATGTCATGCTCCAGTACATTTGTCTGAGTTGGCACATCTGAGAATAAACCCTGATATTCTAGAATCAGTGGAACAATGTCACCTTTTTCCTCCAGAGACAAGTGTGCCAAAAAGTCATCAATGTTTTCTAGAATCTCTGAGTTACTCAACCGTCCAATAGGAGCAGTGTGTATTGGGCTTTCTTCATGCTCTTCAGGAAGACTATAGTCTGACTTCTGTCCCATTGTCACGCCCTGGCCTTAGTTATCTTTGTTTTCTTTATTATTTTAGTTAGGTCAGGGTGTGACATGGGGGATGTATGTGTTTTTGTCTAGTCTATGGTGTTTGTATTGTAATGGCCCCGTGTGGCTCAGTTGGTAGAGCATGGCGCTTGCAACGCCAGGGTTGTGGGTTCGATTCCCACGGAGGGGCCAGTACAAAAAAAGTATGAATGTATGTACTTGTAAGTCGCTCTGGATAAGAGCGTCTGCTAAATGACTTAAATGTAAATGTATTGTATAGGGGGTTTTGTAGAGTTTATGGGGTTGTGTTTAGGTAAGTCTATGGTTGCCTAGTTTGGTTCTCAATTAGAGACAGCTGTCTATTGTTGTCTCTGATTGGGAGTCATATTTAGGCAGCCATAGGCATTAGGCAGGTTGTGGGTAATTGTCTATGTTGCATGTGTGCACGTAGTTTGTATAGCGTCACGGTTGTTGTTTTTGTATTAGTTTGTCAGTGTTCTTCAGTTTTCGTCTTCGTTATATTAAAAGAAGATGTATTCATATCACGCTGCGCCTTGGTCCACTCATTCACCTAAAGACGAGTGTGACACCCATGGAAGCACACACATTGTTTTAGTGAAGTTGTCAGCTAACCCATCTGTATAAAAACATTCCTTAAAATATATTTGAGAGTACCAATGTTACTGTCCCCACAACAACAGAGTAATATCTAAATACAAGTAATTTGGTCTTTGAAACATTTAGCTGAAATATTGTTGAATTCCATTCCTATGGAGGACTGCTCCTACTGAGGAGTGCCAATATGGCGGCCGGTGGCTTCAAAGCCTCTCATTGGCCAATACATAGCATCAACAATCCAGGGTTTATATACATCATTGGTTTCTATTTGTTCAATCTGACCTTTTTTTCAAACTGTGTTTTGTCAACTTCTAACTGACACCATTTAGAAGTGAAACACTGGTGTTACTATACTATTAGTACATTACAACACTTAGTAGTACAGCATACATACATATTTAATCACATGATATATATCTTAGTACTACAGTGTACATACATCTTTAATCACAATATATATATCTAAGTACTACAGTATACATACATCTTTAATCACAATATATATATCTAAGTACTACAGTATACATACATCTTTAATCACAATATATATATCTAAGTACTACACTATACATACATCTTTAATCACATTATATATATCCTAGTACTACAGTATACATCTTTATTCACATTATATATATCTTAGTACTACAGTATACATATTTAATCACATTATATATATATCTTAGTACTACAGTGTACATATTTAATCACATTATATATATCTTAGTACTACAGTATACATACATCTTTAATCACAATATATATATCTAAGTACTACAGTATACATACATCTTTAATCACATTATATATATCCTAGTACTACAGTATACATCTTTATTCACATTATATATATCTTAGTACTACAGTATACATATTTAATCACATTATATATATCTTAGTACTACAGTATACATATTTAATCACATTATATATATCTTAGTACTACAGTATACATATTTAATCACATTATATATATCTTAGTACTACAGTGTACATATTTAATCACATTATATATATCTTAGTCCTACAGTATACATACATCTTTAATTACATTATATATATCTTAGTACTACAGTGTACATATTTAATCACATGATATATATCTTAGTACTACAGTATACATCTATCTTTAATCACATGATATATATCTTAGTACTACAGTATACATCTATCTTTAATCACATGATATATATCTTAGTACTACAGTATACATACATCTTTAATCACATTATATATATCTTAGTACTACAGTATACATCTATCTTTAATCACATGATATATATCTTAGTACTACAGTATACATACATCTTTAATCACATTATATATATCTTAGTACTACAGTATACATCTATCTTTAACTGTCTGATTCTCTCTGTAGAATGGTAACAACTGACCCTGGGGACTAGGTTAACTGTCTGATTCTCTCTGTAGAATGGTAACAACTGACCCTGGGGACTAGGTTAACTGTCTGATTCTCTCTGTAGAATGGTAACAACTGACCCTGGGGACTAGGTTAACTGTCTGATTCTCTATGTAGAATGGTAACAACTGACCCTGGGGACTAGGTTAACTGTCTGATTCTCTATGTAGAATGGTACCAACTGAGTCTGGGGACTAGGTTAACTGTCTGATTCTCTATGTAGAATGGTAACAACTGACCCTGGGGACTAGGTTAACTGTCTGATTCTCTATGTAGAATGGTAACAACTGACCCTGGGGACTAGGTTAACTGTCTGATTCTCTATGTAGAATGGTACCAACTGAGCCTGGGGACTAGGTTAACTGTCTTATTCTCTATGTAGAATGGTAACAACTGAGCCTGGGGACTAGGTTAACTGTCTGATTCTCTATGTAGAATGGTAACAACTGAGTCTGGGGACTAGGTTAACTGTCTGATTCTCTATGTAGAATGGTACCAACTGAGCCTGGGGACTAGGTTAACTGTCTGATTCTCTATGTAGAATGGTAACAACTGACCCTGGGGACTAGATTAACTGTCTGATTCTCAATGTAGAATGGTAACAACTGTATCTGGGGACTAGGTTAACTGTCTGATTCTCTCTGTACAATGGTAACCTAGTCCCCAGGCTCAGTTGTTAACAGTCTGATTCTTTATGTAGAATGGTAACAACTGAGCCTGGGTACTAGGTTAACTGTCTGATTCTCTATGTAGAATGGTACCAACTGAGCCTGGGGACTAGGTTAACTGTCTGATTCTCTATGTAGAATGGTACCAACTGAGTCTGGGGACTAGGTTAACTGTCTGATTCTCTATGTAGAATGGTAACAACTGACCCTGGGGACTAGGTTAACTGTCTGATTCTCTATGTAGAATTTTAACAACTGAGTCTGGGGACTAGATTAACTGTCTGATTCTCTCTGTAGAATGGTAACAACTGACCCTGGGGACTAGGTTAACTGTCTGATTCTCTATGTAGAATGGTAACAACTGACCCTGGGGACTAGGTTAACTGTCTGATTCTCTCTGTAGAATGGTAACAACTGACCCTGGGGACTAGGTTAACTGTCTGATTATCTATGTAGAATGGTAACAACTGACCCTGGGGACTAGGTTAACTGTCTGAGTCTCTATGTAGAATGGTATCAACTGACCCTGGGGACTAGGTTAACTGTCTGATTCTCTATGTAGAATGGTAACAACTGTATCTGGGGACTAGGTTAACTGTCTGATTCTCTATGTAGAATGGTAACAACTGTATCTGGGGACTAGGTTAACTGTCTGATTCTCTCTGTACAATGGTAACATCTGACCCTGGGGACTAGGTTAACTGTCTGATTCTCTATGTAGAATGGTACCAACTGAGTCTGGGGACTAGGTTAACTGTCTGATTCTCTCTGTACAATGGTAACCTAGTCCCCAGGCTCAGTTGTTAACAGTCTGATTCTTTATGTAGAATGGTAACAACTGACCCTGGGGACTAGGTTAACTGTCTGATTATCTATGTAGAATGGTAACAACTGACCCTGGGGACTAGGTTAACTGTCTGAGTCTCTATGTAGAATGGTATCAACTGAGCCTGGGGACTAGGTTAACTGTCTGATTCTCTATGTAGAATGGTAACAACTGACCCTGGGGACTAGGTTAACTGTCTGATTCTCTATGTAGAATGGTAACAACTGAGTCTGGGGACTAGGTTAACTGTCTGATTCTCTATGTAGAATGGTAACAACTGAGTCTGGGGACTAGGTTAACTGTCTGATTCTCTCTGTAGAATGGTAACAACTGACCCTGGGGACTAGGTTAACTGTCTGATTCTCTATGTAGAATGGTAACAACTGAGCCTGGGGACTAGGTTAACTGTCTGATTCTCTATGTAGAATGGTAACAACTGACCCTGGGGACTAGGTTAACTGTCTGATTCTCTATGTAGAATGGTAACAACTGGGCCTGGGGACTAGGTTAACTGTCTGATTCTCTATGTAGAATGGTAACAACTGAGCCTGGGGACTAGGTTAACTGTCTGATTCTCTATGTAGAATGGTAACAACTGAGCCTGGGGACTAGGTTAACTGTCTGATTCTCTTTGTAGAATGGTAACAACTGACCCTGGGGACTAGGTTAACTGTCTGATTATCTATGTAGAATGGTAACAACTGACCCTGGGGACTAGGTTAACTGTCTGAGTCTCTATGTAGAATGGTATCAACTGACCCTGGGGACTAGGTTAACTGTCTGATTCTCTTTGTAGAATGGTAACAACTGAGCCTGGGGACTAGGTTAACTGTCTGATTCTCTATGTAGAATGGTAACAACTGACCCTGGGGACTAGGTTAACTGTCTGATTCTCTCTGTAGAATGGTAACAACTGACCCTGGGGACTAGGTTAACTGTCTGATTATCTATGTAGAATGGTAACAACTGACCCTGGGGACTAGGTTAACTGTCTGAGTCTCTATGTAGAATGGTATCAACTGACCCTGGGGACTAGGTTAACTGTCTGATTCTCTATGTAGAATGGTAACAACTGAGTCTGGGGACTATGTTAACTGTCTGATTCTCTATGTAGAATGGTAACAACTGACCCTGGGGACTAGGTTAACTGTCTGATTCTCTATGTAGAATGGTAACAACTGGGCCTGGGGACTAGGTTAACTGTCTGATTCTCTCTGTAGAATGGTAACAACTGAGCCTGGGGACTAGGTTAACTGTCTGATTCTCTCTGTAGAATGGTAACAACTGAGCCTGGGGACTAGGTTAACTGTCTGATTCTCTATGTAGAATGGTAACAACTGAGCCTGGGGACTAGGTTAACTGTCTGATTCTCTATGTAGAATGGTAACAACTGAGTCTGGGGACTAGGTTAACTGTCTGATTCTCTGTGTAGAATGTTCACAACTGAGACTGGGGACTAGGTGAACTGTCTGATTCTCTATGTAGAATGGTAACAACTGTATCTGGGGACTAGGTTAACTGTCTGATTCTCTATGTAGAATGGTAACCTAGTCCCCAGGCTCAGTTGTTAACTGTCTGATTCTCTCTGTAGAATGGTAACAACTGACCCTGGGGACTAGGTTAACTGTCTGATTCTCTATGTAGAATGGTAACAACTGACCCTGGGGACTAGGTTAACTGTCTGAGTCTCTATGTAGAATGGTATCAACTGACCCTGGGGACTAGGTTAACTGTCTGATTCTCTATGTAGAATGGTAACAACTGTATCTGGGGACTAGGTTAACTGTCTGATTCTCTATGTAGAATGGTAACAACTGTATCTGGGGACTAGGTTAACTGTCTGAGTCTCTATGTAGAATGGTATCAACTGACCCTGGGGACTAGGTTAACTGTCTGATTCTCTATGTAGAATGGTACCAACTGAGTCTGGGGACTAGGTTAACTGTCTGATTCTCTATGTAGAATGGTAACAACTGAGCCTGGGGACTAGGTTAACTGTCTGATTCTCTATGTAGAATGGTAACAACTGAGTCTGGGGACTATGTTAACTGTCTGATTCTCTATGTAGAATGGTAACAACTGACCCTGGGGACTAGGTTAACTGTCTGATTCTCTATGTAGAATGGTAACAACTGGGCCTGGGGACTAGGTTAACTGTCTGATTCTCTCTGTAGAATGGTAACAACTGAGCCTGGGGACTAGGTTAACTGTCTGATTCTCTCTGTAGAATGGTAACAACTGAGCCTGGGGACTAGGTTAACTGTCTGATTCTCTATGTAGAATGGTAACAACTGAGCCTGGGGACTAGGTTAACTGTCTGATTCTCTATGTAGAATGGTAACAACTGAGTCTGGGGACTAGGTTAACTGTCTGATTCTCTGTGTAGAATGTTCACAACTGAGACTGGGGACTAGGTGAACTGTCTGATTCTCTATGTAGAATGGTAACAACTGTATCTGGGGACTAGGTTAACTGTCTGATTCTCTATGTAGAATGGTAACCTAGTCCCCAGGCTCAGTTGTTAACTGTCTGATTCTCTCTGTAGAATGGTAACAACTGACCCTGGGGACTAGGTTAACTGTCTGATTCTCTATGTAGAATGGTAACAACTGACCCTGGGGACTAGGTTAACTGTCTGAGTCTCTATGTAGAATGGTATCAACTGACCCTGGGGACTAGGTTAACTGTCTGATTCTCTATGTAGAATGGTAACAACTGTATCTGGGGACTAGGTTAACTGTCTGATTCTCTATGTAGAATGGTAACAACTGTATCTGGGGACTAGGTTAACTGTCTGAGTCTCTATGTAGAATGGTATCAACTGACCCTGGGGACTAGGTTAACTGTCTGATTCTCTATGTAGAATGGTACCAACTGAGTCTGGGGACTAGGTTAACTGTCTGATTCTCTATGTAGAATGGTAACAACTGACCCTGGGGACTAGGTTAACTGTCTGATTCTCTATGTAGAATTTTAACAACTGAGTCTGGGGACTAGATTAACTGTCTGATTCTCTCTGTAGAATGGTAACAACTGACCCTGGGGACTAGGTTAACTGTCTGATTCTCTATGTAGAATGGTAACAACTGACCCTGGGGACTAGGTTAACTGTCTGATTCTCTCTGTAGAATGGTAACAA
Organism: Salvelinus fontinalis; assembly: GCF_029448725.1. Taxonomy (NCBI): domain Eukaryota; kingdom Metazoa; phylum Chordata; class Actinopteri; order Salmoniformes; family Salmonidae; genus Salvelinus; species Salvelinus fontinalis. The sequence continues at coordinate 281,194 of NW_026600220.1, forward strand.
CTGACCCTGGGGACTAGGTTAACTGTCTGATTATCTATGTAGAATGGTAACAACTGACCCTGGGGACTAGGTTAACTGTCTGAGTCTCTATGTAGAATGGTATCAACTGACCCTGGGGACTAGGTTAACTGTCTGATTCTCTATGTAGAATGGTAACAACTGTATCTGGGGACTAGGTTAACTGTCTGATTCTCTATGTAGAATGGTAACAACTGTATCTGGGGACTAGGTTAACTGTCTGATTCTCTCTGTACAATGGTAACAACTGACCCTGGGGACTAGGTTAACTGTCTGATTCTCTATGTAGAATGGTACCAACTGAGTCTGGGGACTAGGTTAACTGTCTGATTCTCTCTGTACAATGGTAACCTAGTCCCCAGGATCAGTTGTTAACAGTCTGATTCTTTATGTAGAATGGTAACAACTGACCCTGGGGACTAGGTTAACTGTCTGATTATCTATGTAGAATGGTAACAACTGACCCTGGGGACTAGGTTAACTGTCTGAGTCTCTATGTAGAATGGTATCAACTGAGCCTGGGGACTAGGTTAACTGTCTGATTCTCTATGTAGAATGGTAACAACTGACCCTGGGGACTAGGTTAACTGTCTGATTCTCTATGTAGAATGGTAACAACTGAGTCTGGGGACTAGGTTAACTGTCTGATTCTCTATGTAGAATGGTAACAACTGAGTCTGGGGACTAGGTTAACTGTCTGATTCTCTCTGTAGAATGGTAACAACTGACCCTGGGGACTAGGTTAACTGTCTGATTCTCTATGTAGAATGGTAACAACTGAGTCTGGGGACTAGGTTAACTGTCTGATTCTCTATGTAGAATGGTAACAACTGACCCTGGGGACTAGGTTAACTGTCTGATTCTCTATGTAGAATGGTAACAACTGGGCCTGGGGACTAGGTTAACTGTCTGATTCTCTATGTAGAATGGTAACAACTGAGCCTGGGGACTAGGTTAACTGTCTGATTCTCTATGTAGAATGGTAACAACTGAGCCTGGGGACTAGGTTAACTGTCTGATTCTCTTTGTAGAATGGTAACAACTGAGCCTGGGGACTCGATTAACTGTCTGATTCTCTATGTAGAATGGTAACAACTGACCCTGGGGACTAGGTTAATTGTCTGATTCTCTCTGTAGAATGGTAACAACTGACCCTGGGGACTAGGTTAACTGTCTGATTATCTATGTAGAATGGTAACAACTGACCCTGGGGACTAGGTTAACTGTCTGAGTCTCTATGTAGAATGGTATCAACTGACCCTGGGGACTAGGTTAACTGTCTGATTCTCTGTGTAGAATGTTCACAACTGACCCTGGGGACTAGGTTAACTGTCTGATTCTCTTTGTAGAATGGTAACAACTGAGCCTGGGGACTAGGTTAACTGTCTGATTCTCTATGTAGAATGTTAACAACTGACCCTGGGGACTAGGTTAACTGTCTGATTCTCTATGTAGAATGGTAACAACTGAGCCTGGGGACTAGGTTAACTGTCTGATTCTCTATGTAGAATGGTAACAACTGACCCTGGGGACTAGGTTAACTGTCTGATTCTCTATGTAGAATGGTAACAACTGAGTCTGGGGACTAGGTTAACTGTCTGATTCTCTCTGTAGAATGGTAACAACTGAGCCTGGGGACTAGGTTAACTGTCTGATTCTCTATGTAGAATGGTAACAACTGAGTCTGGGGACTATGTTAACTGTCTGATTCTCTATGTAGAATGGTAACAACTGAGCCTGGGGACTAGGTTAACTGTCTGATTCTCTATGTAGAATGGTAACAACTGACCCTGGGGACTAGGTTAACTGTCTGATTCTCTATGTAGAATGGTAACAACTGAGTCTGGGGACTAGGTTAACTGTCTGATTATCTCTGTAGAATGGTAACAACTGAGCCTGGGGACTAGGTTAACTGTCTGATTCTCTATGTAGAATGGTAACAACTGAGTCTGGGGACTAGGTTAACTGTCTGATTCTCTCTGTAGAATGGTAACAACTGAGCCTGGGGACTAGGTTAACTGTCTGATTCTCTATGTAGAATGGTAACAACTGAGTCTGGGGACTATGTTAACTGTCTCATTCTCTCTGTAGAATGGTAACAACTGAGCCTGGGGACTAGGTTAACTGTCTGATTCTCTATGTAGAATGGTAACAACTGAGTCTGGGGACTATGTTAACTGTCTCATTCTCTATGTAGAATGGTAACAACTGAGCCTGGGGACTAGGTTAACTGTCTGATTCTCTATGTAGAATGGTAACAACTGACCCTGGGGACTAAGTTAACTGTCTGATTCTGTCTGTAGAATGGTAACAACTGACCCTGGGGACTAGGTTAACTGTCTGATTCTCTATGTAGAATGGTAACAACTGAGCCTGGGGATTAGGTTAACTGTCTGATTCTCTATGTAGAATGTTAACAACTGAGCCTGGGGACTAGGTTAACTGTCTGATTCTCTATGTAGAATGGTAACAACTGAGCCTGGGGACTAGGTTAACTGTCTGATTCTCTATGTAGAATGGTAAGAACTGAGCCTGGGGACTAGGTTAACTGTCTGAATCTCTATGTAGAATGGTAACAACTGACCCTGGGGACTAGGTTAACTGTCTGATTCTCTCTGTAGAATGGTAACAACTGGGCCTGGGGACTAGGTTAACTGTCTGATTATCTATGTAGAATGGTAACAACTGACCCTGGGGACTAGGTTAACTGTCTGAGTCTCTATGTAGAATGGTATCAACTGACCCTGGGGACTAGGTTAACTGTCTGATTCTCTGTGTAGAATGTTCACAACTGAGACTGGGGACTAGGTGAACTGTCTGATTCTCTATGTAGAATGGTAACAACTGTATCTGGGGACTAGGTTAACTGTCTGATTCTCTATGTAGAATAGTAACCTAGTCCCCAGGCTCAGTTGTTAACTGTCTGATTCTCTCTGTAGAATGGTAACAACTGACCCTGGGGACTAGGTTAACTGTCTGATTCTCTATGTAGAATGGTAACAACTGAGTCTGGGGACTAGGTTAACTGTCTGAGTCTCTATGTAGAATGGTATCAACTGACCCTGGGGACTAGGTTAACTGTCTGATTCTCTATGTAGAATGGTAACAACTGTATCTGGGGACTAGGTTAACTGTCTGAGTCTCTATGTAGAATGGTATCAACTGACCCTGGGGACTAGGTTAACTGTCTGATTCTCTATGTAGAATGGTACCAACTGAGTCTGGGGACTAGGTTAACTGTCTGATTCTCTATGTAGAATGGTAACAACTGACCCTGGGGACTAGGTTAACTGTCTGATTCTCTATGTAGAATTTTAACAACTGAGTCTGGGGACTAGATTAACTGTCTGATTCTCTCTGTAGAATGGTAACAACTGACCCTGGGGACTAGGTTAACTGTCTGATTCTCTCTGTACAATGGTAACCTAGTCCCCAGGATCAGTTGTTAACAGTCTGATTCTTTATGTAGAATGGTAACAACTGACCCTGGGGACTAGGTTAACTGTCTGATTATCTATGTAGAATGGTAACAACTGACCCTGGGGACTAGGTTAACTGTCTGAGTCTCTATGTAGAATGGTATCAACTGAGCCTGGGGACTAGGTTAACTGTCTGATTCTCTATGTAGAATGGTAACAACTGACCCTGGGGACTAGGTTAACTGTCTGATTCTCTATGTAGAATGGTAACAACTGAGTCTGGGGACTAGGTTAACTGTCTGATTCTCTATGTAGAATGGTAACAACTGAGTCTGGGGACTAGGTTAACTGTCTGATTCTCTCTGTAGAATGGTAACAACTGACCCTGGGGACTAGGTTAACTGTCTGATTCTCTATGTAGAATGGTAACAACTGAGTCTGGGGACTAGGTTAACTGTCTGATTCTCTATGTAGAATGGTAACAACTGACCCTGGGGACTAGGTTAACTGTCTGATTCTCTATGTAGAATGGTAACAACTGGGCCTGGGGACTAGGTTAACTGTCTGATTCTCTATGTAGAATGGTAACAACTGAGCCTGGGGACTAGGTTAACTGTCTGATTCTCTATGTAGAATGGTAACAACTGAGCCTGGGGACTAGGTTAACTGTCTGATTCTCTTTGTAGAATGGTAACAACTGAGCCTGGGGACTCGATTAACTGTCTGATTCTCTATGTAGAATGGTAACAACTGACCCTGGGGACTAGGTTAATTGTCTGATTCTCTCTGTAGAATGGTAACAACTGACCCTGGGGACTAGGTTAACTGTCTGATTATCTATGTAGAATGGTAACAACTGACCCTGGGGACTAGGTTAACTGTCTGAGTCTCTATGTAGAATGGTATCAACTGACCCTGGGGACTAGGTTAACTGTCTGATTCTCTGTGTAGAATGTTCACAACTGACCCTGGGGACTAGGTTAACTGTCTGATTCTCTTTGTAGAATGGTAACAACTGAGCCTGGGGACTAGGTTAACTGTCTGATTCTCTATGTAGAATGTTAACAACTGACCCTGGGGACTAGGTTAACTGTCTGATTCTCTATGTAGAATGGTAACAACTGAGCCTGGGGACTAGGTTAACTGTCTGATTCTCTATGTAGAATGGTAACAACTGACCCTGGGGACTAGGTTAACTGTCTGATTCTCTATGTAGAATGGTAACAACTGAGTCTGGGGACTAGGTTAACTGTCTGATTCTCTCTGTAGAATGGTAACAACTGAGCCTGGGGACTAGGTTAACTGTCTGATTCTCTATGTAGAATGGTAACAACTGAGTCTGGGGACTATGTTAACTGTCTGATTCTCTATGTAGAATGGTAACAACTGAGCCTGGGGACTAGGTTAACTGTCTGATTCTCTATGTAGAATGGTAACAACTGACCCTGGGGACTAGGTTAACTGTCTGATTCTCTATGTAGAATGGTAACAACTGAGTCTGGGGACTAGGTTAACTGTCTGATTCTCTCTGTAGAATGGTAACAACTGAGCCTGGGGACTAGGTTAACTGTCTGATTCTCTATGTAGAATGGTAACAACTGAGTCTGGGGACTAGGTTAACTGTCTGATTCTCTCTGTAGAATGGTAACAACTGAGCCTGGGGACTAGGTTAACTGTCTGATTCTCTATGTAGAATGGTAACAACTGAGTCTGGGGACTATGTTAACTGTCTCATTCTCTATGTAGAATGGTAACAACTGAGCCTGGGGACTAGGTTAACTGTCTGATTCTCTATGTAGAATGGTAACAACTGACCCTGGGGACTAAGTTAACTGTCTGATTCTGTCTGTAGAATGGTAACAACTGACCCTGGGGACTAGGTTAACTGTCTGATTCTCTATGTAGAATGGTAACAACTGAGCCTGGGGATTAGGTTAACTGTCTGATTCTCTATGTAGAATGTTAACAACTGAGCCTGGGGACTAGGTTAACTGTCTGATTCTCTATGTAGAATGGTAACAACTGAGTCTGGGGACTAGGTTAACTGTCTGATTCTCTATGTAGAATGGTAACAACTGAGCCTGGGGACTAGGTTAACTGTCTGATTCTCTATGTAGAATGGTAAGAACTGAGCCTGGGGACTAGGTTAACTGTCTGAATCTCTATGTAGAATGGTAACAACTGACCCTGGGGACTAGGTTAACTGTCTGATTCTCTCTGTAGAATGGTAACAACTGGGCCTGGGGACTAGGTTAACTGTCTGATTCTCTCTGTAGAATGGTAACAACTGAGCCTCGGGACTAGGTTAACTGTCTGATTCTCTATGTAGAATGGTAACAACTGAGCCTGGGGACTAGGTTAACTGTCTGATTCTCTATGTAGAATGGTAACAACTGAGCCTCGGGACTAGGTTAACTGTCTGATTCTCTATGTAGAATGGTAACAACTGAGCCTGGGGACTAAGTTAACTGACTGATTCTCTATGTAGAATGGTAACAACTGAGCCTGGGGACTAGGTTAACTGTCTGATTCTCTATGTAGAATGGTAACAACTGAGCCTGGGGACTAGGTTAACTGTCTGATTCTCTATGTAGAATGGTAACAACTGAGCCTCGGGACTAGGTTAACTGTCTGATTCTCTATGTAGAATGGTAACAACTGAGCCTCGGGACTAGGTTAACTGTCTGATTCTCTGTTGTATTGGATGATTTTCTACTCTGATTCTCTGTATTGTTTCTAGCTATTGGATGGAAGGGGAACCAAATAACTTGAATGACAAGGTGGCTTGTGTTGAGATCTCACAGACGGCATCAGACCCATTGAAGAGTTGGAAGGATGGATCTTGTGCTACTCGAAAATATTGTGTGTGTGAAAAACCGTTCACACCGTAGTCTACTTATAATAGCTAATGTAATTCCCTATCTTATGGAGTTGAACTGCTTTTCACTGTGTTAGGCTGAACCTGTTTTTGTTTCTATGTGTAACTACACTGAAAGATGTATTCATGTCTTTAAAGAGACCATGTCTCTGGAGTCTACCGTTCATCAGGCCCAGCGGAGTGGAACTGTGGTCTAGAAGGCTCTAACTGGTTTACATATTACCTTTGATCATATTGACAAAATGTACCTTTGTGGTATGCATATATCCATTATTTTATTTAAGTTTTTACAGTTATCAATCCTTTTAAAATGCTGCAGTGTTCTATGTTTGCTTCCTTTCTGTTCCATATGTACCATGTGTTCATTCTACTGATTAAATACATCTATATACTGTGATCCAGGTATGTAATTTACTTGTCAGGTATACTGTATTACTAAGTGTTGTACTGTACTAATGGTAACTCCAGTGTTTTCATACTAAATGGTGTCAGTTGTTAGTTGACGTAGCACAGTAAACATACTACAGTTAATAGATAGAAAATAGTCCTTATCAGGAAAGTTATAGCAGTATAAGAATTGACCACTAGATGGGTTGTGTCATGCATGGACATGTGACCAGAGCCTGCATTCACAAAGCATCCCAGAGTAAGTTGTCACGGCAGTCGTCGGTGGAGGAAGAAGTGGACCAAGGTGCAGCGTGGTGAGCGTACATTTCAATTTTATTTGAAATGAATGTCGCCAACAAAACAAGGAAACGACCGTGAAGCTTAACTTGGGCAATAGTGCCACTAACAAAGATAACTACCCACACAGAAGGAGGGAAAAAGGGCTACCTAAGTATGATTCCCAATCAGAGACAATGATAGACAGCTGTCCCTGATTGAGAACCATACCCGGCCAAAACATAGAAAACAAAACATAGAATGCCCACCCCACATCACACCCTGACCTAACCAAATGGAGAAATAAAACGGCTCTAAGGTCAGGGCGTGACATAAGTGCTGATCAAGAAACTGTTTTTTATTTGACCTCTCTCTCGTAATGTTAGTATATTTTTTTTTCTTAGCTTACCCAGTACAAAGAAACCAATGGGATAGTCCCAAAAGTGCAAACTCTGCCCTACCAGCAACACAATACTCCTGTTGCATAAAATATTCACATTTAAAACATCTGTCCAGTATTCTGAAGCTACACATACTACCCGTTTCCAACCACTTACACATTTTCAGGATAAACACAAATTAACCATGTTACCTTGTATCTGAACCCACCATTAAGTGGTACGTTAGTCCATTATTGTTTTGCCAAATAAGGTAACTGATATCCTGATGTTGACACATAATGTAGGGTGTTTAAACTTTAAAACACACGTTACTCCAATCTTACATTTCACTCGGTACATTTTGCTATGTTTGTATTATTTACAAACCAATATATCACAGTTGGATGCATCTGTTTTCGCTTCACAAAGACTTATTTTCTCCATTTCACCAGATATGATCATTTTCTGCATTCTCTAGTTGAGCCGTGATTGGCTCAGTGTTCTGTCACACATGGGACACTATGTCACCACAAAATCTACAGGGTGCGTTCGAAAATTCAAGCCCCTTTCATGCTGCCTTAGATTTACATTAGAAGTGCCCATCCAAGAAGGCTCAAGGTCATTGGCCACAGATAAAAGGACATCAAATCACGTTACATCTACCGTAGCTTTGATTGGACTGATCATGTCAACATCATACTTTCAAAATCTTAGCTAGCAAGCTAGACAAGCAGTCATCATCATGACAATCTACTGGCAAATCCTTTTCAATCCTTGTCATATGAACAGAAATTATAGATAAAACGTATCACTGCTCATCAGCCATTGGACATAAACATTACACAACAAGTTGGAAATCACAAATTCAACAATGAGTGGTTCAGAAGGAGTCAGTGGCTAACAGCAAGTGTTGCATAGCAATCACTAGCCTGCTATTCAGTGGAGAGGGTGTGTGTGGTCCAAGTCTGGGTTTAAGGGTCTCTTTTCCAACCTTAAAAGGATAAACACACATGCAACAACATGGACCAGAAAAGGTTGAAAACATTGGCGATGCTGTCAATCCAGCATGATTTCTGCCAAGTTCAAAACAACTGGACACTCGGAACTGGGAAAACTCAGACTTGAGTGAGTTCAAGACAACTGGGACATTGGAAAAAAACGAGCTCCGACTGGGAAAATACATTTTGAACGGTCATCTAACTCGTAATTCCAAGTCGGGAACTCGGGCCTCTTTCTAGATCTCCGACCTGAAGATCACTGACATCATGTTTCAACCTTGTTTTTTTCAGAGTTCCCAGTTGTCTTGAAAGCACCGTAAATCCAAGATAAATCCAAGACTTTCCCACAAGAAGGACCCCTGCGCCACCTTACTGTTCAACATAAATGATGTTATATGCCAGGGAGATATGTATACTGTATCTAAGAAAGTAATACTAAATGTATGTTGTGTAGTAAGCTGTTAGTAGCCCATGTGCCTCACCCTAAAAATGTGGTCCCTTTCCCCCTCATAACTTCAGCCTACTATTCTGACTTGGTGGTGCACATGTAGCCTATAGCCTGTTTTAGAGAAATGTCATCATCGAATATTGTAAGAGCTTTCATTGTCTGCTTATACACCCCCTTTATTTATCCTACGGTTCTGACTTGGAGTACAGGGAGAATACTGTAAGAAAGGCCCATGTTCTGAATTTTGTCACTTTACATTTCAAAAGTGCTGAACAAATAGTTTTATTGACTACGTCCTTCTTAGCTCGCTCATTAGTATCTTAATCAAAATTACAGAATGCCTCTTATCCGCTCAACATTCCCTTACGCTGTAGTTTGTACATCTCAAATGTCAATAGAAACTACATTTATTTAAGCAAGTCAGCCATATCAGCTTTGTTTTTTTAAAAGCCAGTAAATGAGGCTGAATTAACTGTTTAGCTGCCAGACAAGGCTCCACTGATAGCCAGGTGTAGCAGTGGTAAGGTGTTGGGACTCTGCTGTTGGGACAGCTTTGTGCGCACCGGTTGTCACCATTATAGTACAGTTAACGTATTGTTTAGTGTGTTCTGTTGTATAGTGGCATGCACCAACATTTTATATATTTTTTTGCCCCCCCCCAAGCTAAAATCGCCACTGAAAAAAATGAAAAGTTCTGTTTAATGAAAAGAAAATGTGTCTCCTTGCCGAAGGTAACAGACATATTTGGGAAACTGAAAGAACTGAACAAAAGTATCCAGGAGAAATGCAAAAACGTTCTACAGATGAGTGACTGAATCAGTGGATTCAGAGAAAATGATTATTATTGGAGAGAGTCTTTCAAAAGCGAACCACGCCCCCTTCCCTCGACTGTGCATTTTTCTAACAGACAACAGCATCAGTACGTGTCCTACACGAGGGATGACTGCTCACCTCCAATGCTTGAAAGAGCACTTTGGGAACTACTTTGATTCTATCCGAGTAAGTGAAATCGAACAGCTGATCGAGCTGTCGTGACTGAATGCTGCAGACATTGCATTCAGGGGTCAATGTATCACTGGATGAGTGTCAACAAGATGCATACCCAGCATTGTTAAAATAACAGTTTTAATTCAATCTGAGCATACTAGTTCACGCCCTAAAAGAAGACGAGGTTCCAATGCAGTCCATGAAGAGGTAGGCCTATTAGGATTATGTGAACAGCTATGCTGCCGTACTATTACAAACAGCAATAACTACTGTTCACATTTTGGTCAAAAGTTAAGACTGAAATCCAGCTTTGTAGAATCCGGTTTATCTTGTCACAAAGTGTCCTGGTTCAATTATATTCAGTTTCAGAGAAAATGGAGTGTCAAATAGTGACTACAAAATCCAAGTAAAAACCAAGGCAAACAGCAGTAAGTGAAGTTACTGTACTCTGTCTTTGTTCCACTGTGATTTGACTGCAGTTACTGTGGTTTGCCCCGGTTTTCTGTCAGGCTCTGAGTTCAGGTCCAACCAATCATGACACCCTCAGACAACCCATGAGACAGCCAGTGATCCCCAGAATAAAGATGACACATTCCCACGGGATGTTTATGGTTGAACTCTCATTGAAATGTAAATAACCAGTTAATGGTAAGATAGCAAACAAAGCATGTAAAAAACATACATAAATTTACTTTAGGGGAAGCCAGCATCCAAACAGTTCACAGGATGCACCCAGCAACTTTCCCTTCTAATTCGCAAGAGGCTGAAACCAGAGATCTGTATATAATGACGTGATGCTCCATCCTAACAATGGGATTAGTTGTCCCAAAGGCAGGAAGGCAGGCTACAGGCTTAGGTCTGCATATTATGTCAAATCGGAGGGTCTGTTGTCCGGACCTCTGGCAGTCTCTATGGGGGTGCCACAGGGTTCAATTCTTGGACCGACTCTCTTCTCTGTATACATCAATGATGTCGCTCTTGCTGCTGGTGAGTCTCTGATCCACCTCTATGCAGACGACACTATTCTGTATACTTCTGGCCCTTCTCTTGACACTGTGTTAACAACCCTCCAGGCGAGCTTCAATGCCATACAACTCTCCTTCCGTGGCCTCAAATTGCTCTTAAATACAAGTAAAACTAAATGCATGCTCTTCAACCGATCGCTGCCTGCACCTGCCCGCCTGTCCAGCATCACTACTCTGGACGGCTCTGACTTAGAATATGTGGACAACTACAAATACCTAGGTGTCTGGTTAGACTGTAAACTCTCCTTCCAGACTCACATCAAGCATCTCCAATCCAAAGTTAAATCTAGAATCGGCTTTCTATTCCGCAACAAAGCATCCTTCACTCATGCTGCCAAACATACCCTTGTAAAACTGACCATCCTACCAATCCTCGACTTCGGTGATGTCATTTACAAAATAGCCTCCAAAACCCTACTCAATAAATTGGATGCAGTCTATCACAGTGCCATCCGTTTTGTCACCAAAGCCCCATATACTACCCACCACTGCGACCTGTACGCTCTCGTTGGCTGGCCCTCGCTTCACACTCGTCGCCAAACCCACTGGCTCCAGGTCATCTACAAGACCCTGCTAGGTAAAGTCCCCCCTTATCTCAGCTCGCTGGTCACCATAGCAACGCCCACCCGTAGCACGCGCTCCAGCAGGTATATCTCTCTGGTCACCCCCAAAACCAATTCTTCCTTTGGCCGCCTCTCCTTCCAGTTCTCTGCTGCCAATGACTGGAACGAACTACAAAAATCTCTGAAACTGGAAACACTTATCTCCCTCACTAGCTTGAAGCACCAGCTGTCAGAGCAGCTCATAGATTACTGCACCTGTACATAGCCCATCTATAATTTAGCCCAAACAACTACCTCTTTACCTACTGTATTTATTTATTTTGCTCCTTTGCACCCCATTATTTCTATCTCTACTTTGCACCTTCTTCCACTGCAAACCAACCATTCCAGTGTTATTTTTTTTACTTGCTATATTGTATTTACTTCGCCACCATGGCCTTTTTATATATATTTTTTATTTATTTATATATCTTGTTTGCCTTCACCTCCCTTATCTCACCTCACTTGCTCATATTGTATATAGACTTATTTTCACTGTATTATTGACTGTATGTTTGTTTTACTCCATGTGTAACTATGTGTTGTTGTATGTGTCGAACTGCTTTGCTTTATCTTGGCCAGGTCGCAATTGTAAATGAGAACGTGTTCTCAATTTGCCTACCTGGTTAAATAAAGGTGAAATAAATAAATAAATAAAAATGTCAATAGAAACACATTGGGTTAGTTTTGGACAGATTTTGGCGAGAGTGAGCCCTCTCGCTTCGCCTCTTCCTCTTTGCTTAAACTATCTCAACGGAGAAAGCAGGAAACAAGTTATGGACAAATGTAGCCTATGTATTAGATGCTGTCAGGCCAGAAATCGTATGACATGCCATACTCTTTTGGTCCAGACAGCATCAGATACATGATCTACACATTCTGAGACAGAGGGGCGCTGTTTCTCTGTCCAGACAGCATCAGATACATGGTCTACACATACTGAGACAGAGGGGTGCTGGTTCACTGTCCAGACAGCATCAGATACATGGTCTACACATACTGAGACAGAGAGGTGCTGTTTCACTGTCCAGACAGCATCAGATACATGGTCTACACATACTGAGACAGAGAGGTGCTGTTTCACTGTCCAGACAGCATCAGATACATGGTCTACACATACTGAGACAGAGGGGCGCTGTTTCACTGTCCAGACAGCATCAGATACATGGTCTACACATACTGAGACAGAGGGGAGCTGTTTCACTGTCCAGACAGCATCAGATACATGGCCTACACATACTGAGACAGAGGGGAGCTGTTTCACTGTCCAGACAGCATCAGATACATGGTCTACACATACTGAGACAGAGGGGAGCTGTTTCACTGTCCAGACAGCATCAGATACATGGTCTACACATACTGAGACAGAGGTGAGCTGTTTCACTCGCTTGGACGCTTTATCTGAGATGAATGCTTCTTTCTGTCGGCACGCGTCTGGGTCAAATAAGTTATCAATATATCAATATTTTATTTGAAAGGCTAGGAGGTATGGTAGGGCGTGCTAGGAGGTATGGTAGGGCGGGCTAGGAGGTATGGTAGGGCGGGCTAGGAGGTATGGTAGGGCGGGCTAGGAGGTATGGTAGGGCGGGCTAGGAGGTATGGTAGGGCGGGCTAGAAGGTATGGTAGGGCGGGCTAGGAGGTACGGTAGAGCGGGCTAGGAGGTACGGTAGGGCGGGATAGGATGTACGGTATGGCAGGCTAGGAGGTACGGTAGGGCGGGCTAGGAGGTACGGTAGGGCGGGCTAGGAGGTATGGTAGGGCGGGCTAGGAGGTATGGTAGGGCGGAATAGGAGGTACGGTATGGTGGGCTAGGAGGTATGGTAGGGCGGGCTAGGAGGTATGGTAGGGCGGGCTAGGAGGTATGGTAGGGCGGGCTGGGAGGTACGGTAGGGCGGGCAAGGAGGTACGGTAGGGCGGGCAAGGAGGTACGGTAGGGCGGGCTAGGAGGTACGGTAGGGCGGGCTAGGAGGTATGGTAAGGCGGAATAGGAGGTGCGGGCTAGGAGGTATGGTAAGGCGGGCTAGGAGGTACGGTATGGCGGGCTAGGAGGTATGGTAGGGCGGGCTAGGAGGTATGGTAGGGCGGGCTAGGAGGTACGGTAAGGCGGGCTAGGAGGTATGGTAGGGCGGGCTAGGAGGTACGGTAAGGCGGGCTAGGAGGTATGGTAGGGCGTGCTAGGAGGTACGGTATGGCGGGCTAGGAGGTACGATATGGCGGGCTAGGAGGTACGGTATGGCGGGCTAGGAGGTACGGTATGGCGGGCTAGGAGGTACGGTATGGCGGGCTAGGAGGTACGATATGGCGGGCTAGGAGGTACGGTATGGCGGGCTAGGAGGTACGGTATGGCGGGCTAGGAGGTACGATATGGCGGGCTAGGAGGTACGGTATGGCGGGCTAGGAGGTATGGTAGGGCGTGCTAGGAGGTACGGTAAGGCGGTCTAGGAGGTACGGTAAGGCAGGCTAGGAGGTATGGTAGGGCGGGCTAGGAGGTACGGTAAGGCGGGCTAGGAGGTATTGTAGGGCAGGCTAGGAGGTACGATAAGGCGGTCTAGGAGGTACGGTAAGGCAGGCTAGGAGGTATGGTAGGGCGGGCTAGGAGGTACGGTAAGGCGGGCTAGGAGGTATGGTAGGGCGTGCTAGGAGGTACGGTATGGCGGGCTAGGAGGTACGATATGGCGGGCTAGGAGGTACGGTATGGCGGGCTAGGAGGTACGGTATGGCGGGCTAGGAGGTATGGTATGGCGGGCTAGGAGGTACGATATGGCGGGCTAGGAGGTACGGTATGGCGGGCTAGGAGGTACGGTATGGCGGGCTAGGAGGTACGATATGGCGGGCTAGGAGGTACGGTATGGCGGGCTAGGAGGTATGGTAGGGCGTGCTAGGAGGTACGGTATGGTGGGCTAGGAGGTATGGTAGTGCGTGCTATTAGGTATGGTAGGGCGGGCTAGGAGGTATGGTAGTGCGTGCTATTAGGTATGGTAGGGCGGGCTAGGAGGTATGGTAGTGCGTGCTATTAGGTATGGTAGGGCGGGCTAGGAGGTACGGTATGGTGGGCTAGGAGGTATGGTAGGGCGGGCTAGGAGGTATGGTAGTGCGTGCTATTAGGTATGGTAGGGCGGAATAGGAGGTATGGTAGGGCGGGGTAGGAGGTACGGTAGGGCGGGCTAGGAGGTATGGTAGGGCGGGCTAGGAGGTATGGTAAGGCGGGCTAGTAGGTATGGTAAGGCGGGTTAGGAGGTATGGTAGGGCGGGCTAAGAGGTATGGTTAGGCGGGCTAGGAGGTATGGTAAGGCGGGCTAGGAGGTATGGTAGGGCGGGCTAAGAGGTATGGTAAGGCGGGCTAGGAGGTATGGTAGAGCGGGCTAAGAGGTATGGTAGGGCAGGCTAGGAGGTATGGTAAGGCGGGCTAAGAGGTATGGTAGGGCGGGCTAGGAGGTATGGTAGGGCAGGCTAGAAGGTATGGTAGAGCGGGCTAGGAGGTATGGTAGGGCGGGCTAGGAGGTATGGTAGGGCGGGCTAGGAGGTATGGTAAGGCGGGCTAAGAGGTATGGTAGGGCAGGCTAGAAGGTATGGTAGAGCGGGCTAGGAGGTATGGTAGGGCGGGCTAGGAGGTATGGTAGGGCGGGCTAGGAGGTATGGTAAGGCGGGCAAGGAGGTATGGTAGGGCGGGCTAGGAGGTATGGTAGGGCAGGCTAGGAGGTATGGTAGGGCGGGCTAGGCCTCCTAAGGACCGCCCATAACACCGGCCCTGTTGCCAGGAAACAAAACCAAAGCATTGATTGCTGTCATATCTTGTCCATAGACTGCTTACAGGGTAAGGAAACCAAGATGTAATTTTTCTAATTTGGATGAACTATCTCTTTAACACATTTAGATTTTAGATACTGCACTTTGCGTTTGCCTTACCCATATAGTTGTTTAAGGTCATACAATGGCAGAGTGCAGTATCAGCATTATAGGGGTCATAGGTCATGTGATCATGCTTGATATGCATACAAAATTACTTCAAAATAAGATATTAGTCCCTCAGTGGATTGTCACTTATCTACCTACAGTATATTTGTCTATACAGCCAAAACACTTTAAAGGACCAATCCCTGGTTCAAACAATAACAAAGAGGTCACCCCTGCCTCTGTTTTGTTAAAAAGTTGAAGGATGGGCCAGGAGAAATGTAACCGTTGGCAAATTCATAGTCAAGGCTATGGATGCAAGGACTGACCATTCATGATATCAAAATCACAGTTGTAACCATGTTTTGAGGCTATGCAGTGTTCTGAACTAAGCTCATGAGGCATTTATAAGTTATTTTCTTCTAGAATAAATAGGTATATATCATTCATTTAAAAGTAAAATGGATGTATCAACTGCAGATTGCCCCTTTAAGGCCATTTTTCTCAGTTTCCCTGTTGGCATAGTTACTGATCTTGGTCTTTGTAGGTTAGTTATTGACCTCAGGTGGCTGCCCTGCACTTGCCCCTAGTCTGCCTCATGTCCCTCCTATCACCATGGAGACACCTTCCTGAAAACAATAGCACTACACATTGCTTTATACCTGTTCGTTCTGACAGTTAATTTCCTTGGAGATTAGAATCGTCCAACGTGGTTAGCCAAGAAGATGTCAAGATTGTAATCCTGGATGATGACTGTGTGAACTATCAAAAAGATATGTCATATTTCTGGTTCGTCCATAACTTGTTTCCTGCTTGTAGGAGGGTGCGTTTACATGATTTAATGGAAAATGTTTCTTCAGTGAGGGTGTCTAATGCAGGTCAAGGTATCCTTGGATGATTATTTTAACAATACCCAGCATTGTTTAAATAACTATGCTATGATTAAATCTGAACATAGCAGTTCACACCATAAAAGAAGACAAGGTTCCAATGTAGTCCATGAAGTGGTAGGTCTATTAGGATTATGTGCACATCTATTCTACCATACAATTACAAACAGCAGTAACTAACTACACATTAAATTATAAAATAGATACTACAAAGCTGCATTTCGGACCTAACTACATTTTGATAAAATTTTGGTCAAAATTGAGTTGGGACTGAAGTCCGGCTGTGCAGTATCTATTTTATCTTGTGACAAAGTGTCCTGGTTCAATTGTATTCCGTTTCAGAGAAAATGGATTGTAAAATGTGCAGTAATGACACAATCCAAGTGAAAACCAAGGCAAAAAGTAGTAAGTACTAAGTGAAGTTACTTTACTCTGCTTTGTTCCAACATGTTTTCACTACAGTCACTGCGATTTGTCTTGGTATTCTATGGGGCTCCAAGTTCAGGCCATTCCATACAAGACACACACCATGAGACAGCCTGGGATCAAGTTTTTACCAGAATAAACATGACACTATCTCACTGGAAAACTATGGTTCAACTCACATTGAGGCGCAAATACCTAGATAATGGTAAGATAGCAAACAGAATATGTAAAGGTTAGCTAACATAAAGCAACTGACAGAATTATAACTATATTTATACAAAGTCAAATATTTCTTAAGTATAAATATTCTCCATGATTAAATCTTTATTTCCTTCATACCGAAAAAAGTGGAAACGCCTAGGAGCATCAACTGCTCAGCCGAAAAGTGGTAGGCCACACAGGCTCACAGAATGGGACCTCCGAATTCTGGAGCGCAGAGTGCGTAAAAATTGTCTGTCCTCGGTTGCAACACTCACTACCGAGTTCCAAACTGCCTCTGCAAGCAACTTCAGCACAAGAACTGTTTGTTGGGAGCTTCATTAAATGCGTTTCTGAGCAGCCGCACACAAGCCAAAGATCACCATGCGCAATGTCAAGCGTCGGCTTGAGTGGTGTGAATCTAGCCGCCATTGGAGCAGTGGAAACACGTTCTCTGGAGTGATGAATCACGTTTCACCATCTGGCAGTCTGACGGACAAATCTGGGTTTGGCGGTTGCCAGGAGAGCGGTACCTGCCCCAATGCATAGAGTCAATTGTAAAGTTTGGTGGAGGAGGAATAATGGTCTTGGGCTGTTTTTCATGGTTCGGGTTAGGCCCATTAGTTCCTGTGAAGGCAAATCTTAAATCTACAGCATAAAGTGACATTCTAGACGATTCTGTGCTTCCAACTTTGTGGCAACAGTTTGCGGAAGGCCCTTTCCTGTTTCAGCATGACAATGCCCCCGTGCACAAAGCGAGGTCCAAACATAAATAATTTGTCGAGATCGGTGTGGAAGAACTTGACTGGCCTGCACAGAGCCCTTACCTCAACCCCATCGAACACCATTGGGAGGAATTGGAATGCCGACTGCGAGGTAAGGCCTAATCACCCATCATCAGTGCCCGACCTCACTAATGCTCTTGTGGCTGAATGGAAGGAAGTCCCCGCAGCAATGTTCCAACATCCAGTGGAAAGCCTCCCAGAAGAGTTGAGGCTGTTATAGCAGCAAAGGGGGGAACCAACTCCATATTAATGCCCATGATATTGGAATGAGATGTTCGATGAGCAGGTGTCCGCATACTTTTGGTCATGTAATGTATATTATAATTTGAGATTTAACAAGTGACATCAGTAAGGGATCATACCTTTCACCTGGTCAGTCTGTCATGGAAATAGCAGGTGTTCATAATCTTTAGTACTCAGTGTAAATGCCTCATGAGCTTAGTTCTAAAGTCGTTCCCCGTAGAGACCCAAAAAATAACCTTGTTTTGCTCAAATGTTTGTTTAGTTCTACTGTCGTAAGTATAGAGACCAAAATATACTCTTGTTTTGCTCCAATGTATGTTTAGTTCTACTGTCGTAACCATAGAGACCCAAAATATGAGCTTGTTTTGCTCCAATGTTTGTTTAGTTCTACTGTAGTAACCATAGAGACCCAAAATATAAGCTTGTTTTGCTCCAATATTTGCTTAGTTCTACTGTCGTAACCATAAAGACCCAAAATATAAGCTTGTTTTGCTCCAATATTTGCTTAGTTCTACTGTCGTGCCCCGTAGAGACCCAAAATATAAGCTTGTTTTGATCCAATATTTGCTTAGTTCTACTGTCGTAACCATAAAGACCCAAAATATGAGCTTATTTTGCTCCAATGTTTGCTTAGTTCTACTGTCGTGCCCCGTAGAGACCCAAAATATAAGCTTGTTTTGATCCAATATTTGCTTAGTTCTACTGTCGTAACCATAAAGACCCAAAATGTGAGCTTATTTTGCTCCAATGTTTGCTTAGTTCTACTGTCGTGCCCCGTAAAGACCCAAAATATAAGCTTGTTTTGATCCAATGTTATATTGATGCTTTGCTTGGGCAGTGCGCCACCCTGAAGGAGCAGAGCCTATAATCGCCAAGACTTTATTATTCATTATTTAACCACTCGAGTCAATGTACGTGCCCCCGTGGAAATCTAATTAGCATAATAATAAACATTCACCATAAAAATCTGTTTAGTCATCTTTTTTTTGCATGGGCTGCCTCTCAATCCACCTGGCAGAACTACAGTGATGTTTTCCAGACCATTAGACATGCCGAAAATTGGTGTTCTCACGAAAACGTCTGTAGAGTCTGAATGCTTTGGCCGACAAACTACTATGACCCTTTTATGGAAAGAACATCAAAGAACAGCAACAGCATTGCTCTATGACCCCCACAAGCGTCCCGGGACTCGTCTGAAGTCGGTACAACCGATCTGCCAAATTTTATCTGTAGCGTCAGAACAGTTTGGGTTACACACTAATATGACCCCTTTGTGGAGAGGTGAGTCTCTCACGAACACATACACATCATTATATTTTGCTTAAGAACACCCATAAGCCTCGCAAGACTTGTCTGAAGGTAGTCTGGTACGTTTAAAAAATGAATGGAAGTAATATATATGGCGGTAGTTTAGTGCCTAAAAAATGGCATTAAATATGTGGCAAAAAATATACAAATTATTTCCTGATCTTTCTTATATCTCTCAGATAAAGGACAGAATCTTTAAAACAAACTTCCTTTAGAACATTTTTTTTTTTTACAGATGTTCCATGTATGAATCTGTTATTCAATGCGTTTCTATGGGCTAATAGCAGTAAGCAACAAGTAACAAAAGCAATGTTTCATCAAATAATATATATATACATTTTATATATGAATATATACACCTAAAGGGGTCCTAAAATTAAAAAATCAAATAGCTAAATTATCCTTGGTACGACCATTTTAAAACAATTCCATATGTTAGCAAATCCATAACGTGTTTCCTGCTTGTAGCAGGACACATTCTTACAGGAATCCTTTTCTCTAGCTATGTCACATGATGTCATTAGAAAACACCTATTCAGTGAGGGTGTGTAATGCAAGTCAAGGTTTCCATGGATGAGTTTCAACAAGATGCATAACCAGCATTGTTAAAATAACCATTTTAATTATTTAAATTAAATCCAAACATACCAGTTCATGCCCTAAATGAAGAAAATGTTGTTCTGTAGTCAATGAAGAATTAGGATTATTTGCACAGCTATTGTTCTCAGGTGGCTGCCCTGCCCTTGCCCTTAGTCGACCCGTGTCTTGCATCCTACCTACTGTATGACACTTAAATCATAAAAAAATATATATATATCCCTGATTGATGATTTATAAACTGTTCATAAACATCCTGATAAGAAATTAGTCAAATCCAAAGTAGAAGTGTGAGGTTTTGTGTTATCTTCTCATTTGTTTAATGAATAACAGCAGTGCTGCTGCTCCTGTCACAAACAGGAATCCCTTTCCCATCATCTGCCTGCTGCCTGCAGTGTGTCCCTGTAATGGGTGCGTGCTGGTGGCAGGGAAGTCAGGCGCAGGAGAACGAACTTGGTATAAACGGAGTCGTTTAATAAGTGCCCACAAAACTCCGAAAACCAAAATATACAAAATAATAAAAGTGGGTACAACACCCGTCGTGCACCAGAACATAACTTGCACAAAACATACAAACAAACAATCACCGACAAGGACATGAGGGGAAACAGAGGGTTAAATACACAACATGTAATTGATGGGATTGGAACCAGGTGTGATGAAGACAAGACAAAACCAATGGAAAATGAAAAATGGATCAGCGATGGCTAGAAGTTCGGTGACGTCGACCGCCGAACACCACCCGAACAAGGAGAGGGACTGACTTCGGCGGAAGTCGTGACAGTCCCAAAGTGTCCTTCCCAACTCACTTTCACCCTCCAGACTCATCGATCTTGCGCTAATTGTTTCATCCACAGCTACATTGCTACTTGCCAACACTGCCCAAACCATAATAACACAACAATGTATAATAGGATCCGTGTTTATGGTATGCAACATTTCCTTTAACATTTTTTTGTAAGTAGCCTAGCGGTTAAGAGCATTGTGCCAAGTAACTGAAAGGTTGCAGGTTTGAAAAATATACATGTAATATTTTTCACATACTATGGTTCTGTACTCTGTCTTTTAAGAGCTCTACTTTGTCTTAAATAAAAGTTAAATTAAAAATTAAATTAAAAAAGTCTAAAAGCACTCTAAACTGATTGGTATTGGGATGAAGGATACATTGCAGGACAGTGATTAACACACATTAACACAGAATATTAACAAAATAATTGATCTTAAGGGTGTTAGCAATCAAAGACGGAGTTGACAAGCCTTTTCTTACCGAGTTGACAACAGATTCCTGTCCCCCCCTCAAAATAAAAGTTCTATGAAAATATTGGAAAATTATTAATTTGACAATACCTAACAAAAACAACCATTCTACCAGATCTTTCAGCACTCCATCAGACAAAAATCTGACAGTTTACATTTTACAGAGTATTCAAGTAGCAATTTTGTTTGGTTTATAACTATAAAACGGAATCAAAATGAACATATTTTAACCTTAATTTAGATTCTAGCTGAATCTACAAGGAAGATGGAGTTGACAGGTAATGATTGTGACCAGTGATATTGATCATGCTTGTTTAAAAATCTATCAAAAGTAGATTACTTTTTGGACAATGAGTTGTCTTGTTGCACTACATGTAACGAGGACATAAAGAAAGGATGCTCATGACCCTGCTCATGACCCTGCTCATGACCCTGCTAATTACTGATTCATTCAGGATTTTAGACAAATCTGACAGAGTTGACTTTAATATGGCTAGGGGGCAGCATTTTCACGTTTGGATGAAAAGCGTGCCCAGAGTAAACTGCCTGCTACTCAGTCCCAGTTGCTAATATATGCATATGATTAGTAGATGTGGATAGAAAACACTCTGACGTTTCTAAAACTGTTTGAATGATGTTTGTGAGTATAACAGAACTCATATGGCAGGCAAAAACCTGAGAAGAATCCAACCAGGAAGTGGCAAATCTGAGGTTTGTAGTTTTTCAACTCTTGGCCTATCGAATACACAGTGTCTATGGGGTCATTTTGCACGTCCTAAGGCTTCCACTAGATGTCAACAGTGTTTAGAACCTTGTTTGATGCTTCTACTGTGAAGTGGGGGCGAATGAGAGGGGAATGAGTAAGGTCTCTCCCAGAGTGCCACGAGCTGACCATGCGCGTTCATGAGAAAGTTAGCTTGAGTTCCATAGCATTTCTGAAGACAAAGGAATTCTACGGTTGGAACATTATTGAAGATTTATGTTAAAAAGATCCTAAAGATTGATTCTATACTTCGTTTGACATGTTTCTACGAACTGTAATATAACTTTTTGTCTGAACTTTTGCCTGGACCTGCCCGCGCGTCGTGAGTTTAGATTGTGTACTGAACGCGTGAACCAAAATAAAGTTATTTGGACATAAATTATTAACTTTATGGAACAAATCAAACATTTATTGTGGAACTGGGATTCCTGGGAGTGCATTCTGATGAATATCATCAAAGGTAAGTGAATATTTATAATGCTATTTCTGACTTATATTGACTCCAACATGGCGGATATCTTCTTGGGTTGTGTTGGTCTCTGAGCGCCGTACTCAGATTATTGCATGGTTTGCTTTTTCCGTAAAGTTTTTTTGAAATCTGACAGAGCGGTTGCATTAAGGAGAAGTATATCTTTAAATCTGTGAATAACACTTGTTTCTTTTATCAATGTTTATTATGAGTATTTCTGTAAATTGATGTGGCTCTGTGCAAATTCACGGGATGTTTTGGAGGCAAAGCCAAATGTAAACAGGTTTTTGGATATAAATATGAACTTGATCGAACAAAACATACATGTATTGTGTAACATGTTGTCCCGGGAGTGTCATCTGATGAAGAATATCAAAGGTTAGGGATTCATTTTATCTCTATTTCTGCTTTTTGTGACTCCTCTCTTTGGTTGGAAAATCGCTGTATGCTTTCTGTGACTAGTTGCTGACCTAACATAATTACATTTTCTGCCTTCGCCAAAAAGCTTTTTTGAAATCGGACACTGTGGTTGGATTAACAAAAATTGTATCTCTAAAATGGTGTCTAATACTTGTATGTTTGAGAAATTTGAATAATGAGATTTCTGTTGATTGAATTTGGCGCCCTGCAATTGACTCCAAATTAAAATAACTCCAAATTTGTAATCACAATTTTGAGAAACATTTTCAAAGAGTCACAGAGGGCTATTGTAAGAAACAACATAACATTATTTTTCAGTTAATATAAATTTTTAACACTGTTGGGGGGAGTTTGAAATATTGTGATTCTTTGCTCTGGACAAGGGCATTTCCTTGCACAGAGCCGACATCGAAATGAATAATATTGAAAATATTTAGAAAATTACAAAACCAAAACTCTTTCCTTATAGAATTCCCCTTAAAGTTATTTGCAAGATAAAAAAAAATAATAAAAAAACATTTCCCTGCTGGACAAGGATCATCCCATACTTTTAAGAATCCCTGTCTGAATAAATGTGTTATGACAGTTGTTATGAATGATACTGGAACACATTGTTTTGACTGGTTTCATCAAGGTGTTATGTATACATATAAAGGGTAACGTGTGTGTGTGTGTGTGTGTGTGTGTGTGTGTGTGTGTGTGTGTGTGTGTGTGTGTGTGTGTGTGTGTGTGTGTGTGTGTCTGTGCATATGTGTACAGTCCAATGTGTGGTTATGAGTGTGTGTGTGTGTGTGTGTGTGTGTGTGTGTGTGTGTGTGTGTGTGTACAATCCAATGTATGGTTGTGAGTGTGTGTGTGCGTTCATGTGCATTGGTTTGTGTGTGTGCTTCCATTTGGTGGAGGGTGGTATGTTCATCAAAATGAGTGAAATAATGCATAAAAACATTTACTTTAGTTATTACATGATCAGTTGAAGTTATTACATTATTAATACAAAACATTGTTACTCACCGGATAACGTAATAACTTACTGGATAAGTTAACCTTTACAGGATCGGTGTCCCTATACGTGCGCTAATGTGACTAAAATGATGTTGTAAGTAACATCCAACTTTCCAGGACATAGACATGTCTTATATTTGCAGAAAGCTTAAATCCCTGTCAATCTAACTGTGCTGTCCAATTTACAGTAGCTATTACAGTGAAAAAATACCAAGCTATGGTTCGAGGAGAGTGAACAACAACAAAAAACTTTTGTCATGCACTTGATACATTGACCTCTGAAGATAAATCATGTACTTACATTCAGTAATCTTGCTCTGATTTGTCATCCTGAGGGTCCCAGAGATAAAATGTAGCATAGTTTTGTTTGATAAAAATACGTTTTTATATTCAAATGTAGGAACTGGGTTCTAAAGGTTGAACCAGTTTTTGGGGAATAAAGTAATTGTTTTAATTGGTACCGGGTTCAGATGAGTCTTGTGAGGCTTGTGTTCATCAAAGAGTAAAACAACTGACATGTACGTGTTCATGTGAGTCTCAACTTTCGATGGTGTGTAAATATTATAGTTTTAGGGCCACAACATTTTAGCCATCTCAGTCTCCAGACTTGAACCTCATTGAAAACCTGTGGTTTGAATTGAAGAGGACAGTCCATAAGCACGGACGAAGGATGTCCAGGATCTGGAAAGATTCTGTATGGAGGAATGGTCAAGTTCCCTCCCAATGTGTTCTCCAATCTCTTTTATATATATAGTTTTTTTTAGGTCTCAGCGTTGTTATCCTTGCAAGGGGAGGGTGATAAGAGTATTGAAAACAGGGTGTCACACCTTGATCTGTTTCACCTGTCTTTGTGCTTGTCTCCACCCCCTTCCAGGTGTCACCCATCTTCCCCATTCTCCTCAGTGTATTTATACCTGTGTTTTCTGTTTGTCTGCTGCCAGTTCGTCTTGTCAAGTCAACCAGCGTGTTTTTCCGTGCTCCTGTTTTTCATAGTCTCTGTTTTTCTAGTCCTCCTAGGTTCTGACAATTTGCCTGCCCTGACATTGTGCCCGCCTGCCTGACCATTCAGCCTGCCCTGACCTCGAGCCTGCCTGCCGCACTATACCTTTTGGACTCTCACCTGCTTTATGAACTTCTGCTTGTCCTCCACCTGCCTCTTGCCTGCCCCTTGTCTACCTCGACGACATCCTTGGTTTCTCCTGTTCTGCTTCTTAATAAATATCAGAGACTCTAACCATCTGCCTCCGGTGTCTGCATCTGGGTCTCGCCCTGCATCACTGTACAAGGGATCTAATCATCTGGACCCCTATCTTTATTACTTGTTAATTATACAAAACCTGTTTCTCTGAGCAATTGTATTAGTATAAAATATATATCTATATTTTGTTGCATACAATATAGCTCAGTATTTGTATGATTTTTTTAAATAGTATTTTCTGCTCATCTTTATCAAGGGATCCATTAATTCTGGACCCCACTGTATGTGGGTGAGTCAATTTATTTTAATGGCATTATTTTGATATGATTTAATAAATGTTCTCCATTTGAAGAATACATTAAAACTTTATTACATTAAACAAAATGTTGAATCATTTTGAGACTACAGGAAATCGGTTGACTGCTATGTTAAACAACAACAGTCACGGCTGCCTTGGTTGTCAACATCCTTGTGGCTGTTGAAGTCTTTTTACAGTAGAGAAACAGGAATCCCTAAAGTTGCTGCAGGTGAGGAATGCGGCATGCGAGGGAGGGGCAACTGTTCCTGCACCTGAACTAGACAGACTGGAACAACCTCTGGGATTTACAAGAAATCACCTGACTGTCTAGAAAGGGGAAACCTTCAAGCTAAGGGTGACCTATCACTTCATGAAGTACAACTACATCGCTATTAAACGTCAGCTGTATCTCCACTTGCAGACATACAACTCTAGATACCCAACTCAACAGGCAGGTAAGGACGTCTATAAAGTCACTATTACAAGACACAGGCCTGATACAATAAATGGTTGTTTTGTCTTTCTAAATTGACATAAAATGAAGTATGACTTTTGTAAAGGCTACATGCAATTCATTTTTTACAAAGCTGGATGGTGTTAAGATATAGATGGGAGGGGGTGAGTTAAGCTAAAGGGTGGGACTAATAACAACAAGATAACTAATGTAAAATGTTCTGTGTGTAAAATGTATATAGGTTCACAATTTATGTGAAACAGCACAGTTAAAAATATATGGCAAGTAGAAATCAAACTGGATGGACATCAGAAATAGATGGGAGAGGTTGAGGGTAGAGGAAGGACAGGACTAAAAACAAAATGTAAGTATTGTAAAATAGAATGTGTCCGTGAAATGTATATTGTATGTATTAGCTGGAAGTAGAAGATTAGGTGGTGTTGTTCAATTGTTTCCTCCAATTAGGGGAGGGGTGGAAGGGTTAGGGCAAAATAATAAAGGAAAATATATATTTTTAAAGTATCTATATGTGTATGTACATTTATATATGTATGTATATACAGTACCAGTCAAAAGTGACTCATTTAAGGATTTTTCTTTATTTTTACTATTTTCTACATTGTAGAGTAGTAGTGAAAACTATGAAATAACAGACATGGAATCATGTAGTAACCAAAAATGTGTTAAACAAATCAAAATATATTTTATATTTGAGATTCTTCAAATAGCCACCCTTTGCCTTTGCTCGGCCTCCGACCGCAAGGCACTACAGAGGGTAGTGCGTATGGCCCGGTACATCACTGGGGCCAAGCTTCCTGCCATCCAGGACCTCTATATACAAGGCGGTGTCAGAGGAAGTCCCTAAAAATTGTCAAAGACTCCAGCCACCCTAGTCATAGAGTGTTCTCTCTGCTACCGCATGGCAAGCTGTACAGGAGCGCCAAGTCTTGGTCCAAGAGGCTTCTAAACAGCTTCTCCCCCCCAAGCCATAAGACTCCTGAACATCTAATCAAATGGCTACCCAGACTATTTGCATTTTACACCGCTGCTACTCTCTGTTATTATCTAAGCATAGTCACTTTAATAACTCTACCTACATGTACACATTACCTCAATTACCTCGAGTAACCGTGCCCCCGCACATTGACTCTGTACTGGTATATAGCCTCTCTATTGTTATTTTACTGCTGCTGTTTTTGCTGCTGTTTTATTTCTTATTATTTATTTTTTTACTGCATTGTTGGTTAGGGGCTTGTAAGTAAGCATTTCACTGTAAGGTCTACACCTGTTGTATTTGGCGCACGTGACTAATACAATTTGATTTCATTTGATTTTATACCCATATCTATACCCCAAATGTGCAGAATGTCTGCTAAAATCCATCTCCTTCCATCTTTTCCCACCTCCGGCCAACGGGCTTCCTCTCACTACTATATTTGGCAGTGAGTGGAAACGCCAAGCGGATGCTTCACATTTAAACGTCCAGTGAAATATCTGTCTCATTGTTCTGTCAGTAACTGTACTGCTCGAGATGTTGTGGCTTGCGGGAGCATAGTGGTGTTTGAATGGCCAATCATATAGACGGGTTGGTTGTTTAGCAACAAAACCGACTTGTGTAAAACCATGGGGCAAACAGGCGGGGTTGGTTTAGATTGTTGACAACAAGTAAACTATATTTGGTCTCCAATGTTTATTGAAAACATAAATACATTTGCAAAGTAAGCACTTGTTTTCCCTCAAATACATCATTACAGTTATTGGTTAGCTAGCAAATTTTAGCATTGCATGTCTGTGTCTAAAGCCCTCAAAATAAGACATAGTATCAATAACAAGATGAAACGAGCTGAAATTAGTCACTTACGATTCTCCACATGAAAGTTTGTCATTTTTGCTCGTAATCTGGCCATCCAGAATCACAACAACACGCTGACTTCTACCCAATGGAAGCGCACACATCGTTTTCTTAACTTTGTCAGCTAACTCATCTATGCTCAAATACTATGCTCAAATACAAATAGCACAACTTTTCTACATGTAGTTTTCAATAGCAAAGGTCAATGAAAAGATGGTGGAAGCTGATGTGGATCTTGAATCTAATAGTGGTGGAATCAAGGAGAATTGGACTATTGTCCAAAAGAATGGAAAACGGAGCAGAGTAGCGCTGAGAATGTCTTATCTTGTAGGAGTACAGTTTGTTAATGAGGAGCAGCTGATCGGATTAAATCTATTTCAGATATCAAAATGGTGGAGAGAGTTCTGGGTAAAGTGAAAGCTGTGAGGATCATGAAAGGCAGGCTTGTTTAGATTTTTTGTACTTCTGAGGATCAGAAGGAATGTGTGTTGCGTCTCACCCGAATTGAAAAGTTTTACATGTCATGTGTCTCTTCGGAACAGGGCACCCCTCAAGAGAGTAACATCTGGCATCTCATGGGAAGTCGATGTTGCAGAGATGATGTACGCCTTGGCAAGAAAGCCCCAGCAGAGGAAGTATTAGGTGAAAACATTGACAAGGAGAAGGAGGCAGAGATGGTAAGACACATTTACATCATTGACATCTTCAGTGGTAAGCATGTTCCTGTAATGTGCTATGTTATTTTAGTTTTGCTCATTTGAAGTCGTTCATGTGGCCTAGCAAGCAATGTATAGTGTACCATCTAAACTGCTGTGAAATAGCTTTGTTTTAACAACAAATATCATATTTTTCAGCTGCTCGAAGCTGGTGTACAAAAATGAAAGTAAAATTATGCAAAAAAAGGAGACTTTAAGGATGGGAAGCATAAAAATGGGCAGAGATTTGGACTCGAGTCACGTGACTTGGACTTGAGTACTACTCGAGTTGCTCATTTTGTGACTTGCCATTCGACTTGAGCATCTACTGTACGACTCGTGACTTAACTAGGACTTGAGAATCTACTGTACGACTCGTGACTTAACTAGGACTTGAGCATCTACTGTACGACTCGTGACTTAAATAGGACTTGAGCATCTACTGTATGACTCGTGACTTAACTAGGACTTGAGCATCTACTGTACGACTCGTGACTTAACTAGGACTTGAGCATCTACTGTACAACTCGTGACTTAAATAGGACTTGAGCATCTACTGTACGACTCGTGACATAAATAGGACTTGAGCATCTACTGTACGACTCGTGACTTAAATAGGACTTGAGCATCTACTGTACGACTCGTGACTTAAATAGGACTTGAGCTGCATGACTCAATGTGTCATCGTTCACAATATTGGAGTGCTGCAGGTTCTGAGCGTTGTGTTCTGTGTCTTGACCAATCAGATTCAAGGAAAATACAGGTTGCGCAGGCTAGGCACAAAGCTCGATGCAAAGCGCGCACTGCTACACTGCAGATAAGGAACCAAGTCACAATTTTGCAAATCCTGAGCAAGTCTCAAGTCTTAACCTTCAAGTCCAAAGTAATAATGGGCAAGTCTCAAGTAAAGTCCCAAGTTCCACAGCTCAGGTCGAGTCAAGTCACAAGTCCCTAATTTTGGGTTTCGAGTTGTCAAGTCAATGTTTTTTTTAATGCCGATTTCAATACAATTACAATGCATCAGTGATTTTGGACCCACATGTTTTACAAAGTGCACCCCCCCCCCACTACCACATAGTCTTCATAACCGAATGCAACTATTTTTGGGACCGATGATGCCCCGATGCAGAGGTGGCACCACAGGTCCCAGAGAGGTGGAGCAAATTGTTTTCCCTGGGGCCCGGAGCTTTTCTTAATCTGGTTACATAACCAGGTATAAATCAGAACCCTATAGGGTCTGACCTTGATTAAT
Organism: Salvelinus fontinalis; assembly: GCF_029448725.1. Classification (NCBI taxonomy): domain Eukaryota; kingdom Metazoa; phylum Chordata; class Actinopteri; order Salmoniformes; family Salmonidae; genus Salvelinus; species Salvelinus fontinalis. The sequence continues at coordinate 310,611 of NW_026600220.1, forward strand.
TAGTTGAAAAATGTTTTTATATGGGCAATGATAGGAGTGGGACCCGATTTACATTTGAGTCATTTAGCAGACGTTCTTATCCAAAGTGACTTACAGGAGCAAATAGGGTCATGTGCCTTGCTGAAGGACACATCGGCATATTGGTCATCTAGTTCGAACCAGCGGCCTTGAGGACTCGAAAACCAAAATTAAGGGCTTGACTTGACCTGAGCTTCAACCCTTTGAAATTTGACGTTTGGAACAATTTAGAAATGTGTTGTTTGTGAAACATGGATGAACGTCTAATTCTAAGGTGAGACCTTGTTGATCTTTCCACCTGCTAAGAAGGTAAAATATCTAGATTAAAACAAAAAGCTACCAGCAGATGTCGCAGTGCATCAGTTCCGAGTAACGACACCTGTCTGATGTCTGAAGCTTCGAACGTCCTCATCACTGTAAGGCCTGGGTGTCGGAGTGGAAGTCAAGCGCAGGCAACAGCAGGTGCAATAACCAAATGTTCTTTAATGAACATGCAGAAAACTAGGCCACCCAACTAACACACTGGGTGACCACTTAAACAACCCCAGACACGGGGAATACAAAAACAGTACAGCAAACACGATGCACGGAACAAACACCACCACTTACAAACAAACAATCCCGCACAAAGAAACCTGTATGCCGGCTGATTAAATAAGCCCAACTAATTAACCCTCATACAAAACAGGTGCGCCCAATAAACACATAGGGAGGGGGAGAAAAGGATCAGTGCATCGTGTTTGCTGTACTGTTTTTGTATTCCCCGTGTCTGGGGTTGTTTAAGTGGTCACCCAGTGTGTTAGTTGGGTGGCCTAGTTTTCTGCATGTTCATTAAAGAACATTTGGTTATTGCACCTGCTGTTGCCTGCGCTTGACTTCCACTCCGACACCCAGGCCTTACAGAATCCCGCACCTAAAAGAAATATGGAGTCAGCAGGAGCAGCGGCCAACCCTCTCCCATCAATGGAGGAACAGGTGTTCCATCACACCACGGTTATCCACCGTATTGGATCAGCGATGGAGTCAATAATGGAACGTATGGATCGATGGGAGAGGAGTGGTTTCCTCTCTCCACCTTCGGCTCCTCCAGCCCAGGACTCTCCATCCCTCGGCTCCAGCGCTCTCCATCTGACACTCCCGAGGGATTATGATGGATCGGCGGCGGGGTGCCAGGGGTTCCTACTCCAACTGGAGCTGTACCTTGCCACCGTAAGACCCACTCCCTCGGGAGCGGAGAGGGTGAGTGTCCTCGTCTCCTGCCTCACGGGTCGTGCTCTGGAGTGGGCGAACGCAGTCTGGAATGGCCCAGACTCAGCGAAGGAGCACTACCCAGAGTTCACCCGCCGTTTTCGGGCCGTATTTGACCATCCTCCAGAGGGCCGAGCGGCGGGAGAACGACTGTTCCACCTTAGGCAGGAGAAGAGGAGCGCCCAGGATTACGCGCTGGAGTTCCGGACCCTGGCTGCAGGATCTGGGTGGAACGACAGGGCCCTTATTGATCACTACCGGTGTAGTCTCCGGGAGGACGTCCGCAGGGAGCTAGCATGTCGGGACACCGCTCTTTCCCTGGATGAGCTGATTGACATGTCTATGTGATACGTTTGTAGCCAGTGTGTGCACATCGTTGTTTTAGCTTCACGATCGTTTTCTTGTTTTGTTTAGTGTTTAAGTGTTTTTGTTTCGTGTGCCGTCTTCGTAAATAAAAAGGAGATGGCTTATTTTCCAAGTGCTGCGTATTGGTCCGTCAATCCTCCACACGATCGTGACAATCACATGGTATTGTTACTTTGATATAACCATCAGTATATTATATTGAATCAGTAGTGCTTTGAAAACTGCATCAGAATGTCGGAGCTCCAGTATCAATCATTCATCACAAAAAAATAAGTAAAGAAGTCATTTTGTGTGGAAGCCAAAATAAAATTACAGAGGCAGAGCTGGCTCAGTGGACGCATCATAATTCCCTTAAAACCTAGCGGTCAAACACGGAAATTGTTCCAATAGTTTTTTCACCATCAATTTTTCCTATAGGGGATTATAAGAACCACTTCAAATAAGGTCTGTGTTTCATGTAGGCTTTCCCTGGCATGACGTTTTGATAACCATGTAAATCTCTTTCGGACGAGATTACTTTTATCAATATATCCGTCTCTATTTAATCTCAGATTGGAAAATGCTAATTGCCCCTTGTGTGCACTTCCGGTAATACCTTATTTCCCTGGATGGTATAGAAATGGTATGACGGTATGAAAATCTGGATACCGCACAAGCCTAAAAAACTGTACATCGCAACACTTTTAAAACTTGTTTTTGATTGTTATCAAATCTGGAGAAGAACAAGTGAAGGAAGCAGCATGGGGAAAATGGGTTAAGGTTCTAATGGCGCCAGAGGGGATGGCTGCCGTTTTATGGGCTCTTAACCAACTGTGCTATTTTGTTTGTTTTTTCGCATTGTTTGTAACTTATTTTGTACATAATGTTGCTGCTACTGTCTCTTAGGACCGAAAAGAGCTTCTGGACATCAGAACAGCGATTACACACCTTAAACTGGACAAATATTTTTTTTTAATGAGTCAGACAAGAGGCATTTACTCCAGACAAGGCCCTCTTCCCCGTCATTCGCAGGAGAAAGAGACGGAGATATCGCAGGAGATCGGGGTGCCTTGTAAGGATCATCGGTACTCTTAGCCAACGTACAATCGCTGGATAATGAAGTGGATGAACTACAAGCACGTATACCCTACCAACGGTACATTAAAAACTAAAATATCTTATGTTTCACCGAGTCGTGGTAGAACGACGACATGAATAACATACAGCTGCCGGGTTTTACACTGTATCAGCTAGATAGAACAGCAGCCTCTGGTAAGACAAGGGGTGGCGGTCTATGTATATTTGTAAACATATCTAAGGAAGTCTTAAGGTTTTGCTCGCCTGAGGTAGAGTATCTCATGATAAGCTGTAGACCACACTATCTACCAAGAGTTTTCATCTATATTCTTCGTAGCTGTCTATTTACCACCACAAACCGATGCTGGCACTAAGACCTCACTCAGTGAGCTGTATAAGGCCATAAACAAACAGGAAAATTGTCATCCAGAGGCGGTGCTCCTAGTGGCCGGGGACTTTAATACAGGGAAACTTAAATCTGTTTTACCTCATTTCTACCGGCGTGTTAAATGTGCAATCAGAGGGAAAAAAACTCTAGACCACCTTTACTCCATACACAGAGACGCGTACAGAGCTCTCCCTCGCCCTCCATTTGGAAAATCTGACCATAATTCTATCCTCTTGATTCCTGCTTACAAGCAAAAATTAAACTAGGAAGCACCAGTGACTCGGTCAATAAAAAAGTGGTCAGATGAAGCAGATGCTAAGCTACAGGACTGTTTTGCTAGCACAGACTGGAATATATTCCGGGATTCTTCCGATGGCATTGAGGAGTACACCACATCAGTCACTGGCTTCGTCAATAAGTGCATCGATGACGTCATCCCCACAGTGACTGTACATACCCAAACCAGAAGCCATGGATTACAGGCAACATTCGCACTGAGCTAAAGGGTAGAGCTGCCGCTTTCAAGGAGCGGGACTCTAACCCGGAAGCTTATTATAAATCATGCTATGCCCTCCGACGAACCATCAAACAGGCAAAGCGTCAATACAGGGCTAAGATCGAATCATACTACACTGGCTAACGACGCTCATCGGATGTGGCAGGGCTTGCACACTATAACAGACTACAAAGGGAAGCACAGCCGCGAGCCGCCCAGTGACACGAGTCTACCAGACGAGCTAAATTACGAGGCAAGTAATACTGAAACATGTATGAGAGCATCAGCTGTTCCGGACGACTGTGTGATCACACTTTCCGTAGCCGATGTAAGTAAGACCTTTAAACAGGTCAACATTCACAAGGCCGCAGGGCCAGCCGGATTAACAGGACGTGTACTCTGAGAAACTCCCCAAATACCATGCTTGTAGTGTTATACCCAAGAAGACTCAAGGCTGTAATCGCTGCCAAAGGTGCTTCAACAAAGTTCTGAGTAAAGGGTCTGAATACTTATGTAAATTATATATTTACTTTTTTTATTTTTAATAAATTAGCAAACATTTCTAAAAACCTGTTTTTGCTATTTCATTATGGGGTGTTGTGTGCAGATTGATGAGAGAAAAAATAATACTTTAATCAATTTTAGAATAAGGCTGTAACGTAACAAAATTTGGAAAAAGTGAAGGGGTCAGAATACTTTCCAAATGCACTGTACAGTACATGCAGCTTCTCTTCTGTCATAATTTGTTGCCCCACAAGACTAAATAAAGTAGTGCTCTCCAGAATAATGTCCTACATTGATAGAATGAATGCGTAGGTAACCTAGTTGACAAGGGTAAAGTTGTCGGTTTTGTTTAGGGACCGGGGAGATAACGTAAAATCTCCAAAACAGTTGAAAGATTGCTGCTGTGCAAAATGTCCAAATGTCATCAGGTTGACTGTTTTTTCGGAAATTAAAAGCTGAGAAAACAATGAAACACGTTTCTGATAAGACTTCAGTTGGTCTTGGGTACATATTTTATGTGGTTGAAATACTGTCTGCTTGCATAACAGTGTCATAGATTACACATTACACAGGCACATGAGCTACTATCTGGAATACTGTGGGCATGTAAACATGATCAGTGATTCTGTAGTTGACTGGAAGAGAGGGAGAAAATGTATTCCTCTAACGTCATTCTTTCAATAAAGTTCTTGTTTATTTGATATTATATGACTTGTTTGTCTTTCCTTATCATATTTAAGACAATGCTATTTGTAATTTGTTTTGGTGAAGATTTGTTTTTAACATACTATCCAGATAAGAAAGTGTCAAATATTTTAGGCCACTAAAACAGCTGTAACTTGTTCACAGTAAAAGTTATTTCTATTCTGATTTCAGATCTTCAGTCCTTACAAAACAACTGCCACTTTCTAATGAAGGTAGTTTTTCTCTATCTTCATTAGAAAGTGCCAGTTAGGTAAAAAGCAATGATTTTCATATAAAATACACATTTCCACAGGTGTTATTTTGTCACGCCCTGACCATAGAGAGCTTTTATTCTCTATGTTGGTTAGGTCGGGGTGTGACTAGGCTGGGTCATCTAGGTGATTATATTTCTATGTTGGCCTGGTATGGTTTCCAATCAGAGGCAGCTGTTTATCGTTGTCTCTGATTGGGGATCATATTTAGGCAGCCATTTCCCCTTTGTGCTTTGTGGGATCTTGACTAAGTATAGTTGCCTGTGAGCACTATAGCAGCTTCCCGTTGAGTTTTGGATTTATTGTTTTCTTTCACTAGAGTTCACTACCTAATACAGAGGATGAAAACATACCACGCTGCATCTTGGTCTACTCATTATAACGATCGTGACATATTTCTTGACTGATTACAATTTGATTAATGGGATCCTATTGTATGTCATCTCAGCTTTCAAAATATATCATGTGTCATATATGGTTTAACACTCATTAATTAATGCACAGGTCATGATCAAGCAAGACGTGGAACATTCCGCGCAGACTGGAAAGGGCTAGAGTAGATACAAGTCAAGTAGAACTTAATGTAGGCTACAAACCCTCCCCCGTAGACACAAACAAACATTTTCAAGAACGTCTAGATTCACCATGTAAGTTAGCTAGCTAGTTCAAAGTCATTATTTGACAAGATATTGAATTTCTCCTTTACTACTATAGCCCAGAGAAATTCATTGAATAACATATTCATAAATGGCAAAAAAGACAGTAAAAAAAAAACTTCAAAGAAACAAAGTTTTATAGATCTATATATTTGTTTTACACATTTAACCCCTTTTTTGGGTATGGACAAAACTACCTTCATACTTCCATAAAAATGTTTTAACCAATGTAGTCGGGAGAATCTCCCCTTTCCACAGTGGGGTCACATTAGTTTGTAGGTCAAACCCTTAGGGATGTCTCATGGTCTGACAAACAGTGCTCTAACTCTGCCACCCTTCAGCGCAGATGTGGAAGTGCGAAACTGATGGATGCAGTGGATTAAACTTGATGGGGATTTGTTTTAAATGTAATTTTGACTCTAGGGGGTTTTAACTAGCAAGCTAGACCTCTATTGTATAAAAGCCAAAGAAAGGTCAACTATTTTTTTAATGAATTATTTATTTAAATGCCTAGCCAGGCTATTGTTGCTAACTAGCTAACTAGCTAGATAACAGGTATTGTGTAAATTTTAAAACATGCCCAAGACAGTTCACATAATTATACATTTAAACAAATTTAGCCAATTAATTAATTACTAGATTTAGCTAACATTAGTTTGTTAATGCCTCGATTTGTCAGTCTTGTCCAGATCATCATGGCACTGGTGAGTGTCATGCAAAAAGAAAGGCATTTGTAGTTCTATGTGAAAGCCACATTAGCAGCTAACTACCGTTTGCATTTGGGGGGGGGGTGGGGGGGGGCTAAATAGAGGCTAATATATCGATAAAAGTCCCCTTGTCCAAGAGAGATTTATATGGTTATCAAAATGTCACGCCAGAGTAAGCCTACACGAAACACAGCCCTTATTTGAAGTGTTTCTAAAATCCCCTTTGGGAAAAATGAATGGTGAAAAACTATTGGAACAATTTAAGTGTTTGACTGCTAGGCTTTATGGGTATTATGACTCATACTGTGGTACTTTGTTTAGACCTAATTCCTGTCGTAGTGTGGAAATGCTTGTGTAGTTTCACCCTCAGAACACAAATCTATGGCTCCTTATCAATATTGATTCATCGGGCGTGAACATCTTCACCTTCCTCCTTGTGCTAATTGCTACGGAGCACAGCACAGTTAACAGTAGCTACGACATAGCGAAGACTATCCACTCTCCTCCTCCCTCTTCTGCAACGGATTTGAATGATAACGGATGAATGCAAAGTTCAGCAGTGATATTGGAGTTTTACCGGCAAAGCTAGAGGCTAGCTAACCTACTCCCTGGACCAATAAATCTAGCTCCAGTAGCTAGCTAGCTAGCTAGCTACCAGAAACTATTAGCAACTGTGGATATATATATATATATACCGTCTATATATATATTTTTTCTCCCCAATTGGCAGTTACAGTCTTGTCCCATCGCTGCAACTCCCGTACGAACTTGGGAGACGTGAAGGTCGAGAGCCTCATAAACTCCCCTGAAACTCCTGCTTGTCATTGCAAGGCATTATGACATCAAAGTGGCACATGCCGATCCAAAGCAGTAGTCAGTTAATTGGTACTGCTTTAGTGGAGGAGGAAATCCCTCCCAAAGAGGGAGGATAATGGAAAGGTTCCTCATGTGGTAGAGTCCCCCGTAGATGTACAAATAAGGGAGTTAGAGCTAAAGGCAACTTTGGAGCAACTAAAGTACGAGTTTGAGCACAATGAAAAACAAGAAGAACGTGAGCAGCCATTCGATTAAGAGAATGGGATCTGGAAGCACTCCGAATCCAGGCAGGCTATCCTGCACCCTCAACGGAGTTTGATCTTGGTCAGAACAACCGGCTTGTCCCACCTGTCAACGAAAAGGAGGTGGACGTACAGTACCAGTCAAAAGTTTGGACATACCTACTCATTCAAAGGTTTTTCTTTATTTTTACTATTTTCTACATTGTAGAATAATAGTGAAGACATCAAAACTATGAAGTAACACATATGGAATCATGTAGTAACCATTAAAAGTGTTCAACAAATCAAAATATATCTTATATTTGAGATTATTCAAACCCTTTGCCTGGAATGTATTTCAATTAACAGGTGTGCCTTGCCTTTCCTTCTTATTGCATTTGAGCCAATCAGTTGTTGTGACATGGTAGGGGTTGTATACAGAAGATATTTGATAAAATACCAAGTCCATATTATGGCAAGAACAGATCAAATAAGCAAAGAGAAACGACAGTCCATCATTACTTCAAGACATGAAGGCCAGTCAATCTGGAAAATTTCAAGTCCAGTTGCAAAAACTATCAAGTGCTATGATGAAACTGGCTCTCAAGAGGACTGCCACAGGAAAGGAAGACACAGAGTTACCTCTGCTGCAGAGGATAAGTTCATTAGAGTTAAAAGCCTCAGAAATTGCATCCCAAATAAATGCTTCACAGAGTTCAAGTAACAGACACATCTCAACATCAACTGTTCAGAGGAGACTGTGTGAATCAGGCCTTCATGGTCGAATTTCTGCAAAGAAACCACTACTAAAGGACACCAATAAGAAGAAGGGACTTGCTTGGGCCAAGAAACATGAGCAATGGACATTAGACCTGTGGAAATCTGTCCTTTGGTCCAAATTTGAGATTTTTGGTTCCAACCGCCGTGTCTTTGTGAGACGCAGAGTAGGTGAACGAATGATCTCCGCATGTGTGGTTCCCACCGTGATTCACGGAGGAGGAGGTGTGATGGTGTGGGGGTAATTTGCTGGTGACACTGTCTGTGATTTATTTAGATTTCAAGGCATACTTAACCAGCATGGCTACCACAGCATTCTGCAGCTATACACCATCCCATCTGGTTTGCGCTTAGATGGACTATCACTTGTTTTCAACAGGACAATGACCCAACACACCACCAGGCTGTGTAAGGGCTATTTGACCAAGATGGAGATTGATGAAGTGCTGCATCAGATTACCTGGCCTCCACAACTTCCAAACCTTAACCCAATTGAGATGGTTTGGGATTAGTTGGACCACAGAGGGAAGGGAAAACAGCCAACAAAAGCTCAGCATATGTGGGAACAAATGCTCAGACTGTTGGAAAAGCATTCCAGGTAAAGCTAGTTGAGAGAATGCCAAGAGTGTGCAAAGCTGAATGAGTAGGTATGTCCAAACGTATATATAAATCACTTAAAATTCAATAGCTCCTTGACCATGTGACCTAAACTCCTCAAACCAACTTTGGAAAGTTCAACGGGTTGTATGCCCCTACCCTGTGGAGTTCTCAAAAATGATTCAATTTCTTTGAACTTCATTTATTAATTTTACCTTCCATTTCTGACTTATAATTTCAATAGCTCCTTGTTCACATGACCTAGACACCTCACTCCCTTTGGTTTTCCCAAAAAAGGTTTGCTCACAATGGTTGTATGGCAGACGTATGTCTGACCGTATCTTGCATAACTTCTTCTGGCCTGGTCTGTAACAAGATGCTGTGGCATACTGTAAAGCCTGTTACATTTGCCAGCGGATGGGTAAACCAAATCAAGCTGTTTTGGTTGCACCTTTGTACGCTATTCCTGATTTTGACAAACTTTTCAGCAGGGTTCTGGTGGACTGTGTTGGTCCTTTGCCCAAAGCAAAGAGTGCTAACCAGTTTCTCTTAACCATCATGTGCTGCCACTCGTTTCCATGAGACCATTCCATGGAGGAAAATCACGGCTCCCAGTAATGTTAATAAGGCCCTTATCAGACCATGATTTGAATTTCATGTTGAAGGTCTTCCAGCAAGTGCTACAGCAGTTGGGTGTTACCCATTGCCCCTCTAGTGTCTACCACCCAGAGTCTAAAGGTGTTCTTGAGAGAGTTAATAAGACTTTGAAGTATACATTGAGAGCTTACTACTTTGAGTTTGAGAAAGACAGGGATGAAGGAGTCCCTCTTGTGCTATTTACAGCGTGGGAGTTTCAGTCTGAATGAGCTCATGTTTGGACATCATGTCAGAGGTCCTTTGATCTTGCTGAAAGAGAGGACAACACCTCAAAAACAAAAACAAATTTGTTGGAACACGTTTACGCTTTTCAATACAGATTTCTCCGCTCCTCTGAATTTGCCAGTAAGAATCTGGAGAAGGCGCAAACAGAAGTGAAAGTTTGGTATGATCGAAAGCCCTGAACCCACACTTTCGATGTGAGTGACCATGTCCTGGTTCCGTTAGCGATGACTTCAGGCCGGAGCGCAGGGAAAAGAACCTGGCTGTGTCATGTCAACATGTTGAAACCATACTTCTCCCGCTATGAGAAGTCCAGAAACCGGTAGTGATCTCCTGCCTGTGTCTCTCACTGTTGACTATTATCTTCCTTGAGAGCACGAGGAAAGCCCAGTACACCCTGTTCCTGTTGGATGGTTGAGTAACTCAGAGATTCTAGAAAACCTTGATGTCTTTTTGGCACATTTGTATCTGGAGGAAAAAGGTGACATTGTTGCACTGCTTTTAGGTACACTATAAAAGTTGAATCGGTTATCATGGACTGTTTGGTGATGTTATGGCTGCTGTTTTAACATGGATATATTGTACCTTAACCTTTTTAAAGGGCCAATCAGCAGTTGAAATAACAAAGCATCTGCTGACCTCTGTTTTGGTAAATTCAGAAACCTGAGCCTATATCGTGTTTGTTTACAATTAATGAAGTAAAAATAGTGTATATTATGGGTTCTGACGAGGTTCCAATGTTGAACTAAGCTCACGAGGAAGTGGATACATATCATTCATTTAAGAGTAAAAACGTGGATGTAGCAATCACAGATTGCCGCTTATGGTTTAGGATAGGGTGATAGATATATATATATACAGTATATCACAAAAGTGAGTACACCCCTCACATTTTTGTAAATATTTGGGTATATCTTTTCATGTGACATGTCCCTCTAACATAAATCTTGACACTTTGGGCACAATTTGGACATTTTCACTTAGGGGTGTACTCACTTTTGTTGCCAGCGGTTTAGACATTAACCTTTCACGAGTCACCAACCCTGATCCGGGAGCACCCCCCACTCCCCCCCCCCACTGAGTAGCATAGCTAGCATAGCGTCACAAGTAAATTGTAGCATCTAAATATCATTAAATCACAAGTCCAAGACACCAGATGAAAGATACAGATCTTGTGAATAAAGACACCATTTCAGATTTTTAAAATGTTTTACAGGGAAGACACAATATGTAAATCTATTAGCTAACCACGTTAGCAAAGGACACGATTTTTTTACTCCCAACAGTATTTTCCTGCGTCAGTAGCTATCACTAATTCGACTAAATAAAAATATATATAGCCACTAACCAAGAAACAACTTCATAAGATGACAGTCTGATAACATATTTATGGTATAGCATAGTTTTTTTGGGGAAAAATGTGCATTTTTCAGGTATAAATCACAGTTCTACATTGCAGCTGCAATCTGAAATAGTGCTGACCCAGCCAGAACAATTACAGAGACCAACGTCATATAACGAATTACTCATCTTAAAACATTTCAGAAAAATACACAGCGTACAGATATTGAAAGCCCAACATCTGGTGAATCCAAACAATATTTCAGATTTATTAAATGTTTTATAACGAAAACAAAATGTAGCGCTAAATTAGCATAGCTATACCAGGCAGATTCGGCTAGGGGCCCACGGCCAGTTCACATGCACAACAGATATGATATAACATCGTAAATTGGGTCTTACTATGGCTGATCTTTCATCAGAATGTTGATCAAAGTGTCCTTTGTCAAGATGAGTCGTTGGTTCCGTTCAGAATTGTTCCTTTCCCACTCCATTTAGCACAGGTACCGGTCGAGTGGCACGGATTTCTCAAACGATAATAAAATCAGACAACGGAACACCTCAAAACTCCCGAAAAAATTCAAATAATCTGATTAAACTATATTGAAAAAACATACATTACGATGATCTGGTCACATGTATCAAACAAACTTCGAGACGGAGATAATAATGGCCGTACAACAGAAGACAAACGTAGCTCCAATTCGCATGCTATAGAGAACCGGAAGTTGTCGGTCACGCCAAAGATTTAGCTCTCATTTCACGTCAGTCCCAGATAGACAAGAAATTTTTCCTCTGACGTCCTCTTGTCACCCAGAGGAAGGCCAATGAGTTGTGTTTCGGGTCATAGGGGGCACGACCATATATAGGCAGAGCTTTGAAGCCAGCATAACACATCTTGCTTTTATGTTCTTGGTCATGGAAAGTGCTGTGAAATGACTAATGTATCACTCAGAGACAAAATTGAAACGGTTTTAGAAACTAGAGATTGTTTTCTTTCCAATGGTATTATTTATATGCATATAGTAAGAGCAATAATTGAATAAGAGGCAGTTTAATCTGTAGAGCAAATTATGCTAATGCGAAAACAGCACCCCCTGTATTCTCAAGAAGTTTTAATGGCTGTGTGTTGAGTTATTTTGAGGGGACAGCAAATGTACACTGTTATACAAGCTGTACACTCACTACTTTACATTGTAGCAAAGTGTCATTTCTTCCGTGTTGTCACATGAAAAGATATACTCAAATATTTACAAAAATGTGAGGGGTGTACTCACTTTTGTGATATACTGTATATGTATAAATAAAGTTGTGCCTAGCACTAGGATTGAACCCACAATGCTCAGAGCTGTAGCTTGCAGTTTTAGCCCATCCTCACACCCATCCTAACCACCCTGGCTTGTCACGAGCTTACTAGATCAGAGGTGGTCAAACCTCTCCTCTTGGACCCCCAGCCGTTCCATGGATTTGAACTATTCCAGAACTAGCACACCTGATTCAACTTGTCAACTAATCATCAAGCCCTTGGTTAGATGAATCAGTGAGCTAGTTCAGTTCTACAGCAAAATTGTGAAACATCTGGGGGTCACGAGGAAAGGTTTGAAAACCCCTGTACTAGATGGTAACAGGCACGCACGTTGCCCCTAGTGGACGTTTGGATATTGCCATGGAAATACAGCTTGCCAACACATTACTTTATTTTTCCAAAAACGGGTTGGTAGCACGTAATCCACTAGAGTTTGGGCTCAACATAGAACATTTTCATGTAAAAAAGGTAAAGTAACTTTTTCCAAATGTATGGTCTATCCCCTATGATGTGACGTTATCAATGTAGACACATTGGGATTTTGTGTGGAACTTCTGCTTTTTTTCATGGGAGTTATCTGTTGCTGGATGAATGACAACGGAGACGATTGTAAAACAACAAAAAAGCAAACAAACGCTCCGTATTTTAATGTATGCAACTCGTCAGGCATCAGAAAATATTTGACTTGAGTAATACTTTTGACACACAAAAACTAACAAGGATGTATGTTCTATACGATTTCAGCCATGTTCATGCGATCAGTCTGACTGTACCCTTAGTGTGCATTAAATATCCCTAATTCTGAACCTGTTGTGCTTTATTCTCAACAGACCTGGAGTTGTAGACTCAACATCATAATGTATTAAACATGTTAACCTGTGAATTCTACTTTTTATAGAACTTTGAAGAGGAAAAGCGACTGAAACAAGTCAGAGATGAGTCGAAACCAGAGGAGGGATTCTCAGGAAGAAACACGGAAACATCACAAGGTATTGTCTCCTGTTAAAGTTTTTCATACCAGCTCCATTCATTGCCCTTACACCTCATGTCTGCTAAATGACTAAAATGTAAATGTTTACCACGACATACTCCACTTTCAATAACGTATGATTTGGTAACACTGCCATAAATGTTTTATTAACAAGCATTTCTAAACTATTTAAAGGTTATAAGTATAGGCTGTTTTACAGTTTGTCTATCGACATGTCTGTAGCCAATTTTCGCAGTGACATGATGAACATTATATTGTCATATGACATTAAACTTGTCCTTGCCGTTATGAAAAAGTATAAAACACAAAAACTGCTGTTTTTTTTAAATGAATTTACACTGAACAAAAATATAAATGCAACATGTATAGTGTGCTATGGACAATAAAAGGACACTCGAAAATGTACAGTTGTGTCAAACAACAATAATCCCACAGACGTCTCAAGTTTTGAGGGAGTGTGCATTTGGCACATTGACTGCAGCAATGTCCACCAGAGCTGTTGCCAGATAATTGAATGTTCATTTCTTTACTACAAGACGCCTACAACGTTGTTTTAGAGAATTTGGCAGTCCGTCCAACCCAGCCTCACAACCACAGACCACGTGTGGGTTTGCACAACCAAATCATTTCTTTCATAAACCATCTCAGGGAAGCTCATCCTCGTGCACATCGTCCTCACCAGGGTCTTGACCTAACTGCAGTTCGCCGTCGTAATTGACTTCAGTGGGCAAATGCTCACCTTCGATGGCCACAGGCACACTGGAGAAGTGTGCTCTTCACGGATGAATCCCGGTTTCAACTGTACCGGGCAGATGGCAGACAGCGTGTAGGTTTTGTGTGGGAGAACGGCTTGCTGATGTCAACGTTGTGAACAAAATATGCATGGTGGCGGTGGGGTTATGGTATGGGCAGGCATAAGCTATGGACAACGAACACCATTGCATTTTATCAATGCCATTTTGAATGCACAGAGATACACTGATGAGATTCTGATTCCCGTTGTCGTGCCATTTATCCGCCACCATCACCTCATGTTTCATCATGATAATGCACGTCCCCATGTCACAAGGATCTGAACACAATTCCTGGAAGCTGAAAATGTCCCAGTTGGCCTGCATACTCACCAGACATGTCACCCAGTGAGCATGTTTGGGATGCTCTGGGTCGACATGTACGACAGCGTGTTCCAGTTCCCACCAATATCCAGTAACTTCGCACAACCATTGAAGAGGAGTGGGACAACATTGCACAGGCCACAATCAACAGCCTGATCAACTCTATGTGAAGGAGATGTGTTGGCTGCATGAGGCAAATGGTTGTCAGACCAGATACGGACTGGATTTCTGATTCACACCCCTACATTTTTAAAGCTATCTCAGTAAAATCTTTGAAATTTTTGCATGCTGCATTTATATGTTTGTTCAGTATAATATATGTCAATCCAGCAAGCCAGGCAACTAAAAGCAACTTTCTAAACAATGTTAAGTTCATTAATGTTTGTATTCATTATTACTGGAAAAGAAACTTATAACAAAGTCATTAAGTTATGACAGAAAATAGTTTGGGTTGTGTGTGACGGAATAAAAGCAGGGCATTCCACAGGAGAAATGTATTTTGCACTGTCTATTTGCTGTAGCAGTAGGGTAACCATGACAACAGACGTTGCAACAGGGTCAAAGTCTAACGTTTGTTATGTCTTCGTGACAAGGAAAACGCCCGTCGCCTCACCTGTGTGTGACGTGAAGGAGGACAGTATGCTTATTAGCCTTTACACATAAAATATAATTGAATGAATGTATCAAGAGGATATAAGGAGAATAAAACAAGGACAATAATGGTCTGGGATAAAACATGTTTTCCATCATATCATAGGCCTGTGCCTTAAACAAGGCTGGTGTTGTTGCCTACTTTTTATATTTGGCTAAAATAACTTTTTAGTTTTCGCAAGTAGACTAGGAATTTAAATGCAGCGTTACATACATCAGTAAACTTCCCTTTGAACATGAGTTCAATGAGTTCCGAATGATCAGGTTCTCTTTTGCATTCATCATTAACTTAAACAAATGTATGTATTATATACACTACATGACCAAATGTATATGGACACCTGCTTATCGAACATTTCATTCCAAAATCATTGGCATTAATATGGAGTTGGTCCCTGTTTTGCTGCTATAAGAGCCTCCACTCTTCTAGGGAGGCTTTCCACTAGATGTTGGAACATTGCTGCGGGGACCTGCTTCCATTCAGCCACAAGAGAATTCGTGAGGTCGTGTCCTGATGTTGGGCAATTAGGCCTAGCTCACGGTTCGCTTTCCAATTCATCCCAAAGGTGTTCGATGGGGTTGAGGTCATGGCTCTGTGCAGGCCAGTCAAGTTCAGGCCAGTCAAGTTCTTCCACAAGATCTCGACAAACCATTTCTTTATGGACCTCACTTATGGAAAGGGGACATTGTCATCCTGAAGCAGGAAAGGGCCTTCCCCAAACTGTTGCCACAAAGTTGGAAGCACAGAATTGTCTAGAACGTCATTGTGAGCTCTAGCGTTAAGATTTCCCACTACTGGAACTAAGGGGCCTGAACCATGAAAACAGCCCCAGACCATTTTTCCTCCTCCACCAAACATTACAGTCGGCACGATGCATTGGGGCAGGTAGCGTTCTCCTAGCATCTGCAAAACCCAGATTCGTCCGTCTTACTGCCAGATGGTGAAGCGTAATTCATCACTCCAGAGAACGTGTTTCCACTGTTCCAGAGTCCATTGACGGCGGGCTTTACACCACTCCAGCCGACGCTTGACATTGCACATGGTGATCTTAGGCTTGTGTGCGACTGTTCAGCTATGGAAACACATTTCATGAAACTCCCAACGAACAGCTATTGTGCGTACAGAGGCAGTTTGGAACTCGGTAGTGAGTGTCCTACCACTTCGCGGCTGAGCCATTGTTGCTCCTAAACTTTTCCACTTCACAATAGCAGCACTTACAGTTGACCGAGGCAGCACTAGCAGGGCAGAAATTTTACGAACTAACTTGTTGGAAAGGTGGCATCCTATGACGATGCCACATTGAAAGTCACTGAGCTCTTCGGTAAGGTCATTCTACTGCCAATGTATGTATATGGAGATTGCATGGCTATGTGCTTGATTTTATACACCTGTCAGCAATGGGTGTGGCTGAAATAGCCAAATCCACTAATTTGAAGGGGTGTCCACATACTTTTGTATATCTAGTGTATTTTGCTCATTTTATCACTAGACTGTATTTTAAGAATTCAATGAGCGAGAATATTTTACACGCAAGAATTCACCTGTGTGAAGCGTTGTCTTTGTTGCTTGCTTTTCCCATTGCCTCTCCATTCAAACATGAATGGTAATAATACTGATTCACTGCACCTTAATTACATTGAGATTAGTTATTGGGGCGGCAGCGTAGCCTAGTGGTTAGAGCGTTGGACTAGTAACCGAAAGGTTGCAGGATTAAATCCCGAGCTGACAAGGTACAAATCTGTCGTTCTGCCCCTGAACAAGGCAGTTAACCCACTGTTCCTAGGCTGTCATTGAAAATAAGAATTTGTTCTTAACTGACTTGCCTAGTTAAATAAAGGTCAAATATTCTGCCCATTTACTGTGATAAACATGACATGCCCTCTGCTGTTTCACCTCCTGATAAAGTGCTAGAGGAGAAAACTGAACTTCAAAGATTGCATCTTAAATGTTGTGTTCATCTGTGTGTTTAGACAACAGTGTTAAGATGAGGAAAAGTATGCCCAATTAATCACAGGAATGGAAGCATGCATCTAAAGGTGAATTCAGATATGAGCTGCAAAACCATTGAGACATTTAAAGGGAAATTCCACCACTTTTCATCCTCATATTCATTATCTCCAGCACTATTCCAGTGTCTATATATGTGAAAACGTAATTTCTACAATCTGTAATTAAAAAGAAGGTTGTAAGAAATAGCTGCTCAATGACATCATCCAAAGGGAGCTATTATGAGATCAGATCAGGTAATTTATGAGATCAGATCATAGATGGTAATTTGAGATCCGATATGGTCATTTATGAGATCAGATATATGGTCATTTATGTTTGGTCCAATTTGGAGAGATCTTCTGCAACACAAAGGAAATATCCAGTAACACTTTCTATGATGCATACACATATAATGCCCTGTAAGTGCATTTATAATGCCTAAATATTCACTATAAGATATTAGAATCAAGTAGCATGTACCATCATCATTGCTTTCTGGTGGCAAACACTGTTAAAGTGGTTGACTTGTTAAGTAAAACAGTATTCAATGCTGGTCCTCAATGCTCAAATCAAATAATGCATGTGATGAAGTGGATATGCATATAAAGCGTTGTACATGTAAGTGTATCCTACATGTCTATCTAATATAGCCTATAGTAGCAACAATTATTTATATAGCAGTACTAGTTATGTTATTAGTAGTCTATTAATAGTAGGGTATACAATGATAACACTTAATCAAAGTTTAAAAGTTAAATCAACTCCCTCTCCCTTTCTCTATCAACATGTTTTGTTACTATTTCATTGCTAATGTTAATAATAATCACTTTACTATAATTTGAGCCTGTGGCAACACTTTACGTTGCATTAAGTTGCATTATTACACGATTATTACAGGATAGTTAATGTTGTAGTTGTGCATTGTTACACTGTAACTGGTACATTTCTATTCAGTGCAGGTACACAAATGCAATTTCAAGATACCTACACAAAATAGCTACATAAAATGCCCATCAAACTACTTCAATTCAAACTTGTACAGTCTCGATTTTTCATAAAGTGCCCCAAATGTGAAGCAGGTATTAACTAATATAATTAATGATCAATTTTTAATCCATAATTGTGTGTGTGTGTGTAATATTATGTTAACTAATATAGTCCATCAGTTATACCTTAACTGCAGGGCAATAAAACATGAACTACAGTGTAATAGTGCAGCTTAATGTTAAGCGTTATCCCCCCAGCTTTATATCCTATTATATCCTATTCTGTTGCTGACAGTAGCATGAAACCATGAAAACAATACCTTGCTTTTCTTCTGGCTTGTCTTTCCTCCCTAGCAACTGGATCTGCGTTAATCTTTTGTCTGTGTCGTGCACCCCTCTCCTTATTAGACAACGGCATCTACAGTATAAAGATAATGTGCCTTGAAATACCTTACAATTCCATAAAATTGTTTAAAATTATAATATTATTGTTATTGTGCAGAGGATTTATCACAGCATTCTTTTAATTGATATAAAGGTGCTGCCAAATATAATGGCACCTTTGCACTTTCTTAAATAATTACATATTTCTTCTGAAATAAGTTTAAATTGAAAACAACTTTTGGTATCCACACCTTGTTATTGGATTTTAAACACTGCAGAATTTTTGTTGTTGTTGTTGTGTGACTTCAAATAATTTTTTTAGCTTGTTTCTTTCCATATCAAAAGTAATTGCAAGCTGGCCTTTTCCTCCTGTAATATATTTCTAGAGTTAAACTATAGCCTTGACAATAATGTATTTTCCCCTAGTACTTCCTGCTCCAGACCAGCTGACTGTTGACTCAGTGGACACCACATCAGCTGCGGTTAGCTGGAACCAGCCACCAGGATTGGACCAAACCAAGCATCATTACCAGATCTCCTACCGCTGTTCAGGGACAGAACCACACATCACTACCACATCTTCACACAGCATCACTCTCTGTGGCCTGAAACCTGGCACTGAATACTCTGTCACTGTCTGCACTGTGCTGGAAAATGAAAAGCAAAGTAAACTGGTGTTAACAACCCTCACAACAAGTAAGTACCCTACTTAAGTATTATTTCTGGTGTGAATGTTTATCAGAATGACTAATGTAAATGAACTAATCCTAATGGATGTGTGTCAGCATGGGATATAAAGGTACAAAACCTATATGATGGTGAATTCCCCAGATGTCATAATGCAGTTTGGTGTTGAAATCTATGAAGGTTGTGTAATACCCTGTTAAAACATGTATTGAGAAATATGATTTATGTAATAATGTGGATGAATATTTTGTACACATTATAAACATTTAATCAGATTTGTTTAATTTACATAAACTCTACATTTTACTACAGCCTTCACTGTTGGGCCTAAGTTGGTTAAATTACTATGTACTGTTACTTGAAATATGTTGGGACAGTTTCTGTTTACGTCAAGGGTGTCTGATCGTTAGGGCCAATCAAGATGGACTATGGGTGGTGTGCAGAGGGTTTCAGTGGTTTTTCTGTTGTTGCTGAGAAAGAGAAGGAAGAAGGGCGAGAGATGTTTTTGTGAAGACAAGGTCTGGTCCAATAATGCATTTATTTTTGGACTGCGTTTTTTAAACATAGAGATTCATTTAGGAAATCCATTTGTCATATTCGAGGACGGTGAAGAAAGCAGTGGGAAAGGTGGATTCAATCAAGGTGACTAGAAGTGCCCTTGTTTTGGTTCATTGTGTTGATGAAGAAGTGTGCACTGGTTCTGGGACAATTGTCCACATCAGAAGAAATGTGTATTGATCTTCGGAGCAGGGCGCCTGCCAAAGGAGTTGTAGCTGGAGTCTCGTTGGATATAGATGACGAGTACCTTAGTCAGAAAATCACAGGAGTGGACAGTGCATGTCGCCTGATCCGTATGGTAAATGGAAGGAAGGAGACAAGCCTATAGATATTATTGTTGTTTGACGAGACTACCTGAACATGTGAAGCTTGGATATGTGAGGTGTACGGCGAGAGCATTTGTGTTCAAACCATTACAGTGTGGGAAAACGGTCATGTGCCAAATGTTTGCAGATAGGAGAAGTATGGTATTGAAGAATCTGTCAATGGAAAATGTTTAAACTGTGGTGGGGATCATACTCCGGGCTTCCTTGAGTGACCTGTTCGGGTGAAGGAGGTTGAGGTGTCAAAGATCAGGGATGTGCAGCAGATTTGCTCTGTGGAGGCGGTGAAGAAAATCAAAGGGGTAAGAGGCAACCATGTTGCAATAAGCCGATGGATGCAGTGCAACCAGTTGCTAGTGTTTTAAGACAGTCGAGTTATCTGGATACACTCATTGTGAAGAAAGTGAATTTTGTGGCATTTGTAGCCACAGTGATTGATTGTACAGCACAAGTGTCTAAGAAGTCCAAGAAGCTGGACATCATTATATCTGCAGCCAATAAGTTTTTGGGGTTCAAAGACTTCAGGGCAGAAGCACTGCAAGGACTGTTGCCGATAGAAAATGTCCCGCCTTCACAGGAGTCTTTTGAGTAGGGTGACCAGACGTCCCCGTTTTTGGTGGCCTGTCTCCGGCTGGAGCTGTCCCCGGAAATGTCCCCGTTTTTAACAGTGCATTAAAAACAGACTGCAAAGTGAAATAATATTTCACGTGGCAAGAAAGACCGGGCAGCAGAGCCTACCGGTTGACGTCTCAATCGCGTTGTGCTTGTTTTGTCCAGCAGAGGGGGCTGCTCTCTATAGCAGCTTCATTCACTCTTCTTCTTCTTCTACTAACTACTTGCTCGCGCTAGTTTTAGAGAAAACTTTTGTGGAAAACTCGGCCAGAAGTTAGCAAGTGTCAAGTGAATCCACAACATCACCACAAACGTCTTTTCAAGCCAGGTAAGTTACAATTGTTTGAGATACTAGCTAGTGATGTTATAATGTTATATTATATAGATAGATGATCTGCTCTATAAGGTTTTAAATAGGTTATGCTAGCAAACATTAGCAATGTCGACTAAATTAATCTAGCTAGGTTGGCTTGCTAACGTTACTGTCATGGTAACGTTAGCTAGGTTAAAAAACGTTCACATGTAAACATGCAGTGGACGGGCTATTTTGAAAATATGATTATATTAAATGAATGCACAATTAATTATGAGAATATTTATTTGTAGATGACAATTTTAATGGTTTGGCATTATAATAAGTAGTGTGAAAATATATTTAGAAATTTTCATGGATAACATTAACATAATGTTTTCTGTTAGAGTGGAGAGGAAGGAGAGGAGGAAGACTGGATAGGAAGAGTGAAAGAGAGAGGAGGAAAGGTAAAGATATGATTACAGAGCCTGCCAATTTATTATTCCAAACAATGTTTTTGAGATAAAATACAAAAATGAGGCAAGCAATGGGAATCAGTTAACCAAATTATTTTATCTAATAGTGTACTATTTATTATTAAAGATTGGAGAGGAAGGAAAAATGAAGGGAGTAAAAAGAGTGAAGCGAGGAGAGTGTAGAAGAGTGAGGTGGAAAGGTATAGAGAAGGAAAGGAAGAAAAAGAAGGAAGACGAGTGAAGAAAAGAGGAGGAGAAAGATTGGAGCAGAAGAAAAAGTTAAGAGAGTAAGAAGAGCAGACAGAGGAGGTACAATGGCTCTTTCCAAGAAGTGGAAATGCCATTTTAATGACATGAGAGAATTTCCATTTATAAGCTCAGGTCAAGACGATAGAATGGTTAGCTGCACCCTTTGAATTTCCTCTTTTTCAATTGGCAGCGGGGGAAGAACGACAGTCAAAAGAACGACAGTCAACAGACGAAAAAGCATAAAGCCTCTCTGATTGCCTGTGTTGGAATGCCCTCTGTCACCACAATCTTCAAGAAGGTAGTGCCTTCCCAAGAAGAATATGATTTAGCTGTGCAGCAGGGTGTCTTTGCATACCACACTATGCGACACAATCATAGTTACAGATCTATGGACTGCACAGCACAACTGACACGGAAGCTTTATGAGCCAAAGTTTACATGTGCTAGGACAAAATGTGACACTATAGTGTGTAACATGTTAGCACCATGGGCAACCACAGGACCTAGACCAGGTTGAATTTGTGTCCCTGTCCATTGATGTGTCCAATCATGGACATGTAAAGCTGCTGCCAATAGTAGTCAGCTATTGTAAGATATATGATGGCAGCACATCTGTGAGGATGCATTGTTTGATGAGGTTACTGGCCTGCAAAAGTTCCTAAAGGATGGAATCTTTTGAAGAATGGAAAACATCTGAGACACCGCTTAGTCAGAGATGGAGCACGGTGGTTACCCACTTCAAAGAGAATGACATCCCACACACTAACCTGGCTAGATTAGCATCTGTTGTCATGTGCTTACCTGGAAGTAATGCACCAGTCGAGAGAGTGTTCTCCCAAATGAATGATTTTTGGACAGCAGCAAGAAATATGTTCACTGTTCCTACCATCAAGGCCATGCTTATTGTGAAGACAAACTTCAACCTCCCCTGCCAGGAGTTCATGGAGAAGCTGGCCAAAGACAGAGCAATCCTGAATAAGATACATTCTTCTGAGAAATATACAGATTAGGTTGGTATAAGTATATTATGTAGTTACTAATCACATCATCGTCTTATTTCTTTATTATGTTGTTAAGTAAGTTTTTCCACATATACTATTGCCTGTTTTTTCAATTTTGCTCATGTTCTCTTATGCTCTTATTCTACCAGGACCACTGAATGGTTGTTCAGATCGGACAGTTATGTCTTGTCTGTAGTGTTTCTGTAATATAGTTGTTTTCCCTATCACAGTGTGCCTGTTAGACTAAATACATGAAACTGGAATTGTCCCCCATTTTTATTTCATAGATAATAACATTTGATATTTTAATGATATATTGACCGCCAAATTGGAAATGTCCCCGATTTTCATTTCAGAAATCTGGTCACCTTACTTTTGAGCCTGTGTAGGAACATGATAAGAATTTGTTTTTTCACAGAAAAGCAGGTTGATTTTGTTTAGTTAATTATTATTTATATTTTTTTGATAGTTTGCATGATATTCGATGTATTTTTACCCACATGAGTTCCTTTTTTGGGGAATGTCGTTCACCCGCACAGTAGGTGGCAGAATGCACATCAAATTGTTGCAAACGCCATTATACCATAGAAGAAGAAGATGCTGCTCATGTGAAGCGGGAAGACGTTTTGTGTACTTTGTTTTTTCCTCGAATTGCGTTTAACTGAACTCTACTTTCCTCACCTTAACAAAATAAAATTTATAGTTTAATATTTTAGCGAGAGAGTCATCTCGATTCGCTTGCTGCTTGGCTGGATTAACAAAGGTTCCAGACGCTTCGGCAGCTAGCTTGGGTTTGTCGAATCGGGAGCTGGAGAGGACGGTTTGGTCTGAGGGAATTTGAGGGCTTCGTTGAATTGGATTATAAATAGGTAACAGCATTGGAACTGTTGGTTTCAACGGGTTTCTGCGAAACCATGAGTAACTGTGGGGTTAGCCTAGTGTTTTTTTGAGCTCCAACGGCGCCAACTAACATTTTCAGTTTACTACCCAGGTTTAGGTTTAGTCCTGTTTTAAAATTGTATGGTGTCATGTGTATTGCAGATTGAATGGAAGTGTATCATTCATTATTTTCTATATAACCATTCTATCTGTAGGTAAGAACCCTGGTCTCTGGTTTTTCCCTAGCAAGTTAAGTCATACCAGGTTTATTATATACTAAGTGTCCGTTTCACCATACTTACTGGATTGATTTATCTGAGCCTGTGGTGAGAGGGTTACAGTTGTTTATAATACAGTGTCTGAATTCAGGCTTTCTTCCCTTCCTGTGAGTCATTCTATCAAGGAGTTGATCTGCCTCTGCTTGTTTTAACTTTATCAGTAGTACAGTGTAAAACACTATTTATTGTGGAGAGGATTTAGAATTACAACATTCTTTTCATTTATATTAATTAATGAATATAACAAACTTAATTTTTGTTACAACAGAAGCTGTTTTGTAATGAATGTGACTTCTGTTTTTAGTTTATTTCTTCCCACATCAAAAGGATTGTCCTACTTTGACTACTTTTCCTCCTGTGATATATTTCTGGAGTTAAACTGAAGCTGCACTAACAATAATGTATTTTCCCTTAGTACCCACTGCTCCAGACCAGCTGACTGTTGATTCAGTGGAATCCACATCAGCTGCTGTTAGCTGGAGCCAGCCACCAGGATTGGACCAAAGCCAACATCATTACCAGATCTCTTACCACTGTTCAGGGACAAAACCACACATCACTACCACGTCTTCACACAGCATCACTCTCTCTGACCTGCAATGTGGTTCTCAGTACTCCGTCACTGTCTGCACTGAGCTGGAAAATGGAAAGCAAAGTGAACTGGTGTCAACAACCCTCACCACAAGTAAGTACCCTGCTTTAATCATTTTAATAAAAAGAAAATATACTTATGTAATTTAACTAATCATAATCGATGTATCAGCATGGGATGTTATGGTACACTATCTTCACTGATGAGAAATATATGATGGTTAATTCCACAGATCTCATCATGCAGTTTGGTGCTGAAATCATTAAACGTTTTTCATAATATTTGAATTACTGCTTGCTTCCAATTCCTGTGAGTCATTATGTCAAGGAGTTGATCTGCCTCTGCTTGTTTTAACTTTATCAGTAGTGCAGTATTAAACACTTTGTTATTGTGGAGAGGATTTATAATCACAGCATTCTTTTAATTATTATTAAAAAAATTGGTGTGGCGGCAACAATCTGGCAGCGGCGCAGCGCCATACAGCAGAACCCCCTAAACTTCTGTTGTGACTCCTGTTTATTTCTTCCCAGATCTAAAGGAATTGCAAGCAGCCTTTTCTACTTTTCTTCCTGCATTTTATTTCTGGAGTTAAACTATAGCACTGACAGTAATGTATTTTCCCTTAGTACTTCCTGTTCCAGACCAGCTGACTGTTGACTCAGTGGACACCACATCAGCTGCTGTTAGCTGGAACCAGCCACCAGGATTGGACCAAACCCAACATCATTACCAGATCTCCTACCACTGTCCAGGGACAGAACCACACATCACTACCACGTCTTCACACAGCATCACTCTCTCTGACCTGCAACGTGGTACTCAGTACTCTGTCACTGTCTGCACTGTGATGGAAAATGGAAAGCAAAGCAAACTGGTGTCAACAACCTTCACCACAGGTAAGGAATTACCCTTCTTAAGTATGATGTCTGGTGCAAAACTTTGACTAGTTATGAAAATGACTAATGTAAATTAACAAATCATAATGGATGTGTCAGTTTTACCGCTCCCCGAAAATTGAACAAACAAGATAATCGCTTCAACAACCAAAAACAACCAGAAAAGGATTCTGAAAGGCACCATGGGGGTTCCCACTGAAAGATGGCAAAGCCACTAGTAAGGGGTTCTAAAAGCCACCCACCATGGATGCCCACTAAGGTTTGTCTCAGATAAGCAAACACCAACTCAGGATCTGGAGTAAAAAGGATATGGAGTTAAATAAACAGAAGTTTCTGGCTAAATGCTGTGGCCACCCTAACATGAGGTGTAGGTCTCCCAACATCTCCATCTGATGCACTGAACCAGCAGCTCTTAAATACCAGCAGGGCCAGCAGCTCTTAAATACCAGCGGGGCCAGCGGCTCTTAAATAACAGCGGGGCCAGCGGCTCTTAAATAACAGCGGGGCCAGCGGCTCTTAAATAACAGCGGGGCCAGCGGCTCTTAAATAACAGCGGGGCCAGCGGCT
This sequence comes from Salvelinus fontinalis, assembly GCF_029448725.1. Taxonomy (NCBI): domain Eukaryota; kingdom Metazoa; phylum Chordata; class Actinopteri; order Salmoniformes; family Salmonidae; genus Salvelinus; species Salvelinus fontinalis. Next base: position 336,470 of record NW_026600220.1, read on the forward strand.
CTTAAATAACAGCGGGGCCAGCGGCTCTTAAATAACAGCGGGGCCAGCGGCTCTTAAATAACAGCGGGGCCAGCACAGCTGTAACACATACTGACTAACGAGGTGACTCCAGTCAGAGCGCCCAACCTAGTCAACCTCTAAATGGATAGAGAAACTGAAACTCGTAACAGTCAGCATGGGATGTGAAGGTCCAGTATCTTCCCTGATGAGAAATATATGATGGTGAATTCCCCAGATCTCATCATGTAGTTTGGTGCTGAAATCATTAAACGTTGTTTATAATACCGTGTCTGAATTCAGGCTTTCTTCCCTTCCTGTGAGTCATTATGTCAAGGAGTTGATCTGCCTCTGCTTGTTTTAACTTTATCAGTAGTACAGTGTAAAACACTATTTATTGTGGAGGGATCTAGAATTACATCATTCTTTTCATTCATATTTATTTTTCTTTGGTGTGGCAACAATCTGTCAGCAGGACAGCACCCTTACTAAATTAATATAGCAGAAACCCTTCATTTGTGTTACTTTACAAATCCTACTAAATGAATATAGCAAACACCCTTCATTTGTGTTACTTTACAAATCCTACTAAATGAATATAGCAGACACCCTTCATTTGTGTTACTTTACAAATCCTACTAAATGAATATAGCAGAAACCCTTCATTTGTGTTACTTTACAAATCCTACTAAATGAATATAGCAGACACCCTTCATTTGTGTTACTTTACAAATCCAACTTCTGTTGTGTGACGTCTGTTTTTAACTTATTTCTTCCCAGATCTAAAAGAATTGCAAGCAGCCTGTTCTACTTCATTACAACTATTCTACTTTCCCTTCTGTAGTATATTTCTAGAGTTAAACTGTAACACTGACAATAAAGTATTTTCCCCTAGTACTTCCTGCTCCAGACCAGCTGACTGTTGACTCAGTGGACACCACATCAGCTGCTGTTAGCTGGAGCCAGCCACCAGGATTGGACCAAACCCAACATCATTACCAGATCTCCTACCAGTGTCCAGGGACAGAACCACACATCGCTACCACATCTTCACACAGCATCACTCTCTCTGACCTGCAATGTGGTACTCAGTTCTCCGTCACTGTCTGCACTGTGCTGGAAAATGGAAAGCAAAGTCAACTGGTGTCAACAACCCTCACAACAAGTAAGGAATTACCCTACTAAAGTATTATGTTTGGTGTCAAAGTTTATGATTTTAACTAGATATCAAAATAACCTCCTACATATGCGATTACATCACCTGGTTTAAACGTCTCTAGAGACTATATCACTCTCTTCATTACTCAATGCCTAGGTTTACCTCCAATGTAATCACATCCTACCTTACCTTTGTCTGTACATTATGCCTTGAATCTATGCTATCGTGCCCAGAAACCCCCTCATTTTACTCTCTGTTCCGAACGTGCTAGACGGCCAGTTCTTATAGCATTTAACCGTACCCTTATCCTACTCCTCCTCTGGTGATGTGGAGGTTAATCCAGAACCTGCCGTGCCTAGCTCCTCTCCCACTCCCCAGGTGCTCTCATTTGTTAAGTTCTGCAACCGTAAAAGCCTTGGTTTCATGCATGTTAACATTAGAAGCCTCCTCCCTAAGTTTGTTTTACTCACTGCTTTAGCACACTCTGCCAACCCGGATGTCTTAGCCGTGTCTGAATCCTGGCTTAGGAAAACCACCAAAAACCCTGACATTTTCATCCCTAACTATAAAATGTTCTGCCAAGATAGAACTGCCAAAGGCGGCGGTGTTTCAATCTACTACAAAGATAACCTGCAGAGTTCTGTCTTACTATCCAGGTCTGTACCAAACAATGCGAGCTTCTACTTCTAAAAATTCACCTTTTCCAGGCAGCGGGACAACACCATTACTAAATGAATATAGCAGAAACCCTTCATTTGTGTTACTTTACAAATCCAACTTCTGTTGTGTGACTTACGTTTTTAGCTTATTCCTTCCCATATCTAAAGGAATTGCAGGCAGCCTTTTCAACTTTACGACTGCTATTCTACTTTTCTTCCTTCATTTTATTTCTGGAGTTAAACTGTAGCCCTGACAATATTCTATTTTCCTTTAGTACTTCCTGCTCCAGACCAGCTGACTGTTGACTCAGTGGACACCACATCAGCTGCTGTTAGCTGGAACCAGCCACCAGGATTGAACCAAACCCAACATCATTACCAGATCTCCTACCAGTGTCCAGGGACAAAACCACACATCACTACCACATCTTCACCCAGCATCACTCTCTCTGACCTGCAAGGTGGTACTCAGTACTCTGTCGCTGTCTGCACTGTGCTGGAAAATGGAAAGCAAAGCAAACTGGTGTCAACAACCCTCACAACAGGTAAGGAAGTACCCTACTTAAGTTTGATGTCTGGTGCAAAACTTTGACTAGTTATGAAAATGACTAATGTAAATTAACAAATCATAATGGATGTGTCAGTTTTACATTCCCCAAAGACAAACACAATGTCATCGCTCCCCGAAAATTGAACAAACAAGATAATCGCTTCAACAACCAAAAACAACCAGAAAAGGTTTCAAAAAGGATTCTGAAAGGCACCATGGGGGTTCCCACTGAAAGATGGCAAAGCCACTAGTAAGGGGTTCTAAAAGCCACCCACCATGGATGCCCACTAAGGTTTGTCTCAGATAAGCAAACACCAACTCAGGATCTGGAGTAAAAACGATATGGAGTTAAATAAACAGGAGTTTCTGGCTAAATGCCGTGTCCACCCTAACATGAGGTGTAGGTCTCCATACATCTCCATCTGATGCACTGAACCAGCAGCTCTTAAATACCAGCAGGGCCAGCAGCTCTTAAATACCAGCAGGGCCAGCGGCTCTTAAATACCAGCGGGGCCAGCGGCTCTTAAATACCAGCAGGGCCAGCAGCTCCTAAATACCAGCAGGGCCAGCGGCTCTTAAATACCAGCAGGACCAGCAGCTCTTAATTACCAGCGGGGCCAGCGGCTCTTAAATACCAGCGGGGCCAGCGGCTCTTAAATACCAGCGGGGCCAGTGGCTCTTAAATACCAGCGGGGCCAGCGGCTCTTAAATACCAGCGGGGCCAGCGGCTCTTAAATACCAGCAGGACCAGCGGCTCTTAAATACCAGCAGGACCAGCGGCTCTTAAATACCAGCGGGACCAGCGGCTCTTAAATACCAGCGGGACCAGCGGCTCTTAAATACCAGCGGGACCAGCGGCTCTTAAATACCAGCGGGACCAGCGGCTCTTAATTACCAGCGGGGCCAGCGGCTCTTAAATACCAGCGGGGCCAGCGGCTCTTAAATACCAGCGGGGCCAGCGGCTCTTAAATACCAGCGGGGCCAGCGGCTCTTAAATACCAGCGGGGCCAGCGGCTCTTAAATACCAGCGGGGCCAGCGGCTCTTAAATACCAGCGGGGCCAGCGGCTCTTAAATACCAGCGGGGCCAGCGGCTCTTAAATACCAGCGGGGCCAGCGGCTCTTAAATACCAGCGGGGCCAGCGGCTCTTAAATACCAGCGGGGCCAGCGGCTCTTAAATACCAGCGGGGCCAGCGGCTCTTAAATACCAGCGGGGCCAGCGGCTCTTAAATACCAGCGGGGCCAGCGGCTCTTAAATCCCAGCGGGGCCAGCGGCTCTTAAATCCCAGCGGGGCCAGCGGCTCTTAAATACCAGCGGGGCCAGCGGCTCTTAAATACCAGCGGGGCCAGCGGCTCTTAAATACCAGCGGGGCCAGCGGCTCTTAAATACCAGCGGGGCCAACGGCTCTTAAATACCAGCGGGGCCAGCGGCTCTTAAATACCAGCGGGGCCAGCAGCTCTTAAATACCAGCGGGGCCAGCACAGTTGTAACAAATACTGACTCCAGTCAGAGCGCCCAATCTAGTCAACCTCTAAATGGACAGAGAAACTGAAACTCGTAACAGAACCGAAACCCGTAACAGTCAGCATGGGATGTGAAGGTCCAGTATCTTCCCTGATGATAAATGTATGATGGTGAATTCCCCAGATCTCATCATGTAGTTTGGTGCTGAAATCATTAAACGTTGTTTATAATACAGTGTCTGAATTCAGGCTTTCTTCCATTCCTGTGAGTCATTATGTCAAGGAGTTGATCTGCCTCTGCTTGTTTTAACTTTATCAGTAGTACAGTGTAAAACACTATTTATTGTGGAGGGATCTAGAATTACAACATTCTTTTCATTCATATTTATTTTTCTTTGGTGTGGCAACAATCTGTCAGCAGGACAGCACCCTTACTAAATTAATATAGCAGAAACCCTTCATTTGTGTTACTTTACAAATCCTACTAAATGAATCTAGCAGAAACCCTTCATTTGTGTTACTTTACAAATCCTACTAAATTAATATAGCAGACACCCTTCATTTGTGTTACTTTACAAATCCTACTAAATTAATATAGCAGACACCCTTCATTTGTGTTACTTTACAAATCCTACTAAATTAATATAGCAGAAACCCTTCATTTGTGTTACTTTACAAATCCTACTAAATTAATATAGCAGACACCCTTCATTTGTGTTACTTTACAAATCCTACTAAATGAATATAGTAGACACCCTTCATTTGTGTTACTTTACAAATCCTACTAAATGAATATAGCAGACACCCTTCATTTGTGTTACTTTACAAATCCTACTAAATGAATATAGTAGACACCCTTCATTTGTGTTACTTTACAAATCCTACTAAATGAATATAGCAGACACCCTTCATTTGTGTTACTTTACAAATCCAACTTCTGTTGTGTGACGTCTGTTTTTAACTTATTTCTTCCCAGATCTAAAAGAATTGCAAGCAGCCTTTTCTACTTCATTACAACTATTCTAAGCCGGAGATCATATTCACCTTTAACAAAAGTTTTCCAGGAGCCGAGTCCAGGTCCTACTTCGCGCCCAGAAAAAAAAATAAAGTGCGCAACTCTCACTCCAAGAGGTTGTGTTCAATCCCAGGAAGAGATAATCAAGTCATTTCTGCTCTCACTTCCGCATGACACCCAGGGGAAGGCGTATGACGTGTTTCTACAGTCCTAAGTGACATGGCCTTTTATAGACAAGCTCTTGAAGAAAGACATCGATTTTGGAAATCTCACTTCCGGATAGGAAATGGGCTGTAAAAAGAGTTCTGTTCCACTTAGAGAAATAATTCAAACGGTTTTAGAAACTAGAGACTGTTTTCTATCCAATAGTAATAATAGTATGCATATTGTACGAGCAAAAATTGAGTAAGAGGCCGTTTGAAAATGGGCACATATTTTCCGGTTTTTCAATACGCCCCCTGCAGCCATAACAACTGTAGCACTGACAATAATGTATTTTCCCCTAGTACTTCCTGCTCCAGACCAGCTGACTGTTGACTCAGTGGACACCACATCAGCTGCTGTTAGCTGGAGCCAGCCACCAGGATTGGACCAAAGCCAACATCATTACCAGATCTCCTACCAGTGGCCAGGGACAGAACCACACATCACTACCACGTCTTCACACAGCATCAGTCTCTCTGACCTGCAACGTGGTACTCAGTACTCTATCACTGTCTGCACTGTGCTGGAAGATGGAAAGAAAAGTCAACTGGTGTCAACAACCCTCACCACAGGTAAGGAATTACTCTACTAAAGTATTATGTTTGGTGTCAAAGTTTATGATTTTAACTAGATATCAAATAACCTCCTACATATGCTATTACATCACCTGGTTTAAACGTCTCTGGAGACTATATCACTCTCTTCATTACTCAATGCCTAGGTTTACCTCCAATGTAATCACATCCTACCTTACCTTTATCTGTACATTATGCCTTGAATCTATGCTATCGTGCCCAGAAACCCCCTCATTTTACTCTCTGTTCCGAACGTGCGAGACGGCCAGTTCTTATAGCATTTAACCGTACCCTTATCCTACTCCTCCTCTGGTGATGTGGAGGTTAATCCAGAACCTGCCGTGCCTAGCTCCACTCCCACTCCCCAGGTGCTCTCATTTGTTAAGTTCTGCAACCGTAAAAGCCTTGGTTTCATGCATGTTAACATTAGAAGCCTACTCCCTAAGTTTGTTTTACTCACTGCTTTAGCACACTCTGCCAACCCGGATGTCTTAGCCGTGTCTGAATCCTGGTTTAGGAAAACCACCAAAAACCCTGACATTTTCATCCCTAACTATTAAATGTTCTGCCAAGATAGAACTGCCAAAGGTGGCGGTGTTGCAATCTACTGCAAAGATAGCCTGCAGAGTTCTGTCTTACTATCCAGGTCTGTACCCAAACAATGCGAGCTTCTACTTCTAAAAATTCACCTTTCCAGAAACAAGTCTCTCACCGTTGCCACTTGCTATAGACCACCCTCTGCCCCCAGCTGTGCCCTCGACACCATATGTGAATTGATTGCCCCCGCATCTATCTTCTGAGCTCATGCTGCTAGGTGACCTAAACTGGGACATGCTTAACACCCCGGCCATCCTACAATCTAAGCTTGATGCCCTCAATCTCACACAATTTATCAATGAACCTACCAGGTACAACCCCAAATCCGTAAACACGGGCACCCTCATAGATATCATTCTAACTAACTCGCCCTCCAAATACACCTCTGCTGTTTTCAACCAAGATCTCAGCGATCACTGCCTCATTGCCTGCATCCGTAATGGGTCTGCGATCAACCGATCACCCCTTATCAGTGTCAAACGCTCCCTAAAATACTTCAGCGAACAGGCCTTTCTAATCGACCTGGCCGGGGTATCCTGGAATGACATTGACCTCATCCCGTCAGTAGAGGATGCCTGGTTATTCTTTAAAAGTGCCTTCCTCACCATCTTAAATAAGCATGCTCCATTCAAAAAATGTAGAACCAGGAATGGATATAGCCCTTGGTTCACTCCAGACCTGTTAGCCCTTGACCAGCACAAAAACATCCTGTGGCATTCTCCATTAGCATCGAATAGCTCCCGTGATATGCAACTTTTCAGGGAAGTTAGGAACCAATATACACAGGCAGTTAGGAAAGCTAAGGCTAGCTTTTTCAAACAGAAATTTGCACCCTGCAGTACAAACTCAAAGTTCTGGGACACTGTAAAGTCCATGGAGAATAAGAGCACCTCCCCCCAGCTACCCACTGCTCTGAGGCTAGGAAACACTTATCACCGATAAATCCACTATGATTGAGAATTTCAATAAGCATTTCTCTACGGCTGGCCATGCTTTCCACCTGGCTACCCCTACCCCGGTCAACTGCGAGGCACCCTCCACAGCAACCCGCCCAAGCCCCCATCATTTCTCCTTCACCTAAATTCAGATAGCTCATGTTCTGAAAGAGCTTGCAAAATCTGGACCCCTACAAATCAGCCGGGCTGGACAATCTGGATCCTCTCTTTCTAAAATTATCTGCCGAAACTGTTGCAACCCCTATTACTAGCCTCTTCAACCTCTCTTTCGTATCGTCTGAGATCCCCAAAGATTGGAAAGCTGCCGCGGTCATCCCCCTCTTCAAAGGGGGAGACACTCTAGACCCAAACTGCTACAGACCTATATCTATCCTACCCTGCCTTTCTAAGGTCTTCAAAAGCCAAGTTAACAAACAGATTACCGACCATTTCGAATCCCACCGTACCTTCTCCGCTATGCAATCTGGTTTCAGAGCTGGTTATGTGTGCACCTCAGCCACGCTCAAAGTCCTTAACGATATCATAACCGCCATCGACAAAACACATTACTGTGCAGCCGTGTTCATCGACCTGGCCAAGGCTTTCGACTCTTGTCAATCACCACATTCTTATTGGCTAACTCAACAGCCTTGGTTTCTCAAATGATTGCCTCGCCTGGTTCACCAACTCCTTCTCTGATAGAGTTCAGTGTGTCAAATCGGAGGGCCTGTTGTCCGGGCCTCTGGCAGTCTCTATATGGGTGACTCTTTTCCCTGTATACATCAATGATGTCGCTCTTTCTGCTGGTGATTCTCTGATCCACCTCTACGCAGACGACACCATTCTGTATACTTCTTGCACTTCTTTGGACACTGTGTTAACTAACCTCCAGACGAGCTTCAATGCCATACAACACTCCTTCCGTGGCCTCCAACTGCTCTTAAATGCAAGTAAAACTAAATGCATGCTCTTCAACCGATCATTGCCCGCACCTGCCCGCCCATCCAGCATCAATACTCTGGACGGCTCTGACTTAGAATACGTGGATAACTACAAATACCTAGGTGTCAGGCTAGACTGTAAACTCTCCTTCCATACCCACATTAAGCATCTCCAATCCAAAATTAAATCTAGAACCGGCATCCTAATTTGCAACAGAGCATCCTTCACTCATGCTGCCAAACATACCCTCGTAAAACTGACCATCCTACCGATCCTTGACTTCGTCGTTGTCATCTATAAATAGCCTCCAACACTCTACTCAACAAATTGGATGCAGTCTATCACAGTGCCATCCGTTTTGTCACAAAAGCCCTATACACTACCCACCACTGCGACCTATATGCTCTCGTTGGCTGGCCCTCGCTTCATACTCGTCACCAAACCCACTGGCTACAGGTTATCTACAAGTCTCTGCTAGGTAATACCCTGCCTTATCTCTGCTCGCTGGTCACCATAGCAGCACCCACTCGTAACACGCGCTCCAGCAGGTATATCTCACTGGTCACCCCCAAAGCCAATTCCTCGTTTGGTCACCTTTCCTTCCAGTTCTCGGCTGCCAATGACTGGAGCAAACTGCAAAAATCACTGAAGCTGGAGACTCCTATCTCCCTCACTAGATTTAAGCACCAGCTGTCAGAGCAGCTCTCAGATCACTGCACCTGGACATAGCCCATCTGTAAAAAGCCCATCCAACTACCTCATCCCCATACTGTATTTATTTGTTTATCTTGCTCCTTTGTACCCCGGTATCTCTACTTGCACATCCATCTTTTGCACATCTACCATTCCAGTGTTTAATTGCTATATTGTAATTACTTCGCCACCATGGCCTATTTATTGCCTTAACTCCCTTATCTTACCACATTTGCACTCACTGTATATACTTTTTTTCCTACTGTATTATTGACTGTATGTTTTGTTTATTCCATGTGTAACTGTGTTGTTGTATGTGTCGAACTACTATGCTTCATCTTGGCCAGGTGGCAAGTTGCAAATGAGAACTTGTTCTCCACTAGCCTACCTGGTTAAATAAAGGTGGAAAAAATATATATATACTTTAGTAATCATAATGGATGTGTCAGCATGGGATGTAACGGTACATTATCTTTGACTACTATTCTACGTTTCCTCCTGTTAGAGGATAGAAATCCTCATCATTTCATGATAATTTAAGCGTAATTATTTCTATATAGTCTAAACTTTCTCTCTCTGAACTTCTAACGCCAGTGGGATGGGTGTGACTTCTTTACAATGATCACAATGTCTCCAACGTACAACGCCCCTGTAGCAATTAGGATGAAGTGCCTTGTTCAAGGGCACAACATATTTTTCACCTTGTCCGCTCCGGTATTCAAACCTGCAACCTTTTGGTTATAGGCACAACACTGTAACCTCAAGGCTGCCTGCCTCTACCTTACCCCTAAATACAGGGCCCGTTAATATTGAGGATACCTGCCTCTACCTACAGTTCCCTTTTTCAGGTGCGGGCTGAAAATCTACATTTTCACATTGCATTTTTTTTAGGGGGCAGGAGAATTGACGATGAGAAAACTCCAAATAACTTTGATCGCTTTAATTATGATTTTTTTACACTGCAAATTGTAACTATTTTTAATGCCATGAGAGGCAGCGGATCCAGCCAAATAGGTTCTGGAATGCATCAGTCCAAACTGAGAGGTGCCAGATCCTGTTCCCACAGAATCCAGCTCAAATTAAACACTGATGATACAGTAAAACACATTAACACATTACCAAAGATCTGACTTTAATAACTTGTTTTTCAGTACATTTTCAGTGGTGGAGGAGACCATCCAGAGTTGCTGCAGTGTGTGTTCTACTGGCTGTCATCATAGGCCTGTGGGATTCCTGTAAGTTAATGGTTTTTTATTAAACATTTGTAGTCAATGTTGTGATAGTTACACATTTTGATTGACTTTTCCATTTTACAGATGCAACTGCAGAGCGAGACCAGCTACAGAATAGTCTAAATACCAGGACTACAGAGAGAGACCAGCTACAGAATAGTCTAAATACCAGGACCACAGAGAGAGACCAGCTACAGAATAGTCTAAATACCAGGACTACAGAGAGAGACCAGCTACAGAATAGTCTAAATACCAGGACTACAGAGAGAGACCAGCTACAGAATAGTCTAAATACCAGGGCCACTGAAGTAGACAAGTTGAAAAAGAGTCTGAACACTACAACTATGGAGCGTGACCAGCTACAGAAGGAGATAGAACGACTGAACTGGGAGAACAAAAGTAAGGACAGCCCCCCCACAGTTTTGGTTGTTGACCTGTTATCTCACACACAAACATATTCAAGAAGTATTATCAGCGCTAGCCATGGCCATTAGGACCAGAAACAAATGACAGGAACTGTGTTTTGCCTTAGCTCTCAACACACGCCACAGGAGATCAGAGGTCATCAGAACTACCTACCTACAACTCCCTCAGATTTTGTTTTGTCAGTCAAGGAAATTAGATAAATAGTAGTTCGACATCTTTTATCATTCACCGGTGACCTTGTGGTTAGTGTCTGCCCTGAGATTGGAAGTTTGATCCCCAACCGAGTTATATGAAATGCTGTAAAAATTGTACCTGATGAGTGTCTGCTTGGCACTCAGCATTAAGGAGATAAAGTCCTATGATAGACTAGCGTCCAGCTGGGTGTACTTTAAAAAATAATAATTTTATTTAAACAGGATCAACTGAGACCAAGGTCTCATTTGCAGTAGAGCCCTGTTTTCATTACAAAGAAATAAACATATACAGTGGCAAGGAAAAGTGTGAACCCTTTGGAATTACCTGGATTTCTGCATAAATTGGTCATTAAATGTGAACTGGTCTTCATCTAGGTCACAACAATAGACAAACACAGTATGCTTAAACTTTTAACACAAACAATTATTTTCATGTCTTTATTGAACACACCATGTAAACATTCACAGTGCAGGGTGGAAAAAGTAGGTGAACCCTTGGATTTAATAACTGGTTGACCCTCCTTTGGCAGCAATAACCTCAACCAAACGTTTTCTGTAGTTGCGGCTCAGACCTGCAAAATGGTCAGGAGGAATTTTGGACCATTCCTCTTTACAAAACTGTTTCAGTTCAGCAATATTCTCGGGATGTCTGGTGTGAAGCGCTCTCTTGAGGTCATGCCACAGTATCTCAATCGGGTTGAGGTCAGGACTCTGACTGGGCCACTCCAGAAAGCGTATTTTCTTCTGTTGAAGCCATTCTGTTGTTGATTTACTTCTGTGTTTTGGGTCGTTGTCTTGTTGCATCACCCAACTTCTGTTGAGCTTCAATTGGCGGACAGATAGCCTTACATTCTTCTGCAAAATGTTAATAAACTTAGGAATTAATTTTTCCGTTTATGATAGCAAGCTGTCCAGGCCCAAAGCAGGCGACAAAGCAGCCCCAAACCATGATGCTCTCACCACCATACTTTAAAGTTGGGATGAGGTTTTGATGTTGGTGTGCTGTGCCTTTTTTTCTCCACACATAGTGTTGTGTGTTCCTTCCAAACAACTCAACTTTAGTTTAATCTGTCCACAGAATATTTTGCCAGTCACGCTGTGGAACATCCAGGTGCTCTTTTGCAAGCTTCCAACATTGAGCAATGGTTGTTTTGTACAGCAGTGGCTTCTTCCGTGGTGTCCTCCCAAGAACACCATTCTTGTTTAGTGTTTTATGTATCGTAGACTCGTCAGAGATGTTAGCATGTTCCAGAGATTTCTGTAAGTCATTACCTGGAACTCTAGGATTCTTCTGAACATCATTGCGCATTCTGCTCTGTGCTCTTGCAGTCATCTTTGCAGGATGGCCACTCCTAGGGAGAGTAGCAACAGTGCTGAATTTGATCCATTTATAGACAATTTGTCTTACCGTAGACTGATGAACATCAAGGCTTTTAGAGATACTTTTGTAACCCTTTCCAGCTTTATGCAAGTCAACAATTCTTAATCTTATGTCTTCTGAGATCTCTTTTGTTCAAGGCAGGGTTCATATAAGGCAAAGCTTCTTGTGAATAGCAAACTCAAACTTTGTGAGTGTTTTTTATAGGGCAAGGCAGCTCTAACCAATATCTCCAATCTCGTCTCATTGATTGGACTCTAGGTTAGCTGACTCCTGAATCCAATTAGCTTTTTGAGAAGTCATTAGCTCAGGCTTAGTTTAAGGAGACTGTTTGTCTATTGTTGTGACTTAGATGAAGATCAGATCAAATTTCATGACCAATTTATGTAGAAATCCAGGTAATTCCAAAAGGTTCACATACTTTTTCTTGTCACTGTATGCACAACTACACAGACACAATACATATACACCTTAAGAAAAACAATCACAGTTAACATTTACAAGATCAGAAATACATTTTTTGAATTTCACAAGAGGCACCAGAATATCAATTCTAAGAGTTTTTTTGTAAATTGTTCAACATACAGTTGAAGTCGGAAGTTTACATACACCTTTGCCAAATACATTTAAACTCAGTTTTCCACAATTCCTGACATTTAATCCTCGTAAAATTTCCCTGTCTTAGGTCAGTTAGGATCACCACTTTATTTTAAGAAAGTGAATTGTCAGAATAATAGTAGAATGGTTTATTTCAGCTTTTATTTCTTTCATCACATTCCCAGTGGGTCAGAAGTTTACATACACTCAATTAGTATTTGGTAGCATTGCCTTGAAATTGTTTAACTTGGGTCAAACATTTCAGGTAGCCTTTCACAAGCTTGTACAAGGTACAAGCTGTTTAAAGTCACAGTCAACTTGGTGTATGTAAACTTGTGACCCACTGGAATTGTGATAGTGTGTAACAGTGATAAGTGTGTAACAGTGTGTAATAGTGATAACACCAAGTAAAACTGAAATGATAACTTAAAACACAAAATATAAATATCCATTAACAAACTTCTTATAGCTTAGACTAATTTCCACTTCCTGAACACATACTACTTAACACATATAACACATACTACTAAAAACATAGCCTTTTCTTAGTAAAACGCAAATGTAAAAATGAAATAAATACAGTAGTCTTTCCACCATATCGTCAGACACATTCTATTCACAGGCTTGTACACAGCACAGAGGTTGTAGTAGCATTTGAGCAGTGCAGGAGATGTTGATATGGATATTATAAGTGAAATAATCTGTCTGTAAACAATTGTTGGAAAAATTACTTGTGTCATGCACAAAGTAGATGTCCGAACCAACGTGCCAAAACTATAGTTTGTTAACAATAAATTTGTGGAGTGGTGGAAAAACGAGTTTTAACCAACCTAAGTGTACCGTATGTAAACTTCCAACTTCAACTGTATAAGTTACATCATAACTGAAAGGGCATGTTCTGATCTGTGTAGAAACTGTGGGGATCTGAAGTATAATGTAATTCATTGACCCAGTTTTATAATTAGTAATTCTAGAAGAGACTAGAGATGTCAGATACATTGGAAGTTATTACTTGTACATCAAGCTACCTCACACTACAGAAACAGGAGCAGGATCCTATGAGCTGTTCTGGCCTCTCATAAGACGAGGCTCGTGCAAAGCTACTTACTTATTCAGTGTGGGAATAAATAATAGTTGCAAAGTTATGTTTAACTTTGGACAGTTTCAACATCTCGTCCCGTGTTTTATGATTCTGAATATCTGGACTTGTCCAGTGACTGCTGTGAAAGGACAGCTGACAACATAGGAAAGTCTGTGTGACAGCTTGGAGAGACAGCTGACCGGAGGGAATAGACCCCAATGGGGCTGTAATGGGCTAGCTACCCATGTTGGCAGTCTCCGACGCTGCTTCAGTATGTTGGAGACACCCGCTAAGTGCTACTGAAAGTCAACAAAGGAACATACCCCTAGAGCCTGCGAGAGCTGGGGCGCAAGATGGCTCAACGACTGATCACACGGCTACGGACCCAGGAATGGAAACGACTACGAGTAGGAACACAGCACATGAGACAACCATAACAGCAGCAGGACACACACTTCAGGTGTGCAGCTGTGGTTGGGAGAGAGTAACATCGGCAAGGGGGTTAAGGATCCATCAAGGGAGGAAAAGGTGCTTGGTAGAGCAGAGACAGGGACCTCGCATTGACCAGTACTTCTTACGAAGCAGCCAGTCAAATCAGTCGAATGACGCACAGCGACGGGACGCAAACCAAAGTTCGCAGAGCATCAGCACCCCTGTAACGGAGGAGGATAACACAAGCACAGAAATGCCGGTGGATGAACTCACCCAACCACAGAGACCTCTAAAAGAGGAAAAGGTCAAAGGGCACAGACCGAGTGTGAAGTGGCCCCAAGCTGTTGAAAAGAGAGAGTGGGAAACAATCAACAACGACCTGACAAAAATCTTGGAACAACAGGTAGGAACAGCAGAGAAAAAGCTTGAAAGGATGGGAGACATTATCTACCACTACGGAGAAGAGCGCTTTGGAGTAAACGAAAGGAGAAGTGGCAAGACACCACCCGCGCCAGCCAAATCTAGGAGGCAGCAAGAGATCGAGATACTTGTCAGAGAGAGAAGGCAGCTGAGAAAGCAGTGGAAGAAGGCCTCTGATGCAGAGAGAGAAGGTCTCATGCTACTCCAAGCAGACATCAAATGTCGGCTGGCAACCTTGCGAAGAGCGGAAAACTTAAGGAAACTTCGTAGGAAGAAGGAACACTCAAGAACACGGTTCTATAAAAAACCCTTTAAGTTTGTCAAAGACCTCTTCGCAAAGGAAAAGTGCGGAATCCTAAAAACTCCAAAGCCAGAACTGGAAGAACATCTGGAAAAGGTCCACCAGGACACGAAAAAGCATGAGCAGATAATCATCCCACATGACATCCCACCTATTCAACCACCAGAATTCAATCTGGACACTGACCCTCCAAAATGGAAGGAAGTAGAGAACGTTGTCCGACGAGCAAGAGCGGCCTCGGCTCCTGGGCCTAATGGAGTACCATATAAGCTCTACAAGAACGCCCCGGATGTTCTACGCTTTCTTTGGAGGCTCATGAGGATAGTGTGGCAGAAGGAAATAATACCAAAGGCATGGCGAAGGGCTGGTGGTGTGCTAATCCCGAAAGAGAAGGATGCGACAGACATCAGTCAATTCCGACCAATCTCCCTTCTCAACGTTGAAGGGAAGATCTTTTTCAGTATAATAGCACAGAGGCTGTCCACTTACCTGGAAAGGAACAAGTACATTGATACATCTGTACAGAAAGCAGGCATTCCTGGTTTCTCTGGTTGCCTGGAACATACTAGTATGATTTGGCACCAGATCCAAACAGCTAAGAAAGACAAGAGAGACCTCTATGTCATCTTCCTCGACCTGGCCAATGCCTTTGGCTCAGTTCCCCATGAACTCCTTTGGGAATCCTTCAACTTTTTCCACGTACCAGAACCCATCACTACACTGGTAAAGGCCTATTTCCAAGACCTGCAATTGTGTTTCACAACACCTGACTTCACAACAACATGGCAGCGCTTGGAAGTGGGCATAATGGCAGGCTGTACAATTTCACCTCTGGCCTTCACTATGGCCATGGAAGTCATCATCAGGGCATCGAGATGGGTGGTCGGCGGTGAGAGAACTAAGGAAGGGCTCCGTCTCCCACCTATCCGAGCATACATGGATGACATGACTACACTGACCACCACTGCAGCATGCACCAGGCGGCTACTTGCAAAACTGCAGGCTAACATCAAGTGGGCCCGGATGAAAATCAAGCCAAGCAAATCTCGAAGCATCTCCATAGTCAAGGGACAGCTTAAAGATTTGAGGTTCTGCATTGGAGATGACCCGATACCAACGGTGTCTGAGCAACCCGTCAAGAGCCTGGGTAGATGGTACAACGAAAGCCTCCGAGATAAAGATCAAGTGCAGCAAGTAAGACAGGATATCGCCGACGGACTTGAGAACATCAACAAGCTTTGGTGCCTACAGTTTGGACTTCTCCCCCGGGTAATGTGGCCACTCACCGTCTATGAGGTCCCAATAACAACAGTGGAGAAGATGGAGCGAACCATTACCTCATACGTGAAGAAATGGCTGGGTGTCCCACGATGCCTGAGTAACATCGGCCTTTATGGCAAAGGGGTCCTTGAACTACCTCTTACAAGTCTAACGGAGGAGTACAAGTGCTCTAAAGTAAGACTTCAGATGACATTGAAGGACTCCAAAGACCAGACCATTAGCAAGGCTGCACCTCCCCTACAAACTGGACGGAAATGGACATCATCCAAGGCTGTGCAGCAAGCAATATCAGCCCTGAGACACCAAGACATTGTGGGGAATATCCAGCATGGAAGAGGAGGCTTTGGCCTGGCAGCAAGCAAACCAACGTTCCATAATGCAACAACATCTGAACGCAGGAAGCTGGTGGTCGAGGAGGTGCGCAGACAGGAGGAGACTGCAAGAAGTGCAAAGGCTGTCTCTCTTGCTAAACAAGGGCAATGGACGCGGTGGGAAGGCCTGGAGAGGAGAAAGATCAACTGGAGTGAGCTTTGGCAAATGGAGGCAAGCAACATCAGCTTCATCATAAGAGCTGTTTATGATGTGCTTCCATCACCAAAAAACCTACATCAATGGTATGGCGAGGACCCGACCTGCCCCCTCTGCCCAGCTCCAGCGACTCTCAGGCATATAATGACAGGTTGCAAGACCAGCCTCTCACAAGGCCGCTACACCTGGAGGCACAATCAGGTCCTCAAGAGCCTGGCTGCAGCACTTGAGACCAAGAGGAGTGCAACCAATTCATTACCTCCAAAAACAAGCAATCCCGTCAAAACAACAACATTCATCCGGGAGGGACAGAAAAAGCCCAAGCATCCTCCTACAAAGCCAGAAACTGGACACCTAGGCATGGCCCGGGACTGGAAGATGCTTGTCGATATTGGCCAGCAACTCATTTTTCCACCTGAGATTGCTTCTACCAACCTTAGGCCAGACATGGTACTCTGGTCCGCTTCACGAAAGGCTGTGTACATCATAGAGCTCACAGTCCCGTGGGAAAACTCTGTTGAAGGGGCCTACGAGCGTAAGAAACTGCGTTACACAGAGTTGGCAGCAGACGCAACTCAGCGTGGCTGGAATGCAAAAGTCTGGCCAGTTGAAGTGGGATGCAGAGGATTCGTGGCTTCTTCCACCATCAGGTTGCTGAAAGAACTTGGAATCCATGGACAGGCTCTGCGGCAGACCGTCAGAGCAGTTTCTCAAGCAGCTGAAAGAGGCAGCCAGTGGATCTGGATCAAACGGAAGGACCCTTGCTGGGCTATAACTTCATGACCCCCCCCCCCCCACCCCCACCCCCACCTGAGAACCCAATTCAGATCCCTCCAACTTGAGGAGGGCATATGAGGTATGCGGTCAGCTGTAGGGCTGGCTCAGGGAAGAGGACGCCCCTGCCTTGCATAGTCCCGTGGGAAATCTTAATTGGGCATGGGACACAAGCTAAGGCTTGATCACCCTTTAGCTGGCCACCTTTGATGAGGGTGTTTAGTGATTAAAGGCCGAAACACCCACTGATTCGAAGGCACACTACTGAGGATGTGTCCCAAAATTGACATCTTAAACCAGTCTAAGAAATAAACCTCCCATGCCACTCTGTCAACTTCACGGCAAATCTCATGTGAGTGCATACCATCTATTGGCACAATGGACAGTTTCAACATCTCGTCCCGTGTTTTATGATTCTAACTTGAAAATGTCACTGAACAAAAATATAAAGGCAACATGTAAAGTGTTGGTCCCATGTTTCATGAGCTGAAATAAAGTATATCAGAAATGTCACATATGCACAAACAGCTCAAATGTTGTGCACAAATTTGTTTACGTCTCTGTTAGTGAGCTTATCTCTTTTGCCAAGATAATCCATCCACCTGACAGGTGTGGCATATCAAGAATCTGATTAAACAGCATGATAATTACACAGGTGCACCTTGTGCTGGGGACAGTAAGAGGCCACTCTAAAATGTGCAGTTTTGTCCACAACACAATGCCATCTATGTCTCAAGTTTTGAGGAAGCATGCAATTTGCATGGTGACTCCAAGAATGTCACCCGACCTGTTGTCAGAGATTTTTATGTTAATTTCTCTACATTAAGCCTCCTCCAACGTCGTTTTAGAGAATTTGGCAGTATGTCCAACTGGCCTCACAACTGCAGACAACGTGTAACCACGCCAGATCAGGACCTCCACATCTGACTCCTTCACCTGCCACCCGGACAACTGATGAAACTGTAGGTTTGCACAACCGATGAATTTCTGCACAAACTGTCAGAAATCGTCTCAGGGAAGCTCATCTGCATGTAGCAAGGATCTGTACACATCTCCTGGAAGATGAAAATGTCCCAGTTCTTCCATGTCCTGAATAGTCACCAGACATGTCACCCATTGAGCATGTCTGGGATGCTCTGGATTGACGTGTACAACAGTGTTCCAGTTCCCATCAATATCCAGCAACTTTGCACAGCCATTGAAGTGGAGTGGGACAACATTCCACAGACCACAATCAACAGCCTGATCAACTCTATGTGAAGGAGACAAATGGTGGTTTTCTGATCCACACCCCGACCTTTTATTTAAGATATCTGTGACCAACAGATGCATGTCTGTATTCCCAGTCATGTGAAATCCATACATTAGGGCCTAAAAAATGTATTTCAATGGACTGATTTCCTCATATGAACTGTAACTAAGCAAATACTTTGAAATGGTTGCATGTTGCGTTTCAATTTTTGTTCAGTGTAAAAGCTAAAGGCAAACAGGAAATTCACACAAACGATTGCTGTGAGAAATCACCAGAACATTAGAATTATTTCCTGGTGAAGGGCAGAATCTCTATCAGCTCATTGGAAGGGTTCATTAGCTTTATCTGAGTCATGCTCTTTTTATTTTTCATAACATTTGAGTGTCAATATGGTAAATGTCAAACTTCTAGGGTCCTGTCCTGAAGGATGGAGAAGGTTTGGCTGTAGCTGTTACTACCTGTCTACTGAGAAGAAATCATGGGAGAAGAGTAGACAGGACTGTCTGGAGAGAGGAGCAGACCTGGTGATCATTAACAGTGAAGAGGAACAGGTGAGAGACAGAGAGCTACTTTATTTATTAGTCCATCATGTATTATTAACAATGCTTTTCCTGTTCCTCAACAGACATTTATCAATGGGTTTAAATCAGTCAGTTATGCCTGGATTGGTCTGACTGACTCTGTTACTAAGGGGCCCTGGAAATGGGTGGACGGCACCCCACTGACCACCGCAAGGTAAGAGTCTACTGCTCTATAATAACACTGACCACCCCAAGGTAAGACTACTGCTCTATAATAACACTGACCACCCCAAGGTAAGAGACTACAGCTCTATAATAACACTGACCCCCCCCCCCCCCAAGGTAAGAGACTACTGCTCTATAATAACACTGACCACCCCAAGGTAAGAGACTACTGCTCTATAATAACAATGACCACCCCAAGGTGAGAGACTACTGCTCTATAATAACACTGACCACCCCAAGGTAAGACACTACTGCTCTATAATAACACTGACCACCCCAAGGTAAGAGACTACTGCTCTATAATAACACTGACCACCCCAAGGTAAGAGACTACTGCTCTATAATAACACTGACCACCTCAAGGTAAGAGACTACTGCTCTATAATAACACTGACCACCCCAAGGTAAGAGACTACTGCTCTATAATAACACTGACCACCTCAAGGTAAGAGACTACTGCTCTATAATAACACTGACCACCCCAAGGTAAGAGACTACTGCTCTATAATAACACTGACCACCCCAAGGTAAGAGACTACTGCTCTATAATAACACTGACCACCAAAAGGTAAGAGACTACTGCTCTATAATAACACTGACCACCCCAAGGTAAGAGACTACTGCTCTATAATAACACTGACCACCCCAAGGTAAGAGACTACTGCTCTATAATAACACTGACCACCCCAAGGTAAGAGACTACTGCTCTATAATAACACTGACCACCCCAAGGTAAGAGACTACTGCTCTATAATAACACTGACCACCAAAAGGTAAGAGACTACTGCTCTATAATAACATTGACCACCCCGGGGTAAGTGACGACTGCTCTTTAATAACACAGACCACCCCAAGGTAAGAGTCTACTGCTCTATAATAACACTGACCACCCCAAGGTAAGAGACTACTGCTCTATAATAACACTGACCACCCCAAGGTAAGAGACTACTGCTCTATAATAACACTGACCACCCCAAGGTAAGAGACTACTGCTCTATAATAACACTGACCACCCCAAGGTAAGAGACTACTGCTCTATAATAACACTGACCACCCCAAGGTAAGAGACTACTGCTCTATAATAACACTGACCACAGTGGAAGAAGTAGGACTGATTCTCTGTGTTGTTCATACTGTAGGTTCTGAGAGAGAGGTCAGTCTAACTCTGTGTTGTTTATACTCTAGGTTCTGAGAGAGAGGTCAGTCTAACTCTGTGTTGTTCATACTCTAGGTTCTGAGAGAGAGGTCAGTCTAAGTCTGTGTTGTTCATACTCTGGGTTCTGAGAGAGAGGTCAGTCTAACTCTGTGTTGTTCATACTCTAGGTTCTGAGAGAGAGGTCAGTCTAACTCTGTGTTGTTTATACTCTAGGTTCTGAGAGAGAGGTCAGTCTAACTCTGTGTTGTTCATACTCTAGGATCTGAGAGAGTGGTCAGTCTAACTCTGTGTTGTTCATACTCTAGGTTCTGAGAGAGAGGTCAGTCTAACTCTGTGTTGTTCATACTCTAGGTTCTGAGAGAGAGGTCAGTCTAACTCTGTGTTGTTCATACTGTAGGTCAGGGGTGTCAAACTCATTCCACGGAGGGCCTAGTGTCTGCAGGTTTTTGGTTTTTCCTTTCAATAAAGCCCTAGACAACCAGGTGTGGGGAGTTCCTAACTAATTAGTGATGTTAATTCATCAATCAAGTACAAGGGAGGAGCGAAAACCCGCAGACACTCGGCCCTCCGTGGAATGAGTTTGACACCTGTGCTGTAGGTTCTGAGAGAGAGGTCAGTCTAACTCTGTGTTGTTCATACTCTAGGTTCTGAGAGAGAGGTCAGTCTAACTCTGTGTTGTTCATACTCTAGGTTCTGAGAGAGAGGTCAGTCTAACTCTGTGTTGTTCATACTGTAGGTTCTGAGAGAGTGGTCAGTCTACCTCTGTGTTGTTCATACTGTAGGTTCTGAGAGAGTGGTCAGTCTAACTCTGTGTTGTTCATACTCTAGGTTCTGAGAGAGATCAGTCTAACTTTGTGTTGTTCATACTCTAGGTTCTGAGAGAGAGGTCAGTCTAACTCTGTGTTGTTCATACTCTAGGTTCTGAGAGAGAGGTCAGTCTAACTCTGTGTTGTTCATACTCTAGGTTCTGAGAGAGAGATCAGTCTAACTCTGTGTTGTTCATACTCTAGGTTCTGAGAGAGTGGTCAGTCTAACTCTGTGTTGTTCATACTCTAGGTTCTGAGAGAGAGGTCAGTCTAACTCTGTGTTGTTCATACTCTAGGTTCTGAGAGAGGTCAGTCTAACTCTGTGTGGTTCATACTGTAGGTTCTGAGAGAGGTCAGTCTAACTCTGTGTTGTTTCTACTGCAGGTATTGGAGAATTGGACATCCTCTTGGTAGTACACTCCATTACTGTGCGTTCATCCATCACATGTCATCAGGCCATGGACAATGGTGGAGTTTTGATTGTTCCTCTTCAGAACATTGGATCTGTGAGAAAGTCTTCTCATAGTTACTTTCTCTGCACTGCTGATTAATGAACTCTCTACTGCATGGGTGTCAAACTCTGGCCCGCGGGGTAATTATATTTGGCCCGCGAGACAATACCAAATTACTACTAGAGCTGGCCCAACGGTATTATACAGCGCATTCACCGCTAATACTACGAATCCCATAATGCTCTGCTGTTGTTTTCGCGCGCCAATCAGGACAGGACCCTGAAACGCCCTCTCCTCTGTGACAGAAGTCATAGCAACATAGACGCTACAACTGTCAGCGCGCTACCCTTCCCAAAAATCGCGCTTTCTGGAGCTTTCTGGACAAGTGGGAGGCAGAATATCTGTTTACATATGTAAAAGACAAACCTGTTTGTCTTGTTTGTGGAGTCAACGTGGCTGTAAGTAAGGAGTACAACATTAGACGACACTATGAAACGAAACACCATGACAAATACAAGGACCTGGACATGACTCAAAGGAGCCAGAAAGTAGAGGAGATGAAAAGAAGTTTGGTTTCACAACAGAATATGTTCAAAAAAGCCACATCACAAAGTGAGGCTGCTGTAAAGGCTAGTTATATAGTGGCAGCAGAGATCGCAAAATCAGCCCGGCCCTTTAATGAGGGAGAGTTCGTGAAAAAGTGCATGATGAACGTTTGTGACCTCGTATGCCCAGAGAAAAAGTAAGCATTTTCAAACGTGAGCCTGAGCAGGAACACAGTAGATTTCTTCAACGCAGAGCCTGAGCCCAGACATTGATGAACTAGCAACTAGCAAGAAGAGATGCCAGGTATCTGGCTTGGGCACATCAGATTAGATCAGTGTGCAATAACTAACGTTTTCTTTGTGCACTTTTTCTTGCTACAAGGCATGGGCTTGAATGGTTGATTGATTTATTATCATTTTATTTGTAAAATGATTAGCCAGTGGAAAAAGTTTATTTTGGTATTTAAATCAGAAGGCTGCAAATAGAAAAGAGGCATACGATTTTTATTTAAATTTTATTTATTTAATAAATTAATGCCATTGATGTGTTTTTTCATTTAAAATTCGATTTTGCATGTCTCCACTATTAAATTATATATTGTATGGTAATAAGCGATGCTTGTTCCATATTCAATGTTAAAGCAAAACTTGTTTGGGTCCATATTAAAAGGTTAATTTGTTCAATGTTGGCCCGTGACTTTGTTCAGGTTTTACATTTTGGCCCACTGGGTATTTGAGTTTGACACCCCTGCTCTACTGTATGTTAATGATGGTCTGAAGACTGATGGGATTTGATAGAATGGTACTCTGAACTACAGCTAGGAGAGAAACACATACACACATTCAGACACACACACACACAGTACCTGAACAAGAGTCTCCCACGGGAGAAAACAACACCTTTATTAGACAAAGAGGAAATTCTCTTTTGGTTCGAGATACACTGATTTTGAAATCTCGGGAGGGGCTACTTCATCACGTGACCATGAACAACCAATCATGACCAACTCATGTCCACTATACAAGCTGACAATCATTTATTCATATGTCAAACAATGATGTGTAGAATAGGGAGATATCATTCAATAGCCGCTGTCAATCAATTACTGTTACGTTTTACACTTCTAAACACATTTAAAATGACTATGTTTATCAGGTATACAGTATGTTTGCTTCTTGTGCTTTTATTATTCTGTTTTATACTTTAATATTAACATGGAATCTAGAAGGACAAGACACCTCTGTTTATACTTTATCTAATATTAACATGGAATCTAGAAGGACAAGCCACCTCTGTTTTATACTGTATCTAATATTAACATGGAATCTAGAAGGACAAGACACCTCTGTTTTATACTTTAATATTAACATGGAATCTAGAAGGACAAGACACCTCTGTTTATACTTTATCTAATATTAACATGGAATCTAGAAGGACAAGACACCTCTCTGTTTTATACTTTATCTAATATTAACATGGAATCTAGAAGGACAAGACACCTCTCTGTTTTATACTTTATCTAATATTAACATGGAATCTAGAAGGGCAGGACACCTCTCTGTTTTATACTTTATCTAATATTAACATGGAATCTAGAAGGACAAGACACCTCTCTGTTTTATACTTTATCTAATATTAACATGGAATCTAGAAGGGCAGGACACCTCTCTGTTTTATACTTTATCTAATATTAACATGGAATCTAGAAGGACAAGACACCTCTCTGTTTTATACTTTATCTAATATTAACATGGAATCTAGAAGGACAAGACACCTCTCTGTTTTATACTATATCTAATATTAACGTGGAATCTAGAAGGACAAGACGCCTCTCTGTTTTATACTTTATCTAATATTAACATGGAATCTAGAAGGACAAGACACCTCTCTGTTTTATACTTTATCTAATATTAACATGGAATCTAGAAGGACAAGACACCTCTCTGTTTTATACTTTATCTAATATTAACATGGAATCTAGAAGGACAAGACACCTCTGTTTATACTTTATCTAATATTAACATGGAATCTAGAAGGACAAGACACCTCTCTGTTTTATACTTTAATATTAACATGGAATCTAGAAGGACAAGACACCTCTGTTTTATACTTTAATATTAACATGGAATCTAGAAGGACAAGACACCTCTCTGTTTTATACTTTATCTAATATTAACATGGAATCTAGAAGGACAAGACACCTCTCTGTTTATACTTTATCTAATATTAACATGGAATCTAGAAGGACAAGACACCTCTGTTTTATACTTTAATATTAACATGGAATCTAGAAGGACAAGACACCTCTCTGTTTATACTTTATCTAATATTAACATGGAATCTAGAAGGACAAGACACCTCTCTGTTTTATACTTTAATATTAACATGGAATCTAGAAGGACAAGACGCCTCTCTGTTTTATACTTTAATATTAACATGGAATCTAGAAGGACAAGACACCTCTCTGTTTATACTGTATCTAATATTAACATGGAATCTAGAAGGACAAGACACCTCTCTGTTTATACTTTATCTAATATTAACATGGAATCTAGAAGGACAAGACACCTCTGTTTTATACTTTAATATTAACATGGAATCTAGAAGGACAAGACACCTCTGTTTTATACTTTATCTAATATTAACATGGAATCTAGAAGGACAAGACACCTCTGTTTATACTTTATCTAATATTAACATGGAATCTAGAAGGACAAGACACCTCTCTGTTTTATACTTTATCTAATATTAACATGGAATCTAGAAGGACAAGACACCTCTCTGTTTTATACTTTAATATTAACATGGAATCTAGAAGGACAAGACACCTCTCTGTTTTATACTTTAATATTAACATGGAATCTAGAAGGACAAGACACCTCTCTGTTTTATACTTTATCTAATATTAACATGGAATCTAGAAGGACAAGACACCTCTGTTTTATACTTTATCTAATATTAACATGGAGTCTAGAAGGACAAGACACCTCTCTGTTTTATACTTTAATATTAACATGGAATCTAGAAGGACAAGACACCTCTCTGTTTTATACTTTATCTAATATTAACATGGAGTCTAGAAGGACAAGACACCTCTCTGTTTTATACTTTAATATTAACATGGAATCTAGAAGGACAAGACACCTCTCTGTTTTATACTTTATCTAATATTAACATGGAATCTAGAAGGACAAGACACCTCTCTGTTTTATATTGTATCTAATATTAACATGGAATCTAGAAGGACAAGACACCTCTCTGTTTTATACTGTATCTAATATTAACATGGAATCTAGAAGGACAAGACATCTCTCTGTTTTATACTTTATCTAATATTAACATGGAATCTAGAAGGACAAGACACCTCTCTGTTTCATACTTTATCTAATATTAACATGGAATCTAGAAGGACAAGACACCTCTCTGTTTTATACTTTATCTAATATTAACATGGAATCTAGAAGGACAAGACACCTCTCTGTTTATACTGTATCTAATATTAACATGGAATCTAGAAGGACAAGACACCTCTCTGTTTTATACTTTATCTAATATTAACATGGAATCTAGAAGGACAAGACACCTCTCTGTTTATACTTACCTTTTTTTCAAACTGCTTTGTCAACGTATAACTGACACCATTTAGAAGTGAAACATTGGTGTTACTATAGTATTAGTACATTACAACACTTAGTAGTACAGCATAAATACATCTTTAATCACATCACATATATCTTAGTACTACAGTATACATATTTAATCACATTATATAAATTTTCTGGTATTTGTCTACAAGGTGGAATAACAAGTTAATCACATATAAAATAAGCATAACTTCCTCATGGGTCCCCAAACTGCAGTGTATGACATACATTTTGAAGCTTTGAGTCCGTACGTTTATAAAATGTACAAAACGGCAATCTAGGAAATGGTACTTAAGAGCCAAATGGGAAATGTAATAAGCAGAAAGGTACGATTGGTACATACAATAGAATAGAAGTAAAACAAATGACAACTTTTTAAATTAATTAATAACTGTAAAAGCTTAAATGAAAATGGTATGTTGTTAAATTGTGAAATGCACACCATAATGGGAATTGGCCTGTATGGATAGAGCTAAATTAAATATTTATTGACACTGTTTATTACATGAGTTTTATGATCAGGAAATGTAAAGTACAGATTTGGGCTCTTGTATGACATCAACGTGGTATTTATTATAATCCTCAACATCTCATCTTTTAAAATACATTGAGTCCTGTTAATTTACAGCCTTTCCCTCAGTCAGACAACAAAACATTTTCAAAGTTTCCCAATTAGTGAAAGGGATGGGGTCAACTTCTTGTGGCTTGCAATGGTCAATTTCAGAACAGCTGTCTGTCAAAACCCACACAGAACTGTGAAGTGGAGACCCTGATCTATGACGTCATGTATAGCATGTTACTGTACAGCCACAGCATTCCAATTTAGGCATTTATCAGTGTCCAAATCTGCCATATTCAACCCCTATATGGATATGAATGTAAAGGTCTACAGACTGGGATTCAATGCAAAGCGTGTTATAGTGTGGCACTATACAGCCGACAATGCGTCTTTTAAAGGCATTTCCCCCGGTTAGCAGAAACTGCATTAATGGTAAACGCTGTGCATCTCGCTTCAAATGTAAATGACCGATAGTGTGTCGTGCTGTAGCCCATGTCTAATGGAGATGTATTGGTTATCCAATTAAGAGTTGAGCTGTTGTTTCTATTTGTAACAAAATTGAAAGATGTATTTGATGTCTTTAAAGAGACCAGAGCTATGTAGAGTTTATCTACCGTTCATCAGGCCCAGGGAGTGGAACTGTTGTCTAACAGACTGTGTAGGTGTAATGAATATGATGGGAGACAGAGTGCTGGTTTCAAGCGCAGGGCGCAGATTGTGTTTATTAGTAAAGGACCACAGGAGGAGGCAGGTAGCTGGTTCCAGGGACAGGCAGAAGGACATAAACAGGGACTCCACAAAGGTAACAGTACAGGCAGGGAATAGGCAAAAAGGCATCGTTAGTGAGGATGGCCAAAACTACGATACACGGGAGGACTAATACAGAAATAAACAGAGTTTTGAATAGACTGTGTATCAAAACAAACAATACCTTCACAATGACGGGGTGCGGGGAACTGAACTAATTAGTGTGTGTAAATGACATACAGGTGTGTGAACAGGTGATCAGAATTCAGGTGATGGGGATCTGGAGAGTGAGCTGCGTTCAGGGGATCTTCGTGTTTGAGAGTTACATAATGTTACAGTCGTTACAGAATGAAATATCAATTTTTACCATTATGGTGTTACCATATGACTATTTAACCACATAGTATTTTCATTTGTACATTTTGGACCATGTGTTCAGTCTACTTATGAAATGCGAAAGTGTGTGTGTGTGTGTGTTTCTGTCTATACATCTGTCTTTACGTCTGTCTGTACTTGCATTGAACCCAGAAAATGTAACACCAACACCATCCATTTGTCTGGGCTTGTCAGCATACGTGTCATCATCAATATCCATGGTCTTCATTGCTCTAATTGGATTTCAACTCCACAGGCATTTTATTTTATCTCCCCTGCTCAGTCCCCCAGAACCACTAACACATTACATAACAATCAGACAATCCATTAAAATGATCATATCATGTGAAATGAAGGGGGAAAAAAGAGATGAAAATGGATTCAACCAGAAATGTTACAGTTTACTGGTTTGTTGTTGATAAGACAAACATTACACAATAGTAGTGATCTAGCATTATTTAGATACCACTGTCTGGTAGGTTCAGAAACACCATGTGACAACAACAGAATGTGTGGTTGGTTGGAAACAGGAAGGAAATGTAACTAAAGTTGTCAAGCGCAAGTCCAACTGAAAGTTACATTTGCAGGCTGCTGCACAGAAGTGTTTCACAACCCTCTCTCTCAAGCACAAATCCTGGGGTTTTAAATGGTCGAATATTCTGCTCCTCCAAAATACCCTAAAGTTAGAAAACTTGAAAGGCTCAATGCCAAAATGGGTTTATGCCGTAGTTTCAAAGAGATGTTTTGTGAAATAATGTGTTCTGTGTGAATGACAGTGCAGGCAATCTTCTTCAGTGAAATAAACCCAAACCTGGACTCAATGTAAGAGCAAATGCAGATCTAGAGATGAACCATCTCAGGAATACTGACCCGGGATCAAGTCATCATTCTGCTCTCGTAAAAGCCTGGGTTTTCTGCACGTTAACACTGGAAGCTTATTACCTTAAATGGTTCAATTGAAAGTGTGGGTCAACAGCTCCAATCCAGATGTGTTGGTCATTACTGAGACGTGGTTAAGGAAGAGTGTTTTGAATACTGATGTTAACCTTTCTGGTTATAACCTTTTTCGGAAAGACAGATCTTCCGAAGGTGGGGGAGTGGCAATCTTTACCAAGGATCACCTTCAGTGCTCGGTTGTCTCCACCAAGTCTGTCCCCAAACAATTTGATTTGCTGGTTTTAAGCATTAAACTATCAAATAGCTCTTTGTTGACTGTTGCTGGGTGCTATCGTCCTCCATCAGCACCGGCCTGTACACTACCTGCCCTAAGCACTCCCCTGGCACCTTACACTAAGTATGAATTTGTCCTGCAGTATTTCCACCAGTATTTCTACTTGCACATTCTCATCTGCACATCTATATCTCCAGTGTTAATTTGCTAAATTGTAATTACTTCACTACTATGGCCTATTTATTGCCTTACCTCCTTACTCCATTTGCACACACTGCATATAGATTTTTCTATTGTTATTGACTGTACTTTTGTTTATCCCATGTGTAACTCTGTGTTGTTTTTGTCGCACTGCTTTGCTTTATCTTGGCCAGGTCGCAGTGCTTTGCTTTATCTTGGCCAGGTCGCAGTTGTAAATGAGAACTTGTTCTCAACAGGCCTACCTGGTTAAATAAAGGTGAAATATTTTTTTTTTTTTAACTCCAAGAAGTTCGGTTTAACGGTTAACTTCATATTGCTGCAATCCCGCTACCGGGATCGATATGACGACAGCCAGTGAAAGTGCAGGGCGCCAAATTCAAAAAAGCAGAAATCTCATAATTAAAATTCCTCAAACATACATGTGTCTTATATCATTATAAAGGTAATCTTGTTGTTAATCCCACCAAAGTCTCCGATTTCAAATATGCTTTTCAGCGAAAGCACTACAAACGGTTATGTTAGGTCACCACCAAACCACAGCCATTTTTCCAGCGAAAGATAGCTTTCACAAAAAGCAGAAATAGAGATAAAATTAATCACTAACCTTTGATGATCTTCATCAGATGACACTCATAGGACTTCATGTAACACAATACATGCATGTTTTGTTTGATAAAGTTCATATTTATATAAAAAAAATCTGAGTTTACATTGGCGCGTTACATTCACTAGTTCCAAAAACATCAAGTGATTTTGCATAGCCACATTGTTTCAACAGAAATACTCATCATAAATGTAGATGATAATACAAGTTATACACATGGAATTATAGATATACCTCTCCCTAATGCAACCGCGGTGTCAGATTTCAAAAAAACTTTACGGAAAAAACACACCATGCAATAATCTGAGACGGCGCTCAGAACAATAGCCAAATTAGCCGCGATGTTGGAGTCAACAGAACCAGAAAATACATGATAAATGTTTCCTTACCTTTGATGAACTTCATCAGAATGCATTCCCAGGAATCCCAGGTCCACAATAAATGCTTGATTTGTTCGATAATGTCCGTTATTTATGTCCAATTAGCTACTTTGGTTAGCGCGTTTGGTAAACAATTCCAAAGTCACAAAGCGCGTCCACTATAATGTGACGAAATGTCCAAAAAGTTCCATAACAGTCAGTAGAAACATGTCAAACAATGTACTGAATCAATCTTTAGAATGTTGTTAACATACATCTTGAATAACGTTCCAACCGGAGAATTACATCGACTTCAGTTGAGCATGGAGTAGAGCTGCCTATCACGTGAACGCGCGTGGTCAGCTTGTGGCAGTGGTGACTAATTCCTGTCTCCTTCCGCCCCCCTTCACATTAAAGTCATCAGACAAAGTTCTATTGACTGTTGACATCTAGTGGAAGCCGTAGGAAGTGAAAACTCATCCATATGTCGTTGTAATTTCAATGAGAGCTTGGTTAAAAATCTGCCACCCTCAGAAAAATTCCAAACAGGAAGTGGAACTTCTCAGGTTTTTGCCTGCCATATGCGTTCTGTTATACTCACAGACATAATTCAAACAGTTTTAGAAACTTCAGTGTTTTCTATCCAATACTAATAATAATATGCATATATTAGCAACTATGACTGAGGAGCAGGCCGTTTACTCTTGGCACCTCTGTGCACCTTTCATCCAAGCTACTCAATACTGCCCCTGCAGCCATAACAAGTTTTAAGGTATCTTTATTTTTACTCAATTTTTATTTTTACTTTATTTTTACTTTTTACTCCTATGACAATTCGATACTTTTTCCACCACTGGTGCCATCAACCCACTCCCAAACTCCCTCTGTATGGCTGCCATGAAGTCCTATCCAGACCTCCCTCTTCTATTAATTTTGGCACAAGGATTCAGGTAGACTCAGCGAAATGACGATGCCACGAGCAGCACCGGAGATGTTGAGATTAACGAGATGCAACACTTCGCAGTCATACACAGTATCTGCGCATGTGCACGGGTTCGCTTGACGTTGTTCAAAGTGTGGTATCCAGGGCACCAAAACAACAGAGAAGAACACTCTTAGTTGTTGGGCAAATGGACCCACTATGCGGTTTACTTTCTCCATCTACGTCATTTTGCTGTCTACTTTTTTAACTACCGTTCACAACAGAAATGCTTTCAAACCATTTAACACATTCAATCACATAAATGCATTTTGTAATTGTCATAAAAATAAATATTTAGTATGGAATCCAGTGTAATGATGTTAGGAATGGAGGTAGATATGTGGATTATGCCAAAGCGTGCGTGCCAATATCTCCCTTCTCCTGTAGTGTGCACTTGTTCACTTCCCTTCTTGGAAAGGAAATACCTGGTATGGAAACTTGTTCTATAGCTTACGCCTAAACCAATCCAATTATTTTAAACTTGTCGGGAGGAAAGGAGATTAGGACGAACCCATAGTCTATTCCCACTACTCACATTCTACCACTAGTGGCAGCATCAGCCAGGGACAGGTTCTTGTAGGACTGGACCTTTAAGAAAGTAATTTTGCACTAGGGTTAGGGTCAATTCCATTCAATACAGTGAATTAACTGAAATACATTTTCCTCAAAGCTTGTCTATGTAATGAGAATGTTGAAATTGGAATTTGGAGTTGAGTTGTCTATGAGAAACAATGTTGAATAGGAATTTCTGTTTATTTCTTGAATTGACTGAATGGATATGAAGTGAAGCCAGTTCATAAAAAAAACCCGAGTGTGGTGACATCAGTTGATCGCATCAGTGGATATTGTACCAATTGGATTCACACTGTACTTACATGTGGTCTATTCGAAAGACCAGTTCTACACATGCGGCCTCAATGCCCGATGTCACGCGCAAGCATGCGCTGGTGTCTCTTGCTGCACCTGTCTGGTGGACATTCTAAAGAAGAAAGAGACTGTAGATTTCTTCTAACAGCAACTTTATTATAAGATTTACAAACATGGAGCAATCAACAATCACTGAAATAGTTCAGAGTTGGAAAGCCCAACGAACAGAGTTGGCTCTCTCCTATTGTAGAAAGGACATCCTCTTATCTATGTGACAGTTAACAGATGTGCAGAAACAGGGCAGAGGAACAGTTGTAAAAAGTAATTTAGCTCATCTGTGCAGATCAAGATAGCTGATATCGCCACCATTCTCTGTTCCTCCCTGCAATTCCCACATAGCTAAATGCCTGCCGATTGTAAACACAGGAGATCACATGCTGCGGTCGCACCCAAACTGCTCATAAACTCAGCAAAAAAAGAAACGTCCTCTCACTGTCAACTGCGGTAATTTTCAACAAACTTAACATGTGTAAATATTTGTATGAACATTGTAATCTTTTCTAAGAAATGGTTAAACATACACGTGGTGTTTCCTTTTTGAAATGGATTTGACCCCAACCCTGTTACTCTCAGGTGTGGATGATTGACAGGTGATTACTGATCAGAGAAGCTATATGAAAGTAGCCTCCCAACCAGGTTATTTTCCTGCAGTTGGTTTGGATAGTCTTTTTGTTTTCCTTGTTGTGATTTTGTCACCCAGCTCTTGGGATGGCCAACTGAAGAGTCTCAACAGGCCTCCATTTGGCCACGGTGAATCGTGAGTAAGCTGTATTCTGCCTAACTCTCTGGCTGTGGGAGAATCCCAAATGACACCCCATTCCCTTTATAGTGCACTACTCACCAAAAGGAATGCACTACAAAGGGATAGGGTATCATTTGGGATTCTCTCTCTCCCTCTCTGAAATATAATACAACCATTAAACAACTAGATTCACTTGCTAAATAATATCTACTTTTCAAAACAGTTGAATCTAATCACTACCTGTATTAAAGGTCACCAGGGGTCGTGACTTGTTTGTTGCACTGGCGACCATTGCAACCTGTCCTACTGTAGTCAATGATTTGTCCCAGTTAGTTTAGTAACAAAACCTTAGACACTGTTTTGATAACTGATGATTATTTATGATCCAACCCTTCATTCTGGTGCTGCCTCCACGGAGAGGAAGTTAACAAAATATGAGTTCAAATGTTAACAGTAACATTCACTCTGTCTTAAAAGGCACAACGTCGTATTTACACCAGTTTTTCTTTCTTCAAGTTTAGGAGTAGACCTTTAAAATGTAGAGGTGTGAGAGAGGTGTCTTGTCCTTGTAGATTCCAGATGTTATACCCCTATTTATACACATTGTTTGACACACAGTATGAATACTTGATTGCGTGTCAGCTTGTGCAGCAGACATTAGTCAGTCATGTTGCTCCTGGTCACGTGACGCGGTAGCCAAACCTGCGACTTCAAAAATCAGTGTCAGCTCTTGGCCCAAGAGGGATCAGTGTTTTTGTGTGTGTGTGTGTCTGAATGTGTGCATGTGTTCGTTTCTCTCCTACCTGTAGTTCAGAGTACCATTCTATCAAATCCCACCAGTCTTCAGACCATCATTAACATACAGTAGAGAGTTCATTAATCAGCAGTGCAGAGAAAGTAACTATGAGAAGACTATTTCTCACAGATCCATTCTTGTGAAAACGAACATCCCAAATCCCTCCATACTCCTTGGCCTGATGATATGTAATAGATTTCCCCACAGTTCTGGTACGTACCACCACCAGGCTCTCCACTCCACCAATACCTGCAGTAGAAACAACAGTTAGACTGACCACTCTCTCAGAACCTACAGAATGAACAACACAGAGTTAGACTGACCTCTCTCTCAGAACCTAGAGTATGAACAACACAGAGTTAGACTGACCACTCTCTCAGAACCTAGAGTATGAACAACACAGAGTTAGACTGACCTCTCTCAGAACCTACAGTATGAACAACACAGAGTTAGACTGACCTCTCTCTCAGAACCTAGAGTATGAACAGCACAGAGTTAGACTGACCTCTCTCTCAGAACCTACAGTATGAACAACACAGAGTTAGACTGACCTCTCTCTCAGAACCTAGAGTATAAACAACACAGAGTTAGACTGACCTCTCTCTCAGAACCTAGAGTATAAACAACACAGAGTTAGACTGACCACTCTCTCAGAACCTAGAGTATGAACAACACAGAGTTAGACTGACCTCTCTCTCAGAACCTAGAGTATAAACAACACAGAGTTAGACTGATCTCTCTCTCAGAACCTAGAGTATGAACAACACAGAGTTAGACTGACCTCTCTCTCAGAACCTAGAGTATGAACAACACAGAGTTAGACTGACCACTCTCTCAGAACCTAGAGTATGAACAACACAGAGTTAGACTGACCTCTCTCTCAGAACCTAGAGTCTGAACAACACAGAGTTAGACTGATCTCTCTCTCAGAACCTAGAGTATGAACAACACAGATAATCAGTCCTACACCTTCCACTGTGGTCAGTGTTATTAGAGCAGTAGTCTCTTACCTTGGGGTGGTCAGTGGGGTGCCATCAACCCATTTCCAGGTCCCCTCAGTAACAGAATCAGTCAAACCAATCCAGACATAACTGACTGATTTAAACCCATTGATGAATGTCTGTTGAGGAACAGGAAAAGCATTGTTAATAACACATGATGGACTAATAAATAAAGTAGCTCTCTCTGTCTGTCTCTCACCTGTTCCTCTTCACTGTTAATGATCACCAGGTCTGCTCCTCTCTCCAGACAGTCCTGTCTGCTCTCATTCCAGGTTTTCTTCTCAGTAGAGAGGTAGTAACATCTGCAGCCAAACCTTCTCCATCCTTCAGGACAGGACCCTAGAAGTTTGACATTTACTATCTTTGACAGGGGCCTATTTATATAATTAATATGAATTTGGGAAACAGAAATTATTAAATATGAAAAACATTAAACCTCTCACTAAAGGCTTCAGCCATACTAAAGTTATACTTAAATCTGAACTGGTTCTCCAGCAAATTAGTAAAAATGTCACACCTCATGTTCAACAATGGCATTTTTCCCTTTATTCAGATTACAACCTCTCACTTTGGTTATTTTTAAATGAAATGATCCCCAAAATATCGCTATTTTTTAAACAAGCCATAGAAAGTTGGTTGCAATTTCAGTTTAATCCAAATATTATGGTTAAACTCCAATATACTAATTGATTAAAAACACTATATTTTTGTAAAAAAAATGTAAAGCGGTATAATCTTTATACATTATAGAAATAGGACTGGTAGACGTGTTACACATGCAGCTAAAATAAATATATTGAAATGTCTGTTCTACTCAAAATTAAAACCAATGTTGGGAAGAGATTTTTGATGTACTGATTCCATGGTACATGGTTTATGAACTGATACACAAAACGACCCTGGATTAAAAAAAAAAAACGTTTTAAAGTTTTAATTATTACACAACATTCGTGCAACCAATAGAATGTTATATACAGTGCATTCGGAAAGTGTTTAATGTTTAAAAGAAATGTTCCCCCCGTCATCAATCCACACACAATACCCCATAATGACAAAGCAAAAACTTTTTTATTTGTGTGCAAATAAAAAAAAAAAACTGAAATATTACATTTATATAAGTATTCAGACACTTTACTCAGTACTTTGTTGAAGCACCTTTGTCAGTGATTACAGCCTTGAGTCTTCTTGGGTATGACGCTACAAGCTTGGCACACCTGTATTTGGAGAGTTTCTTCCATTCTTCTCTGCGGATCCTCTCAAGCTCTGTCAGGTTGGATGGGGAGCGTCGCCGCAAAGCTATTTTAAGGTCTCTCCAGAGATGTTCGATCGGGTTTAAGTCCGGGCACTGGCTGGGCCACTCAAGGACATTCAGAGACTTGTCCCGAAGCCACTCCTGCGTTTTCTTGGCTGTGTGCTTAGGGTCGTTGTCCTGTTGGAAGGTGAACCTTCGCCCCCAGTCTGAGGTCCTGAGCACTCTGGAACAGGTTTGCATCAAGAATCCCTCTGTACTTTGCTCTGTTCATCTTTCCCTCGATCCTGACTAGTCTCCCAGTCCCTGCCGCTGAAAAACATCCCCACAGCATGATGCTGCCACCACCATGCTTCACCGTAGGGATGGTGCCTGGTTTCCTCCAGACATGACGCTTGGCATTCAGGCTAAAAAGTTCAATCTAGGTTTCATGGTCAGAGTCCTTTAGGAGCCTTTTGACAAAATCCAAGCAGGCTGTCATGTGCCTTTTACTGAGGAGTGTCTTCCGTCTGGCCACTCTACCATAAAACCTAATTGGTGGACAACTGCAGAGATAGTTGTCCTTCTGGAAGGTTCTCCCATCTCCACAGAGGAACTCTGGAGCTCTGTCAGAGTGACCATCAGGTTCTTGTTCACCTCCCTGACCAAGGCCATTCTCCCCTGATTGCTCAGTTTGGCTGGGCGACCAGCTCTAGGAAGAGTCTTGGTTTATCCAAACTTCTTCCATTTAAGAATGATGGAGGCGACTGTGTACTTGGGGACCTTCAAATGCTGCTGAAACTTGTTGGTACGCCTCAATCAATGGAATTTACCACAGGTGGACTCCAATCAAGTTGTTGAAACATCTCAAGGATGATCAATGGAAGCAGGATGCACTGAGCTCAATTTCAATTCTCATAGCAAAGGGTCTGAATAGTTATCCCCTACAGGATCGGTGTCCCACCCCCCCCCCCCCCCGGGACAGTTGATCTAATGTAGGCTAATGTGATTAGCATGATATTGTAAGTAACAAGAACATTTTCCAGGACATAGACATATCTGATATTGGCAGAAAGCTTAAATTATTGTTGATTTAACTTCACTGTCCAATTTACAGTAGCTATTACAGTAAAACAATACCATGCTATTGTTTGAGGAGAGTGCACAGTTATTAACTTAAATGTATTCATAAACCAATTAAGCACATTTGGGCAGTCTTGATACAACATTTTGAACAGAAATGCAATGGATCATTGGATCAGTCTAATTCTTTGCACATGCACTGCTGCCATCTAGTGGCCAAAATCTAAACTGCACCTATATTCCATAGTCATATATTTGCATTTCATTGCATTATAAAGATGGAAAAAACGAACGTTTTTTTCTTTGTATTATCTTTTACCAGATCTATTGTGTTATATTCTCCTACATTCCTTTCACATTTCCACAAACTTCAAAGTGCTTCCGTTCAAATGGTATCAAGAATATGCATATCCTTGCTTCAGGTCCTGAGCTGCAGGCAGTTAGATTTGGGTATGTCATTCTAGGCGAAAATTGAAAAAAAGGTTCCGATCCTTCAGAGGTTAAGTCAACAAGGTATCTGTTTTTTATGACATTTGCACACCCCCAAAAAAAATACTTTTGCTTTGTCATTATGGGGTATTGTGTGTAGATTGATGAGGATTTCCATTTTAGAATAAGGCTGTAACTTAATAAAATGTGGAAAAGTGAAGGGGTATGAATACTTTCTGAATGCATTGTATATGGGGGCGATACAACCATCCCAGCTCCAGATTTTGCTGCTTAGAGAAAGACTCATTAGATCAATTGTTTTGGTACTGTCCATATGTAGCTTGTTTTTGGTCGCAGGTTCAGGAATGACTGAAGAATTGCAACATTTACCTGGAGCTAACTCTGCAAATAGCACTGTTGGGTGATTTAAAAAGTCATAGTCAATCGATCAATAATATAATAATACTCCTAGCAAAAAATGTTTACTTTAATGTTACAATATGTGGACTCTATGAGACTAGAAAGGATCCAGATGTTTGTGAAACATCACAGCACAGTTGAAAAATATATGGCAAATATAAATCAAAACTGGATGGTGTTCAGATATAGATGGGAAGTGTTGAGTGGAGCTGAAGGATGGGACTAAAAACAAGCAAATTATAA
Organism: Salvelinus fontinalis; assembly: GCF_029448725.1. NCBI lineage: Eukaryota > Metazoa > Chordata > Actinopteri > Salmoniformes > Salmonidae > Salvelinus > Salvelinus fontinalis. The sequence continues at coordinate 374,372 of NW_026600220.1, forward strand.
TTATTGTAATATATACTGTCCATAAAATGTATATAGTATGTACAAGCTGGAAGTAGAAGCCTAAGTGTTGTTGTCCATTCGTTTACAACAATTAAGGGATGGGCGGTTGGGATAGGGGAATTAATAAGGAAAACATATATTTTTTAAATATATATTCTACTGGTCAAAGGTTTGGACACACCTAATCATTCAAGGGTTTTTCTTTATTTTTACTATTTTCTACATTGTAGAATAATAGTGAAGACATCAAAACTATGAAATAACACATGGTTTCATGTAGTAACCAAAAAAGTATTAAACAAATCAAAATATATTTTATATTTGAGATTCTTTAAAGTAATGATGGACTGTGGTTTCTCTTTGCTTATTTGAGCTGTTCTTGCCATAATATAGACTTGGTCTTTTACCAAATAGGGCTTTCTTCTGTAAACCTCCCTACCTTGTCACAACACAACTGATTGGCTCAAATGCATTAAGAAGGAAATAAATTCCACAAATTAACCATTAATTACATTAATGGAAGCCACAATCTATCTGCAACAATAAAGCTGATCTACCCCCTAAAAAATAAAAGTATCTGAGATCTAGGTAGTTCTGATGACCTCTGATCTCCTGTGATGTGTGTTGAGCGCAAAGGCAAAACACAGCTCCCGTCAATTTAATTTGTTTCTGGTCCTAATGGCCATGGCAAATACTACTTATTGAATATGCTTGTGTGTGAGAAAACAGGCCAACTACAGAAACTATGGATCAGCAAGCAAATAAAAAGGGGGCCCTTTGCACACATTTACCTTTGTTCTCCCAGTTCAGTCTTTCTATCTCCTCCTGTAGCTGGTCACGCTCCATAGTTGTAGTGTTTAGACTCTTCATCAACGTGTCTACTTCAGTGGTCCTGGTATTTAGACTATTCTGTAGCTGGTCTCTCTCTGTGGTCCTGGTATTTAGACTATTCTGTAGCTGGTCTCTCTCTGTGGTCCTGGTATTTAGACTATTCTGTAGCTGGTCTCTCTCAGTGGTCCTGGTATTTAGACTATTCTGTAGCTGGTCTCTCTCAGTGGTCCTGGTATTTAGACTATTCTGTAGCTGGTCTCTCGCTGTAGTCCTGGTATTTAGACTATTCTGTAGATGGTCTCGCTCTGCAGTTGCATCTGTAAAAGGGAAAAGTAAATCAAAATGTGTAACTATCACAACATTGACTACAAATGTTTAATAAAAAACCATTAACTTACAGGAATCCCACAGGCCTATGATGACAGCCAGTAGAACACACACTGCAGCAACTCTGGAGGGTCTCTTCCACCACTGAAAATGTACTGAATCACAAGTTATTAAAGTCAGATCTTTGGTAATGTGTTAATGTGTTTTACTGTATCATCAGTGTTTAATTTGAGCTGGATCCTGCGGGAACAGGATCCGGCACCTTTCAGTTTTGGACTGATGTGTTCCAGAACCTATTTGGTCAGATCCGCTACTTTTCATGGCATGAAAAATAATTGTTACTGTTTGCAACGTAAAAATTCAAATTAAAGCGCTCAAAGTTCATTTGAGTTTCCTCCTCATTTATTCTCATGCCCCCTAAAAAATGCAATGTAAAAACGTAGATTTTCAGCCCGCACCTGATATTCTGAGAACACTAAACTTTTCACTACTTTATTACACATTACGCTGTTATTTCTAACCCGATATGGATGAAAATACCTTCAAATTAAAGCTGAAGATTTGCACTTTAACCTCATAGTCATGATTTTAAAGCCAAACTTTTGGAGCACAGAGTCAAAAGAAGAAAACATGCTTGACAGTCAAGCAATAACTACGGAGGGCACAGTAGAGGTAAGGTAGAGGCAGGTAGTCTCAATATTAACAGAGGGTACTGTAGGTAGGGGTAGAGGCAGGTAGTCTCAATATTAACAGAGGACACTGTAGGTAGGGGTAAGGTAGAGGCAGGTAGTCTCAATATTAACAGAGGGTACTGTAGGTAGGGGTAAGGTAGAGGCAGGTAGTCTCAATATTAACAGAGGGTACTGTAGGTAGGGGTAAGGTAGAGGCAGGTAGTCTCACTATTAACAGAGGGTACTGTAGGTAGGGGTAAGGTAGAGGCAGGTAGCCTCAATATTAACAGAGGGTACTGTAGGTAGGGGTAAGGTAGAGGCAGGTAGTCTCAATATTAACAGAGGGTACTGTAGGTAGGGGTAAGGTAGAGGCAGGTAGTCTCACTATTAACAGAGGGTACTGTAGGTAGGGGTAAGGTAGAGGCAGGTAGTCTCAATATTAACAGAGGGTACTGTAGGTAGGGGTAAGGTAGAGGCAGGTAGTCTCAATATTAACAGAGGGTACTGTAGGTAGGGGTAAGGTAGAGGCAGGTAGTCTCACTATTAACAGAGGGTACTGTAGGTAGGGGTAAGGTAGAGGCAGGTAGTCTCAATATTAAGAGGGTACTGTAGGTAGGGGTAAGGTAGAGGCAGGTAGCCTCAATATTAACAGAGGGTACTGTAGGTAGGGGTAAGGTAGAGGCAGGTAGCCTCAATATTAACAGAGGGTACTGTAGGTAGGGGTAAGGTAGAGGCAGGTAGCCTCAATATTAACAGAGGGTACTGTAGGTAGGGGTAAGGTAGAGGCAGGTAGCCTCAATATTAACAGAGGGTACTGTAGGTAGGGGTAAGGTAGAGGCAGGTAGTCTCAATATTAACAGAGGGTACTGTAGGTAGGGGTAAGGTAGAGGCAGGTAGCCTCAATATTAACAGAGGACACTGTAGGTAGGGGTAAGGTAGAGGCAGGTAGTCTCAATATTAACAGAGGGTACTGTAGGTAGGGGTAGAGGCAGGTAGCCTCAATATTAACAGAGGGTACTGTAGGTAGGGGTAAGGTAGAGGCAGGTAGTCTCAATATTAACAGAGGGTACTGTAGGTAGGGATAAGGTAGAGGCAGGTAGCCTCAATATTAACAGAGGGTACTGTAGGTAGGGGTAAGGTAGAGGCAGGTAGTCTCACTATTAACAGAGGGTACTGTAGGTAGGGGTAAGGTAGAGGCAGGTAGTCTCAATATTAACAGAGGGTACTGTAGGTAGGGGTAAGGTAGAGGCAGGTAGTCTCAATATTAACAGAGGGTACTGTAGGTAGGGGTAAGGTAGAGGCAGGTAGTCTCACTATTAACAGAGGGTACTGTAGGTAGGGGTAAGGTAGAGGCAGGTAGTCTCAATATTAAGAGGGTACTGTAGGTAGGGGTAAGGTAGAGGCAGGTAGCCTCAATATTAACAGAGGGTACTGTAGGTAGGGGTAAGGTAGAGGCAGGTAGCCTCAATATTAACAGAGGGTACTGTAGGTAGGGGTAAGGTAGAGGCAGGTAGCCTCAATATTAACAGAGGGTACTGTAGGTAGGGGTAAGGTAGAGGCAGGTAGCCTCAATATTAACAGAGGGTACTGTAGGTAGGGGTAAGGTAGAGGCAGGTAGTCTCAATATTAACAGAGGGTACTGTAGGTAGGGGTAAGGTAGAGGCAGGTAGCCTCAATATTAACAGAGGACACTGTAGGTAGGGGTAAGGTAGAGGCAGGTAGTCTCAATATTAACAGAGGGTACTGTAGGTAGGGGTAGAGGCAGGTAGCCTCAATATTAACAGAGGGTACTGTAGGTAGGGGTAAGGTAGAGGCAGGTAGTCTCAATATTAACAGAGGGTACTGTAGGTAGGGATAAGGTAGAGGCAGGTAGCCTCAATATTAACAGAGGGTACTGTAGGTAGGGGTAGAGGCAGGTAGTCTCAATATTAACAGAGGGTACTGTAGGTAGGGGTAAGGTAGAGGCAGGTAGTATCAATATTAACAGAGGGTACTGTAGGTAGGGGTAAGGTAGAGGCAGGTAGTCTCAATATTAACAGAGGGTACTGTAGGTAGGGGTAAGGTAGAGTCAGGTAGTATCAATATTAACAGAGGACACTGTAGGTAGGGGTAGAGGCAGGTAGTCTCAATATTAACAGAGGGTACTGTAGGTAGGGGTAGAGGCAGGTAGCCTCAATATTAACAGAGGGTACTGTAGGTAGGGGTAGAGGCAGGTAGTCTCAATATTAACAGAGGGTACTGTAGGTAGGGGTAAGGTAGAGGCAGGTAGTATCAATATTAACAGAGGACACTGTAGGTAGGGGTAAGGTAGAGGCAGGTAGTCTCAATATTAACAGAGGGTACTGTAGGTAGGGGTAGAGGCAGGTAGCCTCAATATTAACAGAGGGTACTGTAGGTAGGGGTAGAGGCAGGTAGTCTCAATATTAACAGAGGGTACTGTAGGTAGGGGTAAGGTAGAGTTAGGTAGTATCAATATTAACAGAGGGTACTGTAGGTAGGGGTAAGGTAGAGGCAGGTAGCCTCAATATTAACAGAGGGTACTGTAGGTAGGGATAAGGTAGAGTTAGGTAGTCTCAATATTAACAGAGGGTACTGTAGGTAGGGGTAAGGTAGAGTTAGGTAGTATCAATATTAACAGAGGGTACTGTAGGTAGGGGTAAGGTAGAGGCAGGTAGTCTCAATATTAACAGAGGGTACTGTAGGTAGGGGTAGAGGCAGGTAGTCTCAATATTAACAGAGGGTAGTGTAGGTAGGGGTAAGGTAGAGGCAGGTAGCCTCAATATTAACAGAGGGTACTGTAGGTAGGGGTAAGGTAGAGGCAGGTAGTCTCAATATTAAGAGAGGACACTGTAGGTAGGGGTAAGGTAGAGGCAGGTAGTCTCAATATTAAGAGAGGACACTGTAGGTAGGGGTAAGTTAGGGGCAGGTAGTCTCAATATTAACAGAGGACACTGTAGGTAGGGGTAGAGGCAGGTAGTCTCAATATTAACAGAGGGTACTGTAGGTAGGGGTAGAGGCAGGTAGCCTCAATATTAACAGAGGGTACTGTAGGTAGGGGTAGAGGCAGGTAGCCTCAATATTAACAGAGGGTACTGTAGGTAGGGGTAAGGTAGGGGCAGGTAGTCTCAATATTAACAGAGGACACTGTAGGTAGGGGTAAGGTAGAGGCAGGTAGCCTCAATATTAACAGAGGGTACTGTAGGTAGGGGTAAGGTAGAGGCAGGTAGCCTCAATATTAACAGATGGCACAGTAGGTAGGGGTAAGGTAGAGGCAGGTAGTCTCAATATTAACAGAGGACACTGTAGGTAGGGGTAAGGTAGAGGCAGGTAGCCTCAATATTAACAGATGGTACAGTAGGTAGGGGTAAGGTAGAGGCAGGTAGTCTCAATATTAACAGAGGGCACAGTAGGTAGGGGTAAGGTAGAGGCAGGTAGTCTCAATATTAACAGAGGGCACAGTAGGTAGGGGTAAGGTAGAGGCAGGTAGCCTCAATATTAACAGAGGGTACTGTAGGTAGGGGTAAGGTAGAGGCAGGTAGTCTCAATATTAACAGAGGGTACTGTAGGTAGGGGTAAGGTAGAGGCAGGTAGCCTCAATATTAACAGAGGGTACTGTAGGTAGGGGTAAGGTAGAGGCAGGTAGTCTCAATATTAACAGAGGGTACTGTAGGTAGGGGTAAGGTAGAGGCAGGTAGCCTCAATATTAACAGAGGGTACTGTAGGTAGGGGTAAGGTAGAGGCAGGTAGCCTCAATATTAACAGAGGGTACTGTAGGTAGGGGTAAGGTAGAGGCAGGTAGTCTCAATATTAACAGAGGGTACTGTAGGTAGGGGTAAGGTAGAGGCAGGTAGTCTCAATATTAACAGAGGGTACTGTAGGTAGGGGTAGAGGCAGGTAGTCTCAATATTAACAGAGGGTACTGTAGGTAGGGGTAGAGGCAGGTAGTCTCAATATTAACAGAGTGTACTGTAGGTAGGGGTAGAGGCAGGTAGTCTCAATATTAACAGAGGGTACTGTAGGTAGGGGTAAGGTAGAGGCAGGTAGTCTCACTATTAACAGAGGGTACTGTAGGTAGTGGTAAGGTAGAGGCAGGTAGTCTCAATATTAACAGAGGGTACTGTAGGTAGGGGTAAGGTAGAGGCAGGTAGCCTCAATATTAACAGAGGGTACTGTAGGTAGGGGTAAGGTAGAGGCAGGTAGTCTCAATATTAACCTCATGGCACCTGAGCTCAATTTCGAGTCTCATAGCAAAAGGTCTGAATACTTATTTAAATAAGGTTTTATAATTTTTATACATTTGCAACAATTTCTAAACCTGTTTTCAATTAGTCAATATTGGTTATTGTGTGTAGATTGATGAATAAGGCTGGATAAGGCAGTAACGCAACAAAATGTGGAAAAAGTCAAGGGGTCTGAATATTTTCCTAATGCACTGTAAATCCTCTAAAGTTAAAGCAAGCAGAGGCAACTCATTGACATAATGACTCACAGGAACAGAAACAAGCATGAACATCCCATGCTGACACATTCATTATGACTATTTCATATTCATTTTTAGAACTAGTTCAAGTTTAATAAACTTTGACACCAGGCACAATACTTAAGTAGGGTACTTCCTTACTTGTGGTGAGGGTTGTTGATACCAGTTGACTTTGCTTTCCATTCTCCAGCACAGTGCAGACAGTGACAGAGTACTGAGTGACACATTGCAGGTCAGGAAGAGTGATGCTCGGTGAAGATGTGGAGGTGATGTGTGGTTCTGTCCCTGGACACTGGTAGGAGATCTGGTAATGATGTTGGGTTTGGTCCAATCCTGGTGGATGGCTCCAGCTAACAATAGCTGATGTGGTGTCCACTGAGTCAACGGTCAGCTGGTCTGGAGCAGGAAGTACTAAGGGAAAATACATTAGTCAGTGTTACAGTTTAACTGCAGAAATATATTACAGGAGGAAAAGTAGAATAGTAGACAAAGTAGAAAAAGCCAGCTTGCAATTCCTTTCGATATTTTTTTATCATTTTTTTTATTTCACCTATATTTAACCAGGTAGGCCAGTTGAGAACAAGTTCTCCTTTACAACTGTGATCTGCAAAGCAGTAAGAGAAAAACAATGGGATAAAAAAACAACAGTCAATAACTCAATAGAAAAATCTGTATACAGTCGTGGCCAAAAGTTTTGAGAATGACACAAATATTAATTTCCACAAAGTTTACTGCTTCAGTGTCTTTAGATATTTTTGTCAGATGTTACTATGGAATACTGAAGTATAATTACAAGCATTTCATACGTGTCAAAGGCTTTTATTGACAATTACATGAAGTTGATGCAAAGAGTCAATATTTGCAGTGTTGACCCTTCTTTTTCAAGAACTCTGCAATCCGCCCTGGCATGCTGGCAATTAACTTCTGGGCAACATCCTGACTGATGGCAGCCCATTCTTGCATAATCAATGCTTGGAGTTTGTCAGAATTTGTGGGTTTTTGTTTGTCCACCCGCCTCTTGAGGATTCACCACAAATTCTCAATGGGATTAAGGTCTGGGGAGTTTCCTGGCCATGGACCCAACATATCGATGTTTTGTTGCCCGAGCCACTTAGTTATCACTTTTGCCTTATGGCAAGGTGCTCCATCATGCTGGAAAAGGCATTGTTCGTCACAAAACTGTTCCTGGATGGTTGGGAGAAGTTGCTCTCAAAGGATGTGTTGGTACCATTCTAAATTCATGGCTGTGTTCTTAGGCAAAATTGTGAGTGAGCCCACTCCCTTGGCTGAGAAGCAACCCCACACATGAATGGTCTCAGGATGCTTTACTGTTGGCATGACACAGGACTGATGGTAGCGCTCACCTTGTCTTCTCCGGACAAGCTTTTTTCCGGAAAGGGGATTCATCAGAGAAAATGACTTTACCCAAGTCCTCAGCAGTCCAATCCCTGTACCTTTTGCAGAATATCAGTCTGGCCCTGATGTTTTTCCTGGAGAGAAGTGGCTTCTTTGCTGTCCTTCTTGACACCAGTCCATCCTTCAAAAGTCTTTGCCTCACTGTGTGTGCAGATGCACTCACACCTGCCTGCTGCCATTCCTGAGCAAGCTCTGTACTGGTGCCCCGATCCCGCAGCTGAATAAACTTTAGGAGATGGTCCTAGCGCTTGCTGGACTTTCTTGGGCGCCCTGAAGCCTTCTGCAGAAATGCAGTGGATTTTTTGAGGGGGGATTCAGTTCATTTGCATGGCAAGAGGGACTTTGCAATTAATTGCAATTCATCTGATCACTCTTCATAACATTCTGGAGTATATGAAAATTGCCATCATACAAACTGAGGCAGCAGACTTTGTGAAAATGTATATTTGTGTCATTCTCAAAACTTTTGGCCATGACTGTAGTGTGTGCAAATGAAGTAAGGAGGTAAGGCAATAAATAGGCCATAGTGGCGAAGTAATTACAAATTAGCAATTAACACAGGAGTGATATATGTGCAGATGAGGATGTGCAAGTAGAAATACTGGTGCGCAAAAGAGCAGAAAAACAAAAACAAATATTGGATGAGGTAGGTAGTTGGTTGGATGGGCATACAGGTCGCAGTGGTGGGTAATATATGGGGCTTTGGTGATAAAACGGATGGCGCTGTGATAGACTGCATCCAATTTGCTGAGTAGAGTGTAGGAGGCTATTCTGTAAATGACATCGTCGAAGTCAAGGACCGGTAGGATAGTCAGTTTTACGAGGGTAATGGGAAGGGAAGAAATAAACTAAAGCAGATATGTCATGTAAAAAAAACTATCCACTAAATGCATTTATTTATCAACTTCACTGTGCCACTGCTACATTGTTGTCACCATGGCAACAAAACAAAACAAAACAACCGCTTCAGTTTTAAATCCTCTCCACAACAACAAGTGTTTTATAATGTAGTACTGGTAAAGTTAATGCAAGAAGAGGCAGATCAACTCATTGATGTAATGACTCACTAATGGAAGAAAGCATGAATTCAGACACTACAAAAACATTTATTAATTTCATCACCTTACTTTGCTACCTGACAACTTTACGGTTTTTACATTTTAATTACGTTTATGTTTTTAGTTTTTTCCCTCACTCAACTTTCTTTTTTTTTCATTCTACTTTTTCACTCCGGACGCTTTATCTGGACGTGGTTCGTCAGGACCTCCAACAGCCGAAGTAGTAACATTAACATGATGCCTTCTAATTGCAGTCGCTGTACTCATAATATACAGGAGAACGATCGCCTTACGGCGAGGATAGTTGTGCTGCAAGCCCAGCTTCAGACGCAATCGTTAGGTAAGGGTAATTTCAGTGTAGGAAAGGATGAAACAGCGTCTGTGCCACCAGTAAGTACAGATAGTAACGTTAGTATAAATCCCCCCGCATAGTCCCCGCAGCCGGACAACTTTCTCATGGCTTCTGGAGGGAAATGCTGTAGGAATGCTCAACCGGTGTCGCTCATTCAGCCGACAGAAACTTTCAACCGGTTCTCCCCATTAAGCAACGGGTTGGAGTCTGAGGCCGAGCCTTCTCTGGTCTCTACTCCTCCCGTTACGGGGTCTGGGACGCCGAAGCTTCCCACCATTAGCTCTGACAAATTGAAAACCCTAGTCATTGGCGACTCCATTACCCGCAGTATTAGACTTAAAACGAATCATCCAGCGATCATACACTGTTTACCAGGGGGCAGGGCTACCGACGTTAAGGCTAATCTAAAGATGGTGCTGGCTAAGGCTAAAACTGGCGAGTGTAGAGAATATAGAGATATTGTTATCCACGTCGGCACCAACGTTGTTAGGATGAAACAGTCAGAGGTCACCAAGCACAACATAGCTTCAGCATGTAAATCAGCTAGAAACATGTGTCGGCATCGAGTAATTGTCTCTGAGCTCTACAGCAGAGTCTCACAACTCAATCGCTGGTTGAAAACTGTTTTCTGTCCCTCCCAAAAGATAGAATTTGTAGATAATTGGCCCTCTTTCTGGGACTCACCCACAAACAGGACCAAGCCTGACCTGCTGAGGAGTGATGGACTCCATCCTAGCTGGAGGAGAGCTCTCATCTTATCTACCAACATAGACAGGGCTGTAACTCCTCTAGTTTCACAATGAAATAGGGTGCAGGCCAGGCAGCAGGCTGTTAGCCAGCCTGCCAGCTTAATGGAGTCTGCCACTAGCACAGTCAGTGTAGTCAGCTCAGCTATCCCCATTGAGACCGTGTCTGTGCCTCGACCTAGGTTGAGGAAAACTAAACATGGCAGTGTTCGCCTTATCAATCTCACTAGAATAAAGACCTCCTCCATTCCTGCCATTATTGAAAGAGATCGTGATACCTCACATCTCAAAATAGGGCTACTTAAAGTTAGATCCCTCACTTCAAAGGCAGTTATAGTCAATGAACTAATCACTGATCATAATCTTGATGTGATTGGCCTGACTGAAACATTGCTTAAGCCTGATGAATTTACTGTGTTAAATGAGGCCTCACCCCCTGGTTACACTAGTGACCATATCCCCTGTGCATCCCGCAAAGGCGGAGGTGTTGCTAACATTTAGGATAGCAAATTTCAATCCCCCCCCCCCCCAAAAATGACGTTTTCGTCTTTTGAGCGTTTAGTCATGAAATCTATGCAGCCTACTCAATCACTTTTTATAGCTACTGTTTACAGGCCTCCTGGGCCATATACAGCGTTCCTCACTGAGTTCCCTGAATTCCTATCGGACCTTGTAGTCATAACAGATAACACTAAAATTTTTGGTGATTTTAATATTCATATGGAAAAGTCCACAGACCCACTCCAAAAGGCTTTCGGAGCCATCATCGACTCAGTGGGTTTTGTCCAACATGTCTCTGGACCTACTCACTGTCACAGTCATACTCTGGACCTAGTTTTGTCCCATGGAATAAATGTTGTGGATCTTAATGTTTTCCTCATAATCCTGGACTATCGGACCACCATTTTATTACGTTTGCAATCGCAACAAATAATCTGCTCAGACCACAACCAAGGAGCATCAAAAGTCGTGCTATAAATTCTCAGACAACCCAAAGATTCCTTGATGCCCTTCCAGACTCCTTCTGCCTACCCAAGGACGTCAGAGGAAAAAATCAGTTAACCACCTAACTGTGGAACTCAATTTAACCTTGCGCAATACCCTAGATGCAGTTGCACCCCTAAAAACTAAAAACATTTGTCATAAGAAACTAGCTCCCTGGTACACAGAAAATACCCAAGCTCTGAAGCAAGCTTCCAGTAAATTGGAACGGAAATGGCGCCACACCAAACTGGAAGTCTTCCAACTAGCTTGGAAAGACAGTACCGTGCAGTATCGAAGAGCCCTCACTGCTGCTCGATCATCCTATTTTTCCAACTTAATTGAGGAAAATAAGAACAATGCGAAATGTATTTTTGATACTGTCGCAAAGCTAACTAAAAAGCAGCATTCCCCAAGAGAGGATGGCTTTCACTTCAGCAGTAATACATTCATGAACTTCTTTGAGGAAAAGATCATGATCATTAGAAAGCATATTACGGACTCCTCTTTAAATCTGTGTATTCCTCCAAGGCTCAGTTGTCCTGAGTCTGCACAACTCTGCCAGGACCTAGGATCAAGAGAGACACTCAAGTGTTTTAGTACTATAATCTCTTGACACAATGATGAAAATAATCATGGCCTCTAAACCTTCAAGCTGCATACTGGACCCTATTCCAACTAAACTACTGAAAGAGCTGCTTCCTGTGCTTGGCCCTCCTATGTTGAACATAATAAACGGCTCTCTATCCACCGGATGTGTACCAAACTCATTACAAGCGGCAGTAAAAAAGCCTCTCTTGAAAAAGCCAAACCTTGACGCAGAAAATAGAAAAACTATCGGCCTATATCGAATCTTCCATTCCACTCAAAAAAAATTGAAAAAGCTGTTGCGCAGCAACTCACTGCCTCCCTGAAGACAAACAATGTATACGAAATGCTTCAGTCTGGTTTTAGACCCCATCATAGCACTGAGACTGCACTTATGAAGGTGGTAAATTACCTTTTAATGGCGTCAGACCGAGGCTCTGCATCTGTCCTCGTGCTCCTAGACCTTAGTGCTGCTTTTGATACCATCGATCACCACATTCTTCTGGAGAGATTGGAAACCCAAATTGGCCTACACGGACAAGTTCTGCCCTGGTTTAGATCTTATCTGTCGGAAAGATATCAGTTTGTCTCTGAATGGTTTGTCCTCTGACAAATCAACTGTAAATTTCGGTGTTCCTCAAGGTTCCGTTTTAGGACCACTATTGTTTTCATTACATATTTTACCTCTTGGGGATGTCATTCGAAAACATAATGTTAACTTTCACTGCTATGCGGATGACACACAGCTGTACATTTCAATGAAACATGGTGAAGCCCCAAAATTGCCCTCGCTAGAAGCCTGTGTTTCAGACATAAGGAAGTGGATGGCTGAAAACGTTCTACATTTATACTCGGACAAAACAGAGATGCTTATTCTAGGTCCCAAGAAACAAAGAGCTCTTCTGTTGAATATGACAATTAATCTTGATGGTTGTACAGTCTTCTCAAATAAAACTGTGAAGGACCTCGGCGTTACTCTGGACCCTGATCCCTCTTTTGACGCACATTTCAAGACTGTTTCAAGGACAGCTTTTTTTCCATCTACGTAACATTGCAAAAATCAGAAACATTCTGTCCAAAAATGATGCAGGTTAGACTACTGCAATGCTCTACTTTCCGGCTACCCGGATAAAGCACTAAATAAACTTCAGTTAGTGCTAAATACGGCTGCTAGAATCCTGACTAGAACCCAAAAAATGTATCATATTACTCCAGTGCTAGCCTCCCTACACTGGCTTCCTGTTAAGGCAAGGGCTGATTTCAAGGTTTTACTGCTAACCTACAAAGCATTACATGGGCTTGCTCCTACCTATCTTTCCGATTTGGTCCTGCCGTACATACCTACACGTACGCTACGGTCACAAGACGCAGGCCTCCTAATTCTCCCTAGAATTTCTAAGCAAACAGCTGGACGCAGGGCTTTCTCCTATAGAGCTCCATTTTTATGGAATGGTCTGCCTACCCATATGAGAGACGCAGACTCAGTCTCAACCTTTAAGTCTTTACTGAAGACTCATCTCTTCAGTGGGTCATATGATTGAGTATAGTCTGGCCCAGGAGTGTGAAGGTGAACGGAAAGGCTCTGGAGCAACGAACCGCCCTTGCTGTCTCTGCCTGGCCGGTTCCCCTCTCTCCACTGGGATTCTCTGCCTCTAACCCTATTACAGGCTGAGTCAGTGGCTTACTGGTGCTCTTCCATGCCGTCCCTAGGAGGGGTGCGTCACTTGAGATCTTTGTGGGCTATACTCGGCCTTGTCTCAGGATGGTAAGTTGGTGGTTGAAGATATCCCTCTAGTGGTGTGGGGGCTGTGCTTTGGCAAAGTGGGTGGGGTTATATCCAGCCTGTTTGGCCCTGTCCGGGGGTGTCATCGGATGGGGCCACAGTGTCTCCTGACCCTCCTGTCTCAGCCTCCAGTATTTATGCTACAGTAGTTTATGTGTCGGGGGGCTAGGGTCAGTCTGTTACATCTGGAGTATTTCTCCTGTCTTATACAGTGTCCTGTGTGAATTTAATTATGCTCTCTCTAATTCTCTTTCTCTCTTTCTTTCTCTCTCTCTCTCAGAGGACCTGAGCCCTAGGACCATGCCTCAGGACTACCTGGCATGATGACACCTTGTTATCCCCAGTCCACCTGTCCATGCTGCTGCTCCAGTTTCAACTGTTCTGCCTGCGGCTATGGAACCCTGACCTGTTCACCGGATGTGCTACCTGTCCCAGACCTGCTGTTTTCAACTCTCTAGAGACAGCAGGAGTAGTAGAGATACTCTTAATGATCGGCTATGAAAAGCCAACTGACATTTACTCCTGAGGTGCTGACTTCTTGCACCCTCGATAACTACTGTGATTATTATTATTTGACCATGCTGGTCATTTATGAACTTTTGAACATCTTGGCCATGTTCTGTTATAATCTCCACCCGGCACAGCCAGAAGAGGACTGGCCACCCTTCATAGCCTGGTTCCTCACTAGGTTTTTTCCTAGGTTTTGGCCTTTCTAAGGAGTTTTTCCTAGCCACCGTGCTTCTATACCTGCATTTCTTGCTGTTTGGTGTTTTAGGCTGGGTTTCTGTACAGCATTTTGAGATATCAGCTGATGTAAGAAGGGCTTTATAAATACATTTGATCACCAAAATGCATGATGAGATCTGGGGAATTCAGCATCATGTTTCTCATCAGGGAAGATACTGGACCTTTACATGCCATGCTGATACATCCATTACGATTAGTTTATATCTTTTTTGATAATTAGTTAAGGTTTGATAAATATTATCTGGTGTCAAACTTGATGTATTTTACTTCCTTACCTGTGGTGAAGGTTGTTGACACCAGTTCACTTTGCTTTCCATCTTCCAGCACAGTGCAGACAGTGACTGAGTATTCAGTAGCAGGTTTCAGATCAGAGAGAGTGATGCTGTGTGAAGATGTGGTAGTGATATGTGGTTCTGTCCCTGGACAGTGGTAGGAGATCTGGTAATGATGTTGGGTTTGGTCCAATCCTGGTGGCTGGCTCCAGCTAACAGCAGCTGATGTGGTCTCCACTGAGTCAACAGTCAGCTGGTGTGGAGCAGGAAGTACTAAGGGAAAATACATTACTGTCAGTGCTAAAGTTTAACTCCAGAAATAAACTGCAGGAGGAAAAGTAGAATGTTAGTTGAAAAAATAGAAAAAGCCAGCTTGCAATTACTTTTGATATGGGAAGAAATAAGCTGAAGCAGAAGTCACAACAGAAGCTGATTTGTAACAAAATGAAGTGTTGTAACAATTTGTAACAAAATGAAGCTATTCCGGCACCATTTCTTCCGGCGCCGTCCCGCGCCTGGACTTCCTGACGGGCCGCCCCCAGGTGGTGAGGGTAGGTAGCAACACATCTGCCACGCTGATCCTCAACACTGGAGCCCCTCAGGGGTGCGTGCTAAGTCCCCTCCTGTTCTCCCTGTTCACCCACGACTGCATGGCCAGGCACGACACCAACAGCATCATTAAGTTTGCAGATGACAGTGGTAGGCCTGATCACCGACAACGACGAGACAGCCTATAAGGAGGTGGTCAGGGACCTGGCCGGGTGGTGCCATAATAACAACCTATCCCTCAATGTAATCAAGACAAAGGAGATGATTGTGGACTACAGGAAAAGGAGGACCGAGCACGCCCCCATTCTCATTGACGGCGCTGTAGAGGAGCAGGTTGAGAGCTTCAAGTTCCTTGGTGTCCACATCACCAACAAACTAGAATGGTCCAAACACACCAAGACAGTCGTGAAGAGGGCACAACAAAGCCTATTCCCCCTCAGGAAACTAAAAAGATTTGGCATGGGTCCTCAGATCCAAAAAAGGTTCTATAGCTGCAACATTGAGAGCATCCTGACTGGTTGCATCACTGCCTGGTATGGCAACTGCTTGGCCTCCGACCACAAGGCACTACAGAGGGTAGTACATACAGCCCAGTACATCACTGGGGCTAAGCTGCCTTCCATCCAGGACCTCTACACCAGGCGGTGTCAGAGGAAGGCCCTAAAAATTGTCAAAGACCCCAGCCACCCTAGTCATAGACTGTTCTCTCTACTACCGCATGGCAAGCGGTACCGGAGCACCAAGTCTATGACCAAAAGGCTTCCCTACAGCTTTTACCCCCAAGCCATAGGCCATAAGACTCCTGGACAGGTAATCAAATGGCTACCCGGACTATTTGCATTGTGTTCCGCCACCACCAACCCGCCATTCCCTCTTCTACGCTGCTATTCTCTGTTTATCATCTATGCATAGTCACTTTAACTATACCTACATGTACATATTACCTCAATTAGCCAGACTAACCGGTGCCCCTGCACCACCTGTATATAGCCCTGTATATAGCCCTATATATAGCCCTGTATATAGCCCTGTATATAGCCCTGTATATAGCCCTGTATATAGCCCTGTATATAGCCTCGCTACTGTTATTTTCACTGTCACTGGTACTGTTTTTTATTGATCTATTATTTACCTAATATCTATTTTTTACTTAAACATTTCACTGTTGGTTAGGGCTTGTAAGTAAGCATTTCACTGTTGTATTCGGCACACGTGACAAATAAACTGATTTGATTTATATTCATAAATTCAGATAAATGAAAAGAACGCTGGGATTTATAAATACTCTCCACAATAACAAGGGTTTTACGCTGTACTTTGGATAAAGTTAAAACAAGCAGAGGCAGATCAACTCCTTGACATAATGACTCCCAGTGGTGTAAGGTACTTAAGTAAAAATACTTGAAAGTACTACTTTTAAGTAGTTTTTCGGGTATCTGTACTTTACTATTTATGTATGACTACTTTTACTTCACTACATTCCTTAAGAAAATAATGTACTTTTTACTCCATACATTTTCCCTGATACACAAAGGTCCTCGTTACATTTAGAATACTTAGAAAAACAGAAAAATATTATAATTCACACACTTATCAAGAGAACATCCCTGGTCATCCCTACTGCCTCTGATCTGGCGGACGCCCTAAACTCAAATGCTTAGTTTGTAAATTATGTCTGAGTGTTGGAGTGTGCCCCTGGATATCCGTAAATTAAAAATTTTATAATGGTGCCGTCTGGTTTGCTTAATATAAGGAATGTGAAATGATTTATACTTTTACTTTTGATACTTGAGTATATTTGAAACCACATACTTTTAGACTTTACTCAAGTAGTATTTTACCGGGTGACTTTCACCTTTACTTGAGTAATTTTCTATTATGGTATATTTACTTTTACTCAAGTATGACAATTGGTTACTTTTCCCACCACTGATGACTCACAGAAACAGAAGCATGAACTCAGATATTATAAACATTCATTGATTTCAGCACCAAACTGCATTTTGTAATCTGGGGAAATCACATATAGTCATTTTGATAACCAGAACTAATACTTAAGTGGGGTACTCACCGGTGGCGAGGGTTGTTAACACCAGTTGACTTTGCTTTCCATTTTCCAGCACAGTGCAGACAGTGACAGAGTATTCAGTCGCAGGTTCCAGGTCAGAGAGAGTGATGCTGTGTGAAGATGTGGTAGTGATGTGTGGTTCTGTCCCTGAACAGCGGTAAGAGATCTGGTAATGATGTTGGGTTTGGTCCAATCCTGGTGGCTGGTTCCAGCTAACAGCAGCTGATGTGGTGTCCACTGAGTCAACAGTCAGCTGGTCTGGAGCAGGAAGTACTAAGGGAAAATCAATACATTATTGTCAGGGTTACAGTTTAACTCCAGATATACACTGAGGGTACAAAACATTAGGAACACCTGCTCTTTCCATGACAGACTGACCAGGTGAATCCAGATTAAAGCTATGATCCCTTATTAATGTCACTTGTTAAATCCACTTCAATCAGTTTAGATGAAGGAGAGGAGACAGGTTAAAGAAGGATTTTGTATGTGTGCCATTCAGAGGGTGAATGGGCAAGACAGAAATATTTAAGTGCCTTTGAACGGGGTATGGTATGTGCCAAGAGCATAAGTTTGGGTCAAGAACTGAAACGCTGCTGGGTTTTTCACGCTCAACAGTTTCCTGTGTGTATCAAGAATGTTCCACCACCCAAAGGACATCCAGCCAACTTGACAACTGTGGAAAGAATTGGAGTCAACATGGGCCAGCGTCCCTGTGGAATGCTTTCGACACCTAGTAGAGTCCATGCCCTGATGGATTGAGGCTGTTCTGAGGGCTAAATGTTTTGTACACTCAAATGTAATGAAATGTTTAACAGATGTTCCACTTAACATTTCTCAAATTAAATAATCAGAAAAATGTAAAAGTTGTAAAAAAAGAAAGTCCTCAAGCTTTCGATAAAGAGATACATAACTTCCTCTCAGATAATGTCTGAACTAGGCCTCTTTCAGCCTCCCCAACAGTACAACATCTTGATTAGGCTGCTAGGTGTTTCACTAAGGATTGCCATAGTGTTTTAAGATGTTTTACCTAGAGCTGTGGAGGTCATGACATTTAGTCAGCTGGTTATTGTCATGCAATAGACAGCCGGTCTCATGGCAATTGACCGAGAATTAATGAATTATTTACAAGGTTTAATGTTTGATTTGATACATGAAATAATTCATGAATCATTTGCCAGTAAGAAGCTGCTAGCCATTGGCTGTTAATAACAGCTGACATCTGCTAACTGGCAAGCACATAAACAGTGTTTAACTTCGGGAGTACAGACCACAAGAAATCAGCTGCCGAAAATGCACAGTCAAAGAAGAGATTATTCTGTCAAGGAAGTAATTTTTTTATTTGAAATAAAGGCATACTAAGACCAAATAAATGTGACGGGTAAATGATAACACATTAGTGCATTTATTAAAATGCTGGAAGTGAATGCTAGAATTAAACAATGAACTATACAAATGAGCAAAAGGCGTGTGCATTGAGGAAATAGACGGCTGGCTCAAATAGAAACCTGTCTCTAATAAGCGCCTGTTGTTTCCAGTGATTTATGCAAATAAACCCCTGGGCTATTCATTTCAGTTTTATGGTAAACACGTTTAACATCTCCAGGCCTCAACACCTACAAGCCACTGATGCCTTTGGAACATCTACATGTTTTAAGTGTAATAAATAATTTAATATACACCATCACAATAAATACATGATGTATGTTAGGCAGGACTAAATAAACATAATATGAAGAAAATGTATTTCAGAAGTTGGCCTACTGTATATTATCTGGCTAAGCGCCATGCCATTGGCTGTAGACTTGTTCATTTAGCAGACAAGATATGCTTAAATCCCGGGCAATTATTTTATATAATTTTATATTAAGAATCAATCATTATTTTAATTCAGTTTTATTTTGGGGGGGGCTTGGGCTCATATAGGCCTATACATAAGCTCTTATGCTCATGGGTGTTTTGAATGAATCATCACCTTAGAAAGGGCTGTTCATTTCGTTGTGTTTGACTTTGAAACAACATCCACAACTACCATGTTTTCCACTCAGTTTCAACCTGTTATTGAACTTCTTTCTTCAACTTGATCATCACAGTGAGGTGAGTTTTAAAACCACAATATTGTTTAAGTGTTTGATGTGATTTTCGATTGCATTGACGTCAGAGAGGTTACAGGGACAATAGAGCCCTGAGTACCAAGCCATTAGGACCTGATGGAGGGACAATAGAGCCCTGAGTACCAAGCCATCAGGACCTGATGGTAGTTTGCAAGTTGGGTACTACCAAAGCATGTCCAGAGTGCAAAAAAGGAGATTATCGTGACTCGGTAGTCATGTGGAATTTCACTGAGGTCATGACCCATGACTGCCGGTAATACGTGACCGACCGGCTCGATCTTATGTAGCAACATTTCAAATAGTGTCTTTTACAGTGGATAAAAGTAGAGAAACAGAGCTACAAAATGGTATATCATACACTACAGTTGAGGAACAATGGGAAAGTAATTCTGCTTTCTAAGTTGATAAACTTGTAACCTCACTTTAGAGAAAATGGCCTAAATTTTATCTAGAGTGCCAGTGTGCTCTGGGTGTTCGTAAACTCAGAGTATTGCCAGAATGTACATTCGTAAATTCAGAGCGATTCGCTCTCGGAGCGTTCAGAGCGCACACTGGATGCTCTGGCCAAAAAGTAGGGTTGATGTGAGCGTTCTGTCTTAACAGCAGTCAAGCACCCAAGCCTACGTTGGCGTTCATAAATTGGTCAGTTATTCTGGCCTCTGGCACACAGATGAGAGTGCTCTGAAATCAGAGTAGACAGCTAGAGCGAATTTACCAGTTACATATATCAACAGTTGTCGCAGTGACATCATGAACATTCTTTTTAAATGGTTACTTGCATAGTGGAGTCCTTCGTATCTAAGACATGTAGCTAGCTAAACAATGAACCATAATCCCAACTCATGACATTACTACCCTGCATGAATCTGCAGGTAGCTAACCAACCAGGTTCAATGTTAGCTAGCTAATATTAGGCTATAACCAGCAAAGGCTCTGATATACAAATAATATAACTACACACAGATCAAACACAATGTTAGCTAGCTAATATTAGGCTATAACCAGCAAAGGCTCTGATATACAAATAATATAACTACACACAGATCAAACACAATGTTAGCTAGCTAATATTAGGCTATAACCAGCAAAGGCTCTGATATACAAATAATATAACTACACACAGATCAAACACAATGTTAGCTAGCTAAGAGTACACTAACTCAAAATGAAAACGACTGAAAAAAATTGAAATGTTTACTACATGAAAATGTAGCTGTATACTTGGATGGACACTTCTAACTCTTGAAGATTTAACAATTTCTTGGTCACCGCAACATCACTCTACTTTTCCACCGGTAACGTTCTAGTCATTTTATTAAACGTTTAAGGGATTCATTTTTTAAATGTTTATAGCCTTACAGAGGGAAAAGTAGAATAAACCCAGGGCTTTTGATATGGGAAGAAATAAACTAGAAACAGAACAGAAGAAACAAAATGTGTATTTGTAATGTAACAAAATTGTTGTAGTTCGTTTATTTTATTTATTTAACCTTTGTTTAACTAGGCAACTTAGTTGAAAACAAATTCTTATTTACAATGACGGCCTACTAAAAGGGCTTGGATTAAAAATTTAAAATATAACACACACACACAAGACAGACAACACAACACTACATAAAGAGAGACCTAAACATAGCAAGGCAGCAACACATGGCAACACAACATGGTAGCAATACAACATGGTACAAACATTATTGGGCACAGACAACAGCACAAAGGGAAAAGTAGAGACAACAATACATCACACAAAACAGCCACAACTGTCAGTAAGAGTGTCCATGATTGAGTATTTGAAAGAAGAGATGGAGATAAAACAGTTTGAGTGTTTGTTGCAGCTCGTTCCAGTCTCTAGCTGCAGCGAACTGAAAAGATGAGCGACCCAGGGAGGTGTGTCCTTTGGGGACCTTTGACAAAATGTGACTGGCAGAACGGGTGTTGTATGTGGAGGATGAGGGCTGCAGTAGATATCTCAGATAGGGGGGAGTGAGGCCTAAGAGGGTTTTATAAATAAGTATCAACCAGTGGTTCTTGCGAAGGGTATGCAGAGACGACCAGTTTAGAGGAGTATAGAGGGCAGTGATGTATCCTATAAGGAGTATTGCTTTCAAATCGGATGGCTGAATGGTAAAGCGCATCGAGCCACTCGAGAGCACCCTTGCCTGCCGATCTATAAATGATGTCTCCATAATCTAGCATGGGAAGGATGGTCATCTGAATCAGGGTTAGTTTGGCAGCTGGGGTGAAGGAGGAGGGATTACCTTAGAGGAAACCAAGTCTAGATTTGACTTTAACCTGCAGGTTTGATATGTGCTGAGAGAAGGACAGTGTACCATCTAGCCATACTCCCAAGTACTTGTATGAGGTGACTACCTCAAGCTCTAAACCCTCAGAGGTAGTAATCACAGCAGTGGGGAAAGGGGCATTCTTCTTACCAAACCACATGACCTTTTTTTTAGGAGGTGTTCAGAACAAGGTTAAGGGTAGAAAAAGCTTGTTGGACACTAAGAAACCTTTGTTGTAGAGCGTTTAACACAAAATCAGGGGAGGGGTCAGCTAAGTATAAGACTGTATCATCTGCATATAAATGGATAGGAGAGCTTTCCTACTGCTTGAGCTATGTTGTTGATGTAAATTGAGAAGAGTGTGGGGTCTAGGATCGAGCATTGGGGTACACCCTTGGTGACAGGCAGTGGCTGAGACAGCAGATGTTCTGACTTTATGCACTGCATCTTTGAGAGAGGTAGTTAGCAAACCAGGCCAAAGACCCCTCAGAGACACCAATACTCCTGAACCGGCCCACAAGAATGGAATGGTCTACCGTATCAAAAGCTTTGGCCAAGAAAAAATATATGGCTGCACAACATTGCTTAGAATCAAGGGCAACGGTGACATCATTAAGGTTGCAGTGACACATCCATAACCTGAGCGGAAACCAGATTGCATACCAGAGAGGATACTATAGATTATTCTATAGACGTCAAGAAAGCCAGTCAGTTGATTATTGACAACTTTTTCCAACTTTTGATAAACAGCACAAAATAGAAATAGGCCTATAACAGCTAGGATCAGCTTGATCTCACCCTTTAAATACAGGACAACCCGCAGCTGCCTTCCAAGCAATGGGAACCTCCCCGGAAAGGAGAGACAGGATAAAAGGTTGGAGAGAGGCTTTAGTGGCAAAGAGATGATGAGCTGTAATTGGGGGAAGATCTCTTACTAGTGCAGACTGTTGTAGAGACAGATTCACTCTGTTCCCCATTGCTCAGCACAGTTGCAACACTAACAGTGTACTCTGTGCCAGGTTGCAGGTTTGAGAAAGTGTTGTAGCAGTCGTCAGTAATGGCTGTGAGGGGGTCTGTTCCTGGGATGCAGTTGGATATGAGGAAGTGCTGTGGGACTTCCTCCATCCCTTCAGCCTTGGACCAGTGGAGAGTGAAGGAGGTCTCTTCCAAATGGTCCATCTTTAAATCTCTGGGTGGGACCACTGGAACAAAAACCAATAATTGTTTAGAATAGAGGATGTGCTGTTTTTGACAGAGAGCCCAAAAATGTCTCTAGGAATGAATGACTAATGTAGTCTGAATAAAAACACAAGTTAGCCTACTGTACCTGTGGATAGGGATGCTGAGACCCATCTGCTTTGTCTTCCATCTTCTCCCTCTGTAGCCATGTTGAACTGGTACTTTTCACCAGGTTTGAGACTGCTTATTTCAAGATGATGCCCACCTTTCACTCTTGTTGAGCTTGTTTCACCGTCACACCCCCAGGTCACTCTGAATGTCTGTGGTCCTGTCAGCCCCTGAGGAGAACTCCAGCTCAGAGACACAGAATCTAATGTCAGCAACAGGACCTGGATGTCACCAGGAGGGGGCAGCACTGGTGAAGGAATAATGAGAGAGAGAGAAACCAGACTTTATTGAAAATAAAATTACAAAAACAAGTGTATTATTCATCCCAGCAGTTAAGGGACAACAATTGATATCTTAGTAAATGTATCATCTTAAATGTAGATTTAAATTAAATAATATAGTTTGTGTCAGTTTATTCTGTGTTCCATACCTACCATCATCTAAGGACAGCATTGCGTGCTGATCGCCATAACAACTCTTAAAGTGTGGGAACAAAATAAGAATCAGTCATTTATTTAACAACATAGAAATTGTTACTTTGCTAAATGTACAACAGATATTTTATAGTCAAGATACATCAACTGCTTTTGACATACAGGTAACCTACAAAATAAAGGAAACACTGGAGTAAATGAGGGATAAAGTATATTGAAAGCAGGTGCTTTCACTAAATGTCAACCGATTAATCAGAATGGACGATTAATTAAGGCCGATTTCAAGGTTTCATAACAATCGGTAATCTGCATTTTGGACACTGATTATGGCCGATTACATTGCAATCTACGAGGAGACTGCGTGGCAGGCTGACCACCTGTTACGCGAGTGCAGCAAGGAGCCAAGGTAAGATGCTAGCTAGCATTAAACTTATCTTATAAAAAAACAATAAATCTTAACATAATCACTAGTTAACTACACATGGTTGATGATATTACTAGTTTATCTAGCGTGTCCTGCGTTGCATATAATCGATGCGGTGCCTGTTAATTTCTCATCGAATCACAGCCTACTTCGCCAAACGGGTGATGATTTAACAAGCGCATTCGCGAAAAAAGTACTGTCATTGCACCAATATGTACATAACCATAAACATCAATGCCTTTCTTTAAAATCAATACACAAGTATATATTTTTAAACCTGCATAGTTGGTTAATATTGCCTGCTAACATGAATTTATTTTAACTAGGGAAATTGTGTCACTTCTCTTGCATTCTGTGCAAGCAGAGTCAGGGTATATGCAGCAGTTTGGGCCACCTAGCAGAATTGTACATAATTATGACATTACATTGCACAACATTCAATGTTACAGCAATATTTAGACTTAGGGATGCCACTATGATTTGATATTTGATAGAGCAGTCTGACTGAGCGGTGGTAGGCAGCAGCAGGCTCGTAAGCATTCATTCAAACACCACTTTCCTGCATTTGCCAGCAGCTCTTCGCTGTGCTTCAAGCATTGAGCTGTTTATGACTTCAAGCCTATCAACTCCCGAGATTAGGCTGGTGTAACCGATGTGAAATGGCCAGTCAGCGGGGTGCGCGCTAATAGCGTTTCAATCGGTGACGTCACTCGCTCGGACACCTTGAAGTAGTTGTCCCCCTCTGCAAGGGCCGCGGCTTTTGTGGAGCGATGGGTAACGATGCTTCGAGGGTGGCTGTTGTCGATGTGTGGAGAGGGTCCCTGGTTCGAGCCCAGGTAGGGGCTAGGAGAGCGACGGAAGCTATACTGTTACACTGGCAATACTATAGTGCCTATTAGAACAGCCAATAGTCAAAGGTTTATGAAATACAAATGGTATAGAGAGAAATAGTCGTATAATAACTACAACCTAAAACTTCTTACCTGGGAATATTGAAGACTCATGTTTAAAGGAACAACCATATGTTCTCATGTTCTGAGCAAGGAACTTAAACATGAGGTTTTTTGGCCCATATTGCACTTTTACTTTGTTCTCCAACACTTTGTTTTTGTATTATTTAAACCAAATTTAACATATTTTATTATTTATTTGAGGCAAAATGTATTTTATTGATATATTATATTAAGTTAAAATAAAAGTGTTCATTCAGTATTGTTGTAATTGTCATTATTACAAATAAATAATAAAATGTTTTTATTTTAAATCGTCCGATTAATCGATATCGGCTTTTTTTGGTCCTCCAATAATTGGTATCGGTGTTGAAAAATCATAATCGGTCGACCTCTAGCTTCCACACAGGTGAGGTTCCTGAGTTAATTAAGTCATTAAAACATCCCATCATGCTTAGGGTCATGTATAAAAATCCCTCTGATAGAGTTCCAGACAATTGTAGAATGTATGCCAAGGTGTATTGAAGCTGTTCTGGCTCATGCGGGCTCCTTGTTAAGAGACTTTATGTTGGCAGATACCTGTATATTCCTTTACAGAGTTCCCACTTATACGGGCACTGAAGTTCTCCTGAAAGTTTTGCAACGGTGAAGGAGACGTGCAATGTGCCAGGAAACGAGCACAATTGCAGGTTTAATTGCATTAAAAAAATATATATATATATGTTCGGAAAAAACACTGACGGTGTCGTCACCCATTGCAACAATAGTTCTGTTGATACGGTACCTGACCTAACTTTTCAGCGTCCTCAGAACTGTACTGTACAACCCTGAGTAAAGAAACAAGAAAACAGTAGCTACCTGTCTTGTAATGGTGACCTAGGCTATCTTGTAATGGTAACCAAAGTTAAAATAAATATGCAAGTTTAGCCCACTTTATATAAATAATTCTAGTCATTATGTAATTAGGTTATTTTGTTGTCTTTTAAGAAATTGTGTTAGGCAGGTCATTCCTACAATGTGGTGGCTTTTGGACCTCGTAACTTTTGGAGAGAAAAATAAATAATATATTTTGTAGTATTCTATCAGAAAAAAGACATATCTGACTCTCAGAAAAACACATTGGTCAAGCTCAGACAGTTCATTTTGTAGGTGTATTTTCCAACCTGTTAGGTGCATAGTCCTAACAGGGTGGAAACTAACAGATTTGAAATGTGTTGCCTAAATTAGCCATCGTTTTGTGAGTGAGCAAGTTTGAGCTAGAAGAATGGTGGACACTTGAACAGGATTTTAACTTCTCTATCAAACACATTTAAACATTTTGTTAATTTTCTCTAATTTAGAATAACATGGATGAGTGGGACATACAGATGAGTAACATGGACAAATAGATACAGTGTGTATATTTACATAGCTTAAGACCATTGTTTTCACACAAAAGAAATGATGACACTTCCTGAATGTGGTGTCATTGTAGGAAAGGGTTGTTGATGAAGTTGATGAATAACACCTGGGGACATGGTAAAAACACCTACATCCACTGAAGAAAAGTGTTCAAATTACAAAAGATTCCCTTTCAAGATCCATCTGTTTGTGTTAAGGACACAAACTTCATATTTAAAGCCTTTTGGAATCCACATTTTAAACTAAATAAGAAGTGATATTTCCTGGGGACAGAAAATGGCTCAGGCTTGACACCAATCTGCCTGAACCTGGTCATGGCTAGATGGGATACAGTTGATGTCTAATTGACGTCAAAAGTTGATTTCTTTTTGCAGTTAAGTTAACCCTAACCCTTTTCCTAACCTGAACCCAATTATCCTAACCTACTACGTTAATTATCCTAACTTGCTGCATAATTTCTCCTAACCAACCTGCTACAAAAAGTCAATCCCGAGCTGCGTTTGAATACCCCATACCGGCGATTCCCAAACTGGGGTACGGGCAATGCCGTCGGGGGTACTCCAAATAAAAATGTGTTTCACATTTTCAAACTGTCCATTTAGATTTTACAACGGGGCTATACATTTGGGTGGTGTTTTTCCCTCACCTGAGTCATTTTATTTTGGGCAGTGAAACAAAGCTAAACCATCTAGTGTTCAGAGAAATAACACAATGTCAAATACAGGTAGCCTAGTCAAATAATGAACATCCAATCACATTAACTGTTACTCTCTCGCAGGAATTCCACTAATGTTCCGTATGTAGTCAAACTATTGTGAAGGACTTAAATTCTTCCTGCTGCCGCGGACATGGCTGGGACAATGCTGGGGGAAAAGGCCCCAAAAAACTATACAGACAATGTCTTCATCAAACAACACTGTTTCACAACACATCAGTGACATGGCAGGAGAATGGGGTGGCAGGGTAGCCTAGTGGTTAGAGCGTTGGGCTAGTAATCGAAAGGTTTCAAGTTCAAATCCCCGAGCTGACATGGTACAAATCTGTTGTTCTGCCCCTGAACAAGGCAGTTAACCCACTGTTGTGGCTGTCATTGAAAATAAGAATTTGTTCTTAACTGACTTGCCTAGTTAAATAAAGGTAAAAAGAAATGTGGCAGGAGATGTTTTGAATCAATTACTGTTTCACAATTCTACACTTTACAGCTGGATGAGTCAAAAGACGTGGCGGGCCTGGCACAGCTCCTGGTATATGTCCTTTACGTTTATGGGGGTCAATTAAGGAAGACATCTTCTTCTGCAAACCAGGACAACAGGAGAGGATATGTTTAAAGTACTGGACAGCTTTGTGACATCAAATGGACTTTGGTGATCAAGATGTGTTGGTATCTGTACTGATGGAGCAAAAGCCATGCCAGGGAGACATAGTGGAGTAGTATCGCGCGTGCAAGCAGTTGCTCCCGACGCCACTTGGGTACTCTGCAGCATCCACCGAGAGGCTCTTGCTGCCAAGGGAATGTCTGACAGCTTGAAAGACGTTTTGGACACTACAGTGAAAATGGTTAACTTTGTTAAAGCAAGGCCCCTGAACTCTCATGTATTTTCTGCACTATGCAATGATATGGGCAGCGACCATGTAACGCTTTTACAATATACAGAAGTGCGCTGGTTATCAAGGGGCAAGGTATTGACACTTTTTTTTATTGAGACAAGCTTAAAGTTCTCTTTACGAACCATAATTTTCACTTCTCTGACCGCTTGCATGATGACAAGTTTCTCACACGACTGGCCTATCTGGGGGATGTTTTTCCTCACCTGAATGATCTGAATTGAGGATTACAGGGACTCTCCGCAACTATATTCAATGTGCGGGACAATATTGAGGCTATGATTAAGAAGTTGGAGCTCTTCTCTGTCTGCCTTAACAAGGACAACACACAGGTCTTTACATCATTGTATGATTTTTTTTTAAATGCAAATGAACTCAAGTTTACAGATAATGTCAAATGTGATATAGAGAAGCACATGAGCAAGGGTTCTCAATTACGCAGGTACTTTCCCGAAACGGATGACACAAACAACTGGATTCGTTATCCCTTTCATGCCCTGCCACCAGTCCACTTACCGATATCTGAACAAGAGAGCCTCATCGAAATTGCAACAAGCGGTTCTGTGAAAACTATATTTAAATCAGAAGCCACTGCCAGATTTCTGGATAGGGCTGCGCACAGAGTATGCTGCCTTCGCAAATCGTGCTGTTTAGACACTTATGCCCTTTGCAACCAAGTACCTATGTGAGAGTGAAAACGAAAAAATTATTTAAGACAGACTCTCTCCAATACATCCCAACATTGCAGAGTTATGTGCATCCTTTCAAGTACACCCTTCTCAATAACCTGTGGTGAGCTATTCACAATTTGATGAACAAATAAGGTTTTCTATGTATGATGGCTAAATAAAGAGCAAAATTATTGATTATTATTTGATTATTTGATCCCTGGTCCTATGAGAGTTCATTGTCACTTCCCACAAGCCGGGTTGTGACAAAAACTCACTCTTTCTTACGTTTAATAAATGTATCGTATAGTGTGTGTGTGTGTGGCAGGCTTACAATGGCAAAAAATAACATTTGAGAGTGTGCTGACCCTGGTGCAAGAGGGGGTACGCAGCTGGCGGTTGAATGTTTGAAGGGGTAAGGGACTATAAAAAGTTTGGGAACCACTGCTCCATACTAACATACTGTATAATACTTACTTAGGGTGTGTTTGTAAATTTAATCTGGAGTGCCACATTGCGGTCTGGACGTTCGTAAATTCAGAGAGTTGTCAGATTGTCAGCCAACGTGTAACTTACTTCAAAAATCATTATATTGTTCAACAGTCTCTTAACATTTGTCATAATTAATAAAAGCAATGAATTTGCGCATTTTTCTTCAAATCTGATGGTATTCGGACACTAAAAATGTAATAGAACTCAATAAGGCCTACAGGGCACTCAATGATATGACCGCATATCAAAGTTAGCAAGAAATACACTAACACTATTGCCTATTGTTTCTTTCAACATAAGCATGTATTATTTTAAGATATATTAATATATCAGGTTAATAGAATACATGTATCTCAGCGTCAGATCGCGTGTAAAAGAGAACACCTTTTGTACTTTCTGCGCACTCCGCCATAGTGGGCCTAGTTGGGTGTTAATGTTTTTACCTGCCGTTTAATAGAAGGAAGTTGAAAATCTGACTATTATCTTTATGTTTCGTTGAGATAAATAAGAATTGACTCCTAAAGAATCTTACACCTGACTTATATAATACAAATATCATTAACCTACCATTTCTCCCGCTGTCGAGAAGCCTCGGGTGGAGCTACATAAAAGAGTTGTAAAATGTACTTCCTTCTTCTTTGTTAGAATGGCATTCGCAACAATTACATGTGGATTCTGCCACCTACTGTACAGGTGGATAATAAGGATTTTTTTAACAGGTCCCTACACAGGCTCAGAAGGGTCATGTGATTGCGGGACATTTCCCGGCAACAGTAGTCCTTGCAGTGCTTCTGCTGTTAAGTCTTGGAGGCCCAAAAACGTCTCGGCTGCAGATATAATGATGTCCAGATTATTGGACACTTGTGCAGTACATTTAATTACAGTGGCTATAAATTCTACAAAATCCAAATTTTTCACAATAAGTGTATCCAGATCACTTGATTGAAGTATAACATTTGCAACTGGTTGTGGTGCATCAGGTGCCATATCTTCATCAGAACTGTGGCGTCTTGCCCCTTCAACGTTCTTCACCGCCTCCACATAGATTTGCTTGACACCTCAACCTTTCACCCTATCAGGGTACTCAGGGAATTCGGAAATAAGATCCCCACCACAGTTGCAACATTTTACATTCAGACTCTACAATAACAGATTCCTTCCAGCAGCGTGAATGAACTACTCATGGATTTGTTTTGCCTAAAAATATTGATTATCAATGTCCTACAGGACGCCAGAGATAACACATTTTACCGGGGCCCTGCTCCGAAAATCAATGCTATTCACTTTATGCGTGGATTATTTTGCGAGCCACAATGCACGTTCCTTTTGCTCTTTAGATACACACGATATCAACACCATACCACTCCTGGTTACTATGACTACACGATATCAACACCATACCACTCCTGGTTACTATGACTACACGGTATCAACACCCTACCGCTCCTGGTCACTATGACTACACAACATCAACACCATACCACTCCTGGCTACTTTCCCAACGCCATCTAAAGGGTTTTCCAAATAAACATCTTTATCCAAAAAAAAACGTATTCCAACATGGAACGATTCATCAGACTCATTTTCCACAACAATCTTAGCACTTTTTGTTCCATTCTTGGACTTCACTGTCCACTCATCTTTCTCGCTTTCTCGTTCTTCCGTGTTAACTGTAATCGACGCGCTTTCAGCTTCAAAGACACTTCTGCTTCCGCCATCTCACCGTTCTACCACACCGAACAGCGGAACACTCCCCCCGTAAAAAAACGGTTCTACGTTTTCTAAGAGACAGAGTATGTAGTTCTGAGAATTCTAATTTTCTGGCGTCAAATATTGATAGTGTCAAATATTGATAGTGTCTAATTAATTAAAAACATCTAGAAATAACAACACATCTGATAAATCTTGGCATACGCCGCAAACTTTATTTTAAATATTTATTCTACATTCAAATATTTGATGAAGTTGAAATGTCTTCAACTCGTGGTAAAATGCTGTTAACATACAAACAAACATAGACCAGAAAACATGCAGTATTCTTATTATCTTTTTGTCATTCCTGTCACAGTTGTAATCACTCCTTTGTTCCTCCAGGTGGGAGCAGAGGTCTTTGTGGAGCTGATGGTCCTAAAACGTTGTCAGAAAGCAGACATGATAAGAGCGAAGAAGCTCAGGGATGATGTCAAAGTGGTACAGAGACCCAATATTCATTATGATATGATATGAAGAGATTGGTCACAGAGATTTAATGCCATAATTTATTTTCTCTCAACCTTCTCTCTCTCTCTCTCTCTCTCTCTCTCTCTCTCTCTCTCTCTCTCTCTCTCTCTCTCTCTCTCTCTCTCTCTCTCTCTCTCTCTCTCTTCTCTCTCTCTCTCTCTCTCTCTCTCTCTCTCTCTCTCTCTCTCTCTCTCTCTCTCTCTCTCTCTCTCTCTCTCTCTCTCTCTCTCTCTCTCTCTCTCTCTCTCTCTCTCTCTGTGTTCATACTTATTGTAGTTTATTTGGGAACAATCACTACAATTAGAAATAATGTTCATTCAATGAGTTGTATTTATTTATTGTGTTCATTTATTTTTCTGTAAACAATTATTTTAAAAAGTATTTCATGATAAATTGTGTACATCTTTGTTTATTTAATTGAGATATGTTGAATGCTGAGATTTGGAAAATGATGACACAGATGCAATACACTTTTCTCTCCCGTACTGTATAGTTGTGTCATTGTGTTTATATGAATGAGTCCTATCAGCAATAATAAGTATATTCAAACAGTTAAATGATTACAGTGCTATAATCACAAACACAGTATTTCACATTTTGTTGAATTACAGCTTGAATTCAAAATAGATTAAATATGGTTTTATTCTCCCTCACCCAGCTACACACAATACCCCATAATGGCAAAGTGAAAACATGTTTTTAGAAATGTTTGCACATTTATTGAAAATGAAATACAGAAATATCTAATTTATATTAGTATTCACACCCCTGAGTCAATACATGTTAGAATCACCTTTGGCAGCGATTACAGCTGTGAGTATTTATGGGTAAGTCACCAAGCGCTTTGCACACCTGGATTGTACAATAGTTAGCACATCATTTTTTTTTTATTCTTCAAGCTCTGTCAAGTTGGTTGTTGATCATTGCTGGACAGCCATTTTCAAGTCTTCCCATAGATTTTCAAGCCGATTTAAGTCAAAAATGTAACTAGGCCACCCGGGAACATTAAATGTCATCTTGGCAAACAATTACAGTGTATATTTGACCTTGTGTTTTAGGTTATTGTCCTGCTGAAAGGTGAATTTGTCTACTGGTGTCTGTTGGATAGCAGACTCAACCAGGTTTCCGTCTAGGATTTCACCTGTACTTAAAGCTGTATTCCATTTATTTTTATCCTTATTCTTTAACAATGAGAAGGATACCCATAGTATGATTCAGCCACCACCAGGCTTGAAAATATGAGAGTGATATACAGTTATGTGTTGTAATGGATTTGCCACAAACATAATGCTTTGTACTTAGTATAATTTAATTTCTTTGCCACATTTTTTGCAGTTCTACTTTAGTGCCTTATTGCGAACAGAATGTATGTTTTGGAATATTTTGTATTCTGTGCAGGCTTCCTTGTTTTCACTCTGTCATTGAGGTTCGTATTGTGGAGTAACTACAACGTTGTCGATCCATCCTCAGTTTTCTCCTTTCACCGCCATTAAACTCTAACTGTTTTAAATTCACCTTTGGCATCATGGTGAAATCACTGAATGGTTTCCTTCCTCTCTGGCAACTGAGTTAGGAAATTACGCCTGTATTGTAGTGACTGGGTGTATTGAAACACTATCCAAAGTATCCTTAATAACTTCACCCGACCTCAACCTAGTTGAGATGGTTTGGGATGAGTTGGACTGCAGGGTGAAGGAAAAGTTGCCAACAAGTGCTCAGCATATATGGGAACTCCTTTAAGACTGTTGGAAAAGCATTCCTCATGAAGCTGGTTGAGAGAATGCCAAGAGTGTGCAATGCTGTCATCAAGGCAAAGGGTGCTTACTTTGAAGAATCTGAAATATAAAATGTATTTTTGATTGTTTTAACACCTTTTTGGTTACTACATGATTCCATGTTTGTTATTTCATATTGTTGATGTCTTCACCATTATTCTACAATGTAGAAAATAGTACAAATAAAGACAAATCCTTGAATGAGTAGGTGTGTCCAAACTTCTGACTGGTACTATATATATATATATATATACACACATCTTTTTAAAATATATTTTCCTTTATTATTTTGCCCTAACCCTACCACCCCTACCATAATTGGAGTAAACTAATGGACAAGGCTTCACTTAGGCTTCTACTTCCAGCTTATACATACTATATACGGACACAATGTCTTTTACAATAGTTATCTTTTGTTTGTTTCTAATCCCATCCTTCAGCTACCCTCAACCCCTTCCATCTATATCTGAAAAGCATCCAGTTTGCCATATATTTTTAACTATGCTGTTTCACAAAAGTTCTGAACCTTTATTCATTTTACGGCACAGTATATTTTACATTAGTTATCTTGTTGTTTCTAATCCCACCCTTCAGCTCCACTCAGCCCCTCACATCCATCTCTGAACACCTTCCATTTTTGATTTCTATTTGCCATATATTTTTCAACTGTGCTGTGATGTTTCACAAAGTTCTGAACCTTGTCATTCTCATAGTTTCTATTGATTGTAAATTAAAGATATATTTTTTTGCTAGAAGTATTATATTATTGATCGATTTAGTAGGACCTTTTAAATCACCTAGTGGTGCTATCTGCAGAGTTAGCTCCAGGTAAATGTTGCACTTCCTCAACCATACCTGGATCTACATATGGTCAGTACCAAAACAAAGGGGACTAATTATTCCGTCTCTTCTTTCAACTCTTTGTAACAAAAAGAAAATGTCGCCAAAATGTGCAAAGGATATTTAAACACATCTTGACAATGTATTAATGTTGACATTTCTAACACCACTGTGTCAGGGTATAACTAGGCCCTTGAAAGGTCTTATATACTGTATGTAATATACTGTCATAAATATTACAAACTGTACGGCAAATAAGGATTCTGAGTGCTGTCATCGGTGACTTTCAACGTGGCCATGTCCAATGCCAAGCATCGGGTGGAGTGGTGTAAAGCTTGCTGACATTGGACTCTGGAGCAATGGGAAACGCGTTCTCTGGAGTGATGAATCACGCTTCAACATCTGGCAGTCTGACGGACAAATCTGGGTTTGGGGGATGCCAGGAGAACGCTACCTGCCTCAATGCATAGTACAAACTGTAAAGTTTGGTGGAGGAGGTATACTTTTCTTTGCTGTTTGAGCATGACAATGCCCCCGAGCACAAAGCGAGGTCCATTAAGCAATGTTTTGTCGAGATTGTGTGGAAGAAATTGACTGGCCTGCACAGAGCCCTGACTTCAACCTCATCGAACACCTTATCGATGAATTGTAATGCCAACTGCGAGCCAGGCCTAATTGCCCGACCTCACTAATGCTCTTGTGGCTGAATGGAAGCAAGTCCCTGCAGCAATGTTCCAACATCTAGCGGACAGCCTTCCCAGAAGTGTCTGACACACAGGAGCTTGGTAGCAAGTCCTCAAATTATGAGTGAATTCACTGTCCTTTTAACCAAATGAAATGCCAAATGAAATGCACCCCCAACCTGACAGAACATTTCTTAGCACATTTCTAGTAAAAATAAAAGACAGGAACGCACCCAGATTATAATCTAATCAGTTTAATGTTCTGACCAGAACACAGGGATGTTCCTGATAACCAGTCAACCCAACATACAATCCAGTCACTTTAAAAATACATCAACCAGAAAACATACAATGTGATAAATATCCAAATGTGCAGCTCTTTAAAAGCTCTTGAGAAAACCAACCTCAACAATTTAATTCACACAGTAATATACATTTTGTCAATTCAAGTTTTCATGAGTCATTACACCTCTCCTGGCGTCAGTGACCTCAGGACTTCCATGGAAATGTCTCTTCCCCGCAGCCTGGTCTCAGAGCATTTTGTATCATTCTGTATGTAAATCCGAGACACTCCATTTAGTAGGATATCCTGTCTAGGATCAGCGTGGCGCTAGCGGCACCCCCCCCCCCCCCCACTGAAAAACCAGTGCCGCGAAATTCAAAAAAAATATTTTTTTAAAATATTTAACTTTCACACATTAAAGTCCAATACAGCTAATGAAAGACACAGATCTTATGAATCCAGTCAACATTTCCGATTTTTAAAATGTTTTACAGGGAAGACACAATATGTAAAGATGTACATCTATTACCTAAAAACACATTAGCATAATCCACCATCTTTTATTTGTCCACCAACACCAGTAGCCATCACCAATTCGGCTAAACTAAGATATTTATAGCCCCTAACCAACAAAAAAACTCATTAGATGACAGTCTGATAACATATTTATGGTATGGGATAGGTTTTGTTAGAAAAAAGTGCATATTTCAGGTATATGGCATAGTTTACAATTGCACCCACCATCACAAATGGACTAGAATAATTACAATGAGCAACGTGTTTACCTAACTACTAATCATCAAACATTTCGTAAAAATACACAGCATACACGAATCGAAAGACACAGATCCTGTGAATACAGACAATATTTCAGATTTTCTAAGTGTCTTACAGCGAAAACACAATAAATCGTTATATTAGCTTAGCACATAGCAATTAGCAGCCCAGCATTGATTCTAGCCAAAGTGAGCGATAAAAGTCAACATCGCCAAAAGATATTAATTTTTTCACTAACCTTCTCAGAATTCTTCCGATGACACTCCTGTAACATCACATTACAACATGCATATACAGTTTGATCGAAAATGTTTATATTTAGCCACCAAAATCATGGTTAGACAATGTGAAATGTAGACAAGCTGGTAAAGAAAACGTCCTTGCGCCACTTAGACAGTGATCTACTCTTATACATAAATACTCATAAACGTGACTAAAAAATATAGGGTGGACAGGGATTGATAGACAATTTAATTCTTAATACAATTGCGTTATTACATTTTTTAATTTATCCTTACTTTTCAATACAGTTTGCGCCAAGCGAAGCTACGTCAAAAAACATGGCGTCCTAAGCCACTAAAATGTTTCGACAGAAACACGATTTATCATAATAAAAATGTCCTACCTTGAGCTGTTCTTCCATCAGTATCTTGGGCAAAGGA
Source organism: Salvelinus fontinalis (assembly GCF_029448725.1). Lineage (NCBI taxonomy): Eukaryota > Metazoa > Chordata > Actinopteri > Salmoniformes > Salmonidae > Salvelinus > Salvelinus fontinalis. The sequence continues at coordinate 410,195 of NW_026600220.1, forward strand.
TCCTTTCTTGGGAGAAATCGTCTTTTGGTGGAAAGCTGTCCTCTTGCCATGTGGAAATGTCAACTACGTTCGGGATGAACTGAAAAGCGTGCCCAACTTTTCACATCGTTGCAAAAATAAATGTCCCAAAATCGCACTAAACGGATATAAATTGCTATAAAACGCTTTAAATTAACTACTTTGTGATGTTTGTAACTCCTATAACGAGTGAAAAGATGACCGGAGAAATATAACAGGCTAAACTAACGCTTGGAACAGGAGAGGGTCGGTGTCTTCCACGCGCGTTACGCAGCAAGAAAAGACTTGCTAGCTAAAGGTTTTTTTCATTTGTAGGGCCTGTGAACGAGCAATCGAGCCCGTTGGAATCGTCATCACGTAAAGGCATCCAGGGGAAGACGTAAGAAGTGTCCGTATAGTCATAGCAACGACAGTGCCCTTTTAAATGACTTCAGAAAAGTGGCCAACGTTTCTCAAATCTGACTCCATGTCAGGGAAATTGCTGTAGAATGGGCTCTGTTCCACTTAGAGACAAAATTTCAACTCCTATAGAAACTATAGACTGTTTTCTATCCAATAATAATAATAATATGCATATTGTACGATCAAGGATTTTGTGGGAAGCCGTTTAAAAAATTAGCCACATTAGCATAAATAGTCTAAACAGCGCCCCCATCCCCAACAGGATATGTTATGTTTGGTATGGTTACGTAATATAGATGGTTACTTAAGGCATAAACTAAAACAGGGTGGTTGGTCAGTGTGGATAGGTAGGCAAACATCTAGCAACCCAAAGGTTTGAATTTGGACAACTTTAGCATTTTCATCATGGACAACATTAGCATTTTTGCTAATTAGCAACTTTTCAACTACTTACTATATTTGATCTACTTTGCAACTACTTAGCATGTTAGCTAACCCTTCCCCTGACCCTAACATTAAAAGTTTTAGCCAACCCTTCCCCTGATCCCAACCTTAATCCTTTTAGCTAACCCTTCCCCTGATCCCAACCTTAATCCTTTTAGCTAACCCTTCACCTAACCCTAACCTTAACCCTTTTAACTATTTTAGCTAACCCTTCCCCTAACCTTAACCCTTTTAGCTAACCCTTCACAAAACCTTTTAGCTAACCCTAACCCTGACCCTAACCTTAACCCTGTTAGCTAACCCTTCACCTAACCCTAACCTTAACCATTTTAGTTAACCCTTCCCCTAAACCTAACCGTAACCTTAACCCTTTTAGCTAACCCTTCACCTAACCCTAACCTTAACCATTTTAGTTAACCCTCCCCTAACCCTAACCGTAACCTTAACCCTTTTAGCTAACCCTAACCTTAACCCTTTTAGCTAACCCTAACCTTAACCCTTTCAGCTAACCTTAACCATTTAACCCAACATTCTGTAAAAGGGAAAAGTTCATCAAACACTGTCACACCATTGAATCTCATAAATATTTCAGTCAAAACAAACAGTAACTCACTACTAATGTATAGTAAACTTACAGTAGACAAACATGCCTATGATCCCAGTGTAGAAACTCTAGAGGGTATTATAAGAATATGTTGAAGATAAATACACAATGCAGAGTTTGAGAGTTTGAGAGGATGAGAGGACTAAAGGTCAATAGTGAATTGTAAATAGGAGTTGGGTTTCAGTTCAACATCTGTTTAGAATCTGTGGAATGTCACTCCTGAATTCAGCTACGTTTTCATTGGTCTGTACATTGAGTCGGGAGCAGGATACTGGTTATTTGGCCATTGGCCAAGTTGTACTGCAAGGACTTCTGATTGGCCAACCCCAGGCTAGGGTGGGGGTTATAAATGTTATCCTATTCCTTTGTTCAGGGGGAAAAGCTGAGGACAGGGGACTTCTGATTGGCCAACCCCAGGCTAGGGTGAGGACAGGGGACTTCTGATTGGCCAACCCCAGGCTAGGGTGGGGGGTTATAAATGGTATCCTGTTCCTTTGTTCAGGGGGAAAAGCTGAGGACAGGGGACTTCTGATTGGCCAACCCCAGGCTAGGGTGGGGGATTATAAATGACATCCTGTTCCTTTGTTCAGGGGGGAAAAGCTGAGGACAGGGGAGACTGAACATCTACCTCCCAGCATAACATCTTGATTTGTCCTCTCTGAATAAACCTATTTTTCTCCCCCCGATTTGCTTTGGAGTTTGTGTTATTGAAGAATAACATAAATTGCTAACAGCATCTTCCACCACAGAACATGTTCTGAATCACAGAGTATTATAATGTCAGATATTTGTGTCTTTTCTCTGGTTGTAAGGGATTAGTTGCTCTATTGATCATTAAGAAACATATATTTACTGCAGTACTCTCACCTGTTAAAGTGTGTGTTTCCATTGGTGTGCATTGATAGATTTTTTAAATTTTTATTTGGATCTCTTTTAGTCCCCATTTGGACTAATCTTCCAAGAGTCCTTAAACATTAAAATACAATTTATAATACGAACACATTTTCACATATAACACACTATTACAAACATACGAAATATACTAACATAATGACCGAATAAATACTCAATCTGTTACGTAGCTAGGAGTGGTGGGTGCGTAGTCAGGCGCAGAGAGCAGAGGGTTTTGGGTACCGTAATTTATTCCGGTCAGAACAAGCTCACGCCAACAACAACAGGCGACTAAATATGACCTACCCAAAACAGGACACCAAAACAGTCCAACAAAAATAACAAACGCAACCATCCACAAACAGAACAGAAAATAAGCTCGCACAAAAGCAGGCGGGCATAGACGGCTTAAATAGCCCGGGGCAAAACCCCAAACAAGAAACAAGTGAAACCAATACAGACATAACCAACAGAAAAGGAAAAGGGAATCGGTGGCAGCTAGTAGACCGGTGACGACCGCCCGAGCGCCGCCCGAATGGGAAGAGGAGCCAACTTCGGTGGAAGTCGTGACACAATCTAAAAAAGATAGATTCTTCATCTACTATAGTCCCACAACATTTCTAGGTATTATATTTAAATGGTTTTAAAATAAAGTTTAAATTTGTATATTGAAAGATTTCTGGTTTGCTCAGTTAATTTATTCAATTTCTTTATTTGTGTCACACCCTGGCCTTAGTTATCTTTGTTTTCATTATTATTTTAGTTAGGTCAGGGTGTGACATGGGGAAGTATGTGTTTTGTTTTGTCCAGGGGTTTGTAGGTTTAATGGGGAAATGTCTTGTCTAGGTGTTTGTATGTCGATGGCTGCCTAGATTGGTTCTCAATTAGAGACAGCTGTGGTTTATTGTCTCTAATTGGGAGCCATATTTAAGGCAGCCATGGGCATCATGTGTTTGTGGGGAATTGTCTATGTTGAACGTTTGTTGCTTGTCTGTGCACTTACGTTATTTAGCTTCACGGTCGTTTGTTGTTTTGGTTAGTTTGTATATAGTGTTCGTTTTGTGTTTTCTCTCTCTTCTCTATAAAATATGTATTTTGCACACGCTGCGCCTTGGTCCAATATCTCTCAAGAAGACGATCGTGACAATTTGTCTAAATCGAAATGTTCTTTTGCCTGTTTTTCTTTTCTGTGTGGATAACGCAAAGATGGTGGACAATCTATTCCTAGTATTTACGGAATGTCTGTCTCTTACCAACTGAATACCGTTGTGAATAGAATTTGGCCGTTTTAAATGATGTATATTATGAAATAAAATAAGCATGTTTTTTTCAATTATCTTGTCGATTGATGACCAACCGAGAACATTGCGCATGACTGCAACAGGAGAACCATATCTCCACCTTAAAACAATCCTTGCTGCTTTATTCTGTGCATTCTGCAGCCTCCTAACTTCACTTGATGATGCATTTCCCCAGACCACAGAACAGTAGTTCACCTGACTCTCAATTAATGCTTGTGTTATTTGCATAAGAATTTTTCCTGGTAAATATTTAGCTATCCATCTGATCATGCATACTGTTTAAATAATTGTTTTACATAGATGAGTTATTTGAGATGACCATGATAAGCAGTTGTCTAGCTGCACTCCTAATAGTTTGGTTTCTGCCACTTCTTCAATTTGTACTCCTCCCATACTTAATTGTATCCCATGCTGTGTTGGCCTTTTCCTAGTGGAACAGACTAACATAACTTTGGTTTTCTTGGTGTTTAAAACAAGTTTGTTCCGGCAACCCCACTCCCTGATATTCTCCAAATCTCCTTGTAAAGCTTGCTTGATACATTAATATTTAACACATAGGCCATCTTCCTTTTCCTGTGCTTGTTGGCGTACCTGTCATCATCAATATCCGGACTGCATTGTTGGATTCTCCACTTCCCCTCAGCCTACAATTGCATAGATCATCTCTTACTTTAATATGTATTTCTTATGTAAATAATTGAGCTTGACTTAGAGTAACCAGTAGTAAGAAACCAATGGGATAGTCCCAAAAGTGCAAACTCTGCACAACTAGAAACACAATACTCTTATTGAGTAAAATATATTTAAAACACTTAGTTCTATATCTCTAAAACTGATTGTCCTGTACGTATTCCCCCCCAATCAAGCGCACTCAGTATTTGAAATAGCTATGTACTGTACTTTGGCCCAGTTGTGGTTCCACCTGCTCAGTCCCCCAGAACCACTAACACATTATAACATAATCAAACAATGCATAAAATTATCATATCTGGTGAAATTGAGAAAATAAATCTTACCGTCTATTAGAGTTGAAAAAAAAGCATACATTTTTGTATTGGTGTGTTTTCAAAAGGAACGTAACAAAATGTACTGAGTGAGCACAAAATGTAATATTGGAGTAGTGTCCGTGTGGGTCAGTAGCCTACACTGGGTGTAATATTGGAGTAAAGTGTCCTTGTGGGTCAGTAACCTACACTGGGTGTAATATTGGAGTAAAGTGTCCTTGTGGGTCAGTTGCCTACACTGGGTGTAATATTGGAGTAAAGTGTCCTTGTGGGTCAGTAACCTACACTGGGTGTAATATTGGAGTAAAGTGTCCGTGTGGGTCAGTATCCTACACTGGGTGTAATATTGGAGTAAAGTGTCCTTGTGGACCAGTAGCCTACACTGGGTGTAATATTGGAGTAAAGTGTCCTTGTGGGTCAGTAACCTACACTGGGTGTAATATTGGAGTAAAGTGTCCTTGTGGGTCAGTATCCTACACTGGGTGTAATATTGGAGTAAATTGTCCTTGTGGACCAGTAACCTACACTGGGTGTAATATTATAGAAAAGTGTCCTTGTGTGTCAGTAGCCTACACTGGGTGTAATATTGGAGTAAAGTGTCCGTGTGGGTCAGTAACCTACACTGGGTGTAATATTGGAGTAAAGTGTCCTTGTGGACCAGTATCCTACACTGGGTGTAATATTGGAGTAAAGTGTCCTTGTGGGTCAGTAGCCTACACTGGGTGTAATATTGGAGTAAAGTGTCCTTGTGGGTCAGTAACCTACACTGGGTGTATTATTGGACTAAAGTGTCCTTGTGGGCCAGTAGCCTACACTGGGTGTAATATTGGAGTAGTGTCCGTGTGGGTCAGTAGCGTACACTGGGTGTAATATTGGAGTAAAGTGTCCTTGTGGGCCAGTATCCTACACTGGGTGTAATATTGGAGTAAAGTGTCCTTGTGGGTCAGTAGCCTACACTGGGTGTAATATTGGAGTAAAGTGTCCTTGTGGGTCAGTAACCTACACTGGGTGTAATATTGAAGTAAAGTGTCCTTGTGGGCCAGTAGCCTACACTGGGTGTATTATTGGAGTAAAGTGTCCTTGTGGGTCAGTAGCCTACACTGGGTGTAATATTGGAGTAAAGTGTCCTTGTGGGTCAGTAACCTACACTGGGTGTAATATTGGAGTAAAGTGTCCTTGTGGACCAGTAACCTACACTGGGTGTAATATTGGAGTAAAGTGTCCTTGTGGGTCAGTAGCCTACACTGGGTGTAATATTGGAGTAAAGTGTCCTTGTGGGTCAGTAGCCTACACTGGGTGTAATATTGGAGTAAAGTGTCCTTGTGGGTCAGTAGCCTACACTGGGTGTAATATTGGAGTAAAGTGTCCTTGTGGGTCCGTAGCCTACACTGGGTGTAATATTGGAGTAAAGTGTCCTTGTGGGTCAGTAGCCTACACTGGGTGTAATATTGGAGTAAAGTGTCCATGTTGACCTGTAGCCTACACTGGGTGTAATTTAGAGGAAAGTGTCCTTGTGGACCAGTAGCCTACACTGGGTGTATTATTGGAGTAAAGAGTTATTTTGGGCTAGTAGACTACACTGGGTGTAATATTGGAGTAAAGTGTCCTTGTGGACCAGTAGCCCACACTGGGTGTAATATTGGAGTAAAGTGTCCTTGTGTGTCAGTAGCCTACACTGGGTGTAATATTGGAGTAAAGTGTCCTTGTGGACCAGTAGCCTACACTGGGTGTAATATGGGAGTAAAGTGTCCTTGTGGGTCAGTAACCTACACTGGGTGTAATATTGGAGTAAAGTGTCCTTGTGGTCCAGTAGCCTACACTGGGTGTAATATTGGAGTAAAGTGTCCTTGTGGGTCAGTAACCTACACTGGGTGTAATATTGGAGTAAAGTGTCCTTGTGGGTCAGTAACCTACACTGGGTGTAATATTGGAGAAAATTGTCCTTGTGGGTCAGTAGACTACACTGGGTGTAATATTGGAGTAGTGTCCGTGTGGGCCAGTATCCTACACTGGGTGTAATATTGGAGTAAAGTGTCCTTGTGGGTCAGTAGCCTACACTGGGTGTAATATTGGAGTAAAGTGTCCTTGTGGGTCAGTAGCCTACACTGGGTGTAATATTGGAGTAAAGTGTCCTTGTGGGTCAGTAACCTACACTGGGTGTAATATTGGAGAAAATTGTCCTTGTGGGTCAGTAGACTACACTGGATGTAATATTGGAGTAGTGTCCGTGTGGGTCAGTAACCTACACTGGGTGTAATATTGGAGTAAAGTGTCCGTGTGGGACAGTAGCCTACACTGGGTGTAATATTGGATTAAAGTGTCCTTGTGGGTCAGTAGCCTACACTGGGTGTAATATTGGATTAAAGTGTCCTTGTGGGTCGATAACCTACACTGGGTGTAGTATTGGAGTGAAGTGTCCGTGTGGACCAGTAGCCAACACTGGGTGTAATATTGGAGTAAAGTGTCCTTGTGGGTCAGTAACCTACACTGGGTGTAATATTGGAGAAAATTGTCCTTGTGGGTCAGTAGACTACGCTGGGTGTAATATTGGAGTAGTGTCCGTGTGGGTCAGTAACCTACACTGGGTGTAATATTGGAGTAAAGTGTTCTTGTGGGTCAGTAGCCTACACTGGGTGTAATACTGGAGTAAAGTGTCCTTGTGGGCCAGTATCCTACACTGGGTGTAATATTGGAATTAAAGTGTCCTTGTGGGTCAGTAGCGTACATTGGGTGTAATATTGGAGTAAAGTGTCCTTGTGGACCAGTAGCCTACACTGGGTGTAATATTGGAGTAAAGTGTCCTTGTGGGTCAGTAACCTAAACTGGGTGTAATATTGGAGTAAAGTGTCCGTGTGGGTCAGTAACCTACACTGGGTGTAATATTGGAGTAAAGTGTCCTTATGGGCCAGTAGCCTACACTGGGTGTAATATTGGAGTAAAGTTTCCTTATGGGCCAGTAGCGTACACTGGGTGTATTATTGGAGTAAAGTGTCCTTGTGGGCCAGTAGCCTACACTGGGTGTAATATTGGAGTAAAGTCTCCTTGTGGGTCAGTAGCGTACACTGGGTGTAATATTGGAGTAAAGTGTCCTTGTGGGCCAGTATCCTACACTGGGTGTAATATTGGAGTAAAGTGTCCTTGTGGGTCAGTAGCCTACACTGGGTGTAATATTGGAGTAAAGTGTCCTTGTGGGTCAGTAACCTACACTGGGTGTATTGTTGGAGTAAAGTGTCAGTGTGGGTCAGTATCCAACACTGGGTGTAATATTGGAGTAAAGTGTCCTTGTGGGTCAGTAGCCTACACTGGGTGTAATATTGGAGTAAAGTGTCCTTGTGGGTCAGTAGCCTACACTGGGTGTAATATTGGAGTAAAGTGTCCTTGTGGGTCAGTAGCCTACACTGGGTGTAATATTGGAGTAAAGTGTCCATGTGGACCTGTAGCCTACACTGGGTGTAATTTAGAGTAAAGTGTCCTTGTGGACCAGTAGCCTACACTGGGTGTATTATTGGAGTAAATTGTCCTTGTGGGCTAGTAGACTACACTGGGTGTAATATTGGAGTAAAGTGTCCTTGTGGGTCAGTAGCCCACACTGGGTGTAATATTGGAGTAAAGTGTCCTTGTGGGTCAGTAGCCTACACTGGGTGTAATATTGGAGTAAAGTGTCCTTGTGGACAAGTAGCCTACACTGGGTGTAATATTGAAGTAAAGTGTCCTTGTGGGTCAGTAGCCTACACTGGGTGTAATATTGGAGAAAATTGTCCTTGTTGGTCAGTAGACTACACTGGGTGTAATATTGGAGTAGTGTCCGTGTGGGTCAGTAACCTACACTGGGTGTAATATTGGAGTAAAGTGTCCGTGTGGGACAGTAGCCTACACTGGGTGTAATATTGGAGTAAAGTGTCCTTGTGGGTCGGTAACCTACACTGGGTGTAGTATTGGAGTGAAGTGTCCGTGTGGACCAGTAGCCTACACTGGGTGTAATATTGGAGTAAAGTGTCCGTGTGGGTCAGTAACCTACACTGGGTGTAATATTGGAGAAAATTGTCCTTGTGGGTCAGTAGACTACACTGGGTGTAATATTGGAGTAGTGTCCGTGTGGGTCAGTAACCTACACTGGGTGTAATATTGGAGTAAAGTGTCTTTGTGGGACAGTAGCCTACACTGGGTGTAATATTGGAGTAAAGTGTCCTTGTGGGCCAGTTTCCTACACTGGGTGTAATATTGGAGTAAAGTGTCCTTGTGGGTCAGTAACCTACACTGGGTGTAATATTGGAGTAAAGTGTCCTTGTGGGTCAGTAACCTACACTCGGTGTAATATTGGAGTAAAGTGTCCTTGTGGGCCAGTATCCTACACTGGGTGTAATATTGGTATAAAGTGTCCGTGTGGGCCAGTAGACTACACTGGGTGTAATATTGGAGTAAAGTGTCCTTGTGGGTCAGTAACCTACACTGGGTGTAATATTGGAGTAAAGTGTCCTTGTGGGTCAGTATCCTACACTGGGTGTAATATTGGAGTAGTGTCCGTGTGGGTCAGTAACCTACACTGGGTGTAATATTGGAGAAAATTGTCCTTGTGGTTCAGTAACCTACACTGGGTGTAATATTGGAGTAGTTTCCGTGTGGGTCAGTAACCTACACTGGGTGTAATATTGGAGAAAATTGTCCTTGTGGGTCAGTAGACTACACTGGGTGTAATATTGGAGTAAAGTGTCCTTGTGGGCCAGTATCCTACACTGGGTGTAATATTGGAATTAAAGTGTCCTTGTGGGTCAGTAGCGTACATTGGGTGTAATATTGGAGTAAAGTGTCCTTGTGGGTTAGTAGACTACACTGGGTGTAATATTGGAGTAAAGTGTCCTTGTGGACCAGTAGCCTACACTGGGTGTAATATTGGAGTAAAGTGTCCTTGTGGGTCAGTAGCCTACACTGGGTGTAATATTGGAGTAAAGTGTCCTTGTGGGTCAGTAGTCTACACTGGGTGTAATATTGGAGTAAAGTGTCCTTGTGGGCTAGTAGACTACACTGGGTGTAATATTGGAGTAAAGTGTCCTTGTGGACCAGTAGCCTACACTGGGTGTAATATTGGAGTAAAGTGTCCTTGTGGACCAGTAGCCTACACTGGGTGTAATATTGGAGTAAAGTGTCCTTGTGGGTCAGTATCCTACACTGGGTGTAATTTTGGAGTAAAGTGTCCTTGTGGGTCAGTAGCGTACACTGGGTGTATTATTGGAGTAAAGTGTCCTTGTGGGCCAGTATCCTACACTGGGTGTATTATTGGATTAAAGTGTCCTTGTGGGCCAGTATCCTACACTGGGTGTAATATTGGAGTAAAGTGTCCTTGTGGGTCAGTAGCCTACACTGGGTGTAATATTGGAGTAAAGTGTCCTTGTGGGTCAGTAGCCTACACTGGGTGTAATATTGGAGTAAAGTGTTTTTGTGGGTCAGTAGACTACACTGGGTGTAATATTGGAGTGAAGTGTCCGTGTGGGTCAGTATCCAACACTGGGTGTAATATTGGAGTAAAGTGTCCTTGTGGGTCAGTAACCTACACTGGGTTTATTATTGGAGTAAAGTGTCCGTGTGGGTCAGTATCCAACACTGGGTGTAATATTGGAGTAAAGTGTCCTTGTGGGTCCGTAGCCTACACTGGGTGTAATATTGGAGTAAAGTGTCCTTGTGGGTCAGTAGCCTACACTGGGTGTAATATTGGAGTAAAGTGTCCATGTTGACCTGTAGCCTACACTGGGTGTAATTTAGAGGAAAGTGTCCTTGTGGACCAGTAGCCTACACTGGGTGTATTATTGGAGTAAAGAGTTATTTTGGGCTAGTAGACTACACTGGGTGTAATATTGGAGTAAAGTGTCCTTGTGGACCAGTAGCCCACACTGGGTGTAATATTGGAGTAAAGTGTCCTTGTGTGTCAGTAGCCTACACTGGGTGTAATATTGGAGTAAAGTGTCCTTGTGGACCAGTAGCCTACACTGGGTGTAATATGGGAGTAAAGTGTCCTTGTGGGTCAGTAACCTACACTGGGTGTAATATTGGAGTAAAGTGTCCTTGTGGTCCAGTAGCCTACACTGGGTGTAATATTGGAGTAAAGTGTCCTTGTGGGTCAGTAACCTACACTGGGTGTAATATTGGAGTAAAGTGTCCTTGTGGGTCAGTAACCTACACTGGGTGTAATATTGGAGAAAATTGTCCTTGTGGGTCAGTAGACTACACTGGGTGTAATATTGGAGTAGTGTCCGTGTGGGCCAGTATCCTACACTGGGTGTAATATTGGAGTAAAGTGTCCTTGTGGGTCAGTAGCCTACACTGGGTGTAATATTGGAGTAAAGTGTCCTTGTGGGTCAGTAGCCTACACTGGGTGTAATATTGGAGTAAAGTGTCCTTGTGGGTCAGTAACCTACACTGGGTGTAATATTGGAGAAAATTGTCCTTGTGGGTCAGTAGACTACACTGGATGTAATATTGGAGTAGTGTCCGTGTGGGTCAGTAACCTACACTGGGTGTAATATTGGAGTAAAGTGTCCATGTGGGACAGTAGCCTACACTGGGTGTAATATTGGATTAAAGTGTCCTTGTGGGTCAGTAGCCTACACTGGGTGTAATATTGGATTAAAGTGTCCTTGTGGGTCGATAACCTACACTGGGTGTAGTATTGGAGTGAAGTGTCCGTGTGGACCAGTAGCCAACACTGGGTGTAATATTGGAGTAAAGTGTCCTTGTGGGTCAGTAACCTACACTGGGTGTAATATTGGAGAAAATTGTCCTTGTGGGTCAGTAGACTACACTGGGTGTAATATTGGAGTAGTGTCCGTGTGGGTCAGTAACCTACACTGGGTGTAATATTGGAGTAAAGTGTTCTTGTGGGTCAGTAGCCTACACTGGGTGTAATACTGGAGTAAAGTGTCCTTGTGGGCCAGTATCCTACACTGGGTGTAATATTGGAATTAAAGTGTCCTTGTGGGTCAGTAGCGTACATTGGGTGTAATATTGGAGTAAAGTGTCCTTGTGGACCAGTAGCCTACACTGGGTGTAATATTGGAGTAAAGTGTCCTTGTGGGTCAGTAACCTAAACTGGGTGTAATATTGGAGTAAAGTGTCCGTGTGGGTCAGTAACCTACACTGGGTGTAATATTGGAGTAAAGTGTCCTTATGGGCCAGTAGCCTACACTGGGTGTAATATTGGAGTAAAGTGTCCTTATGGGCCAGTAGCGTACACTGGGTGTATTATTGGAGTAAAGTGTCCTTGTGGGCCAGTAGCCTACACTGGGTGTAATATTGGAGTAAAGTCTCCTTGTGGGTCAGTAGCGTACACTGGGTGTAATATTGGAGTAAAGTGTCCTTGTGGGCCAGTATCCTACACTGAGTGTAATATTGGAGTAAAGTGTCCTTGTGGGTCAGTAGCCTACACTGGGTGTAATATTGGAGTAAAGTGTCCTTGTGGGTCAGTAACCTACACTGGGTGTATTGTTGGAGTAAAGTGTCAGTGTGGGTCAGTATCCAACACTGGGTGTAATATTGGAGTAAAGTGTCCTTGTGGGTCAGTAGCCTACACTGGGTGTAATATTGGAGTAAAGTGTCCTTGTGGGTCAGTAGCCTACACTGGGTGTAATATTGGAGTAAAGTGTCCTTGTGGGTCAGTAGCCTACACTGGGTGTAATATTGGAGTAAAGTGTCCATGTGGACCTGTAGCCTACACTGGGTGTAATTTAGAGTAAAGTGTCCATGTGGACCAGTAGCCTACACTGGGTGTATTATTGGAGTAAATTGTCCTTGTGGGCTAGTAGACTACACTGGGTGTAATATTGGAGTAAAGTGTCCTTGTGGGTCAGTAGCCCACACTGGGTGTAATATTGGAGTAAAGTGTCCTTGTGGGTCAGTAGCCTACACTGGGTGTAATATTGGAGTAAAGTGTCCTTGTGGACCAGTAGCCTACACTGGGTGTAATATTGAAGTAAAGTGTCCTTGTGGGTCAGTAGCCTACACTGGGTGTAATATTGGAGAAAATTGTCCTTGTTGGTCAGTAGACTACACTGGGTGTAATATTGGAGTAGTGTCCGTGTGGGTCAGTAACCTACACTGGGTGTAATATTGGAGTAAAGTGTCCGTGTGGGACAGTAGCCTACACTGGGTGTAATATTGGAGTAAAGTGTCCTTGTGGGTCGGTAACCTACACTGGGTGTAGTATTGGAGTGAAGTGTCCGTGTGGACCAGTAGCCTACACTGGGTGTAATATTGGAGTAAAGTGTCCGTGTGGGTCAGTAACCTACACTGGGTGTAATATTGGAGAAAATTGTCCTTGTGGGTCAGTAGACTACACTGGGTGTAATATTGGAGTAGTGTCCGTGTGGGTCAGTAACCTACACTGGGTGTAATATTGGAGTAAAGTGTCTTTGTGGGACAGTAGCCTACACTGGGTGTAATATTGGAGTAAAGTGTCCTTGTGGGCCAGTATCCTACACTGGGTGTAATATTGGAGTAAAGTGTCCTTGTGGGTCAGTAACCTACACTGGGTGTAATATTGGAGTAAAGTGTCCTTGTGGGTCAGTAACCTACACTCGGTGTAATATTGGAGTAAAGTGTCCTTGTGGGCCAGTATCCTACACTGGGTGTAATATTGGTATAAAGTGTCCGTGTGGGCCAGTAGACTACACTGGGTGTAATATTGGAGTAAAGTGTCCTTGTGGGTCAGTAACCTACACTGGGTGTAATATTGGAGTAAAGTGTCCTTGTGGGTCAGTATCCTACACTGGGTGTAATATTGGAGTAGTGTCCGTGTGGGTCAGTAACCTACACTGGGTGTAATATTGGAGAAAATTGTCCTTGTGGTTCAGTAACCTACACTGGGTGTAATATTGGAGTAGTTTCCGTGTGGGTCAGTAACCTACACTGGGTGTAATATTGGAGAAAATTGTCCTTGTGGGTCAGTAGACTACACTGGGTGTAATATTGGAGTAAAGTGTCCTTGTGGGCCAGTATCCTACACTGGGTGTAATATTGGAATTAAAGTGTCCTTGTGGGTCAGTAGCGTACATTGGGTGTAATATTGGAGTAAAGTGTCCTTGTGGGCTAGTAGACTACACTGGGTGTAATATTGGAGTAAAGTGTCCTTGTGGACCAGTAGCCTACACTGGGTGTAATATTGGAGTAAAGTGTCCTTGTGGGTCAGTAGCCTACACTGGGTGTAATATTGGAGTAAAGTGTCCTTGTGGGTCAGTAGTCTACACTGGGTGTAATATTGGAGTAAAGTGTCCTTGTGGGCTAGTAGACTACACTGGGTGTAATATTGGAGTAAAGTGTCCTTGTGGACCAGTAGCCTACACTGGGTGTAATATTGGAGTAAAGTGTCCTTGTGGACCAGTAGCCTACACTGGGTGTAATATTGGAGTAAAGTGTCCTTGTGGGTCAGTAACCTACACTGGGTGTAATTTTGGAGTAAAGTGTCCTTGTGGGTCAGTAGCGTACACTGGGTGTATTATTGGAGTAAAGTGTCCTTGTGGGCCAGTATCCTACACTGGGTGTATTATTGGAGTAAAGTGTCCTTGTGGGCCAGTATCCTACACTGGGTGTAATATTGGAGTAAAGTGTCCTTGTGGGTCAGTAGCCTACACTGGGTGTAATATTGGAGTAAAGTGTCCTTGTGGGTCAGTAGCCTACACTGGGTGTAATATTGGAGTAAAGTGTCCTTGTGGACCAGTAACCTACACTGGGTGTAATATTGGAGTGAAGTGTCCGTGTGGGTCAGTATCCAACACTGGGTGTAATATTGGAGTAAAGTGTCCTTGTGGGTCAGTAACCTACACTGGGTGTATTATTGGAGTAAAGTGTCCGTGTGGGTCAGTATCCAACACTGGGTGTAATATTGGAGTAAAGTGTCCTTGTGGACCAGTAACCTACACTGGGTGTAATATTGGAGTGAAGTGTCCTTGTGGGTCAGTAGACTACACTGGGTGTAATATTGGAGTAAAGTGTCCTTGTGGGTCAGTAGCCTACACTGGGTGTAATATTGGAGTAAAGTGTCCTTGTGGGTCAGTAGCCTACACTGGGTGTAATATTGGAGTAAAGTGTCCTTGTGGGTCAGTAGCCTACACTGGGTGTAATATTGGAGTAAAGTGTCCATGTGGACCTGTAGCCTACACTGGGTGTAATTTAGAGTAAAGTGTCCTTGTGGACCAGTAGCCTACACTGGGTGTATTATTGGAGTAAAGTGTCCTTGTGGGCTAGTAGACTACACTGGGTGTAATATTGGAGTAAAGTGTCCTTGTGGACCAGTAGCCTACACTGGATGTAATATTGGAGTAAAGTGTCCTTGTGGGTCAGTAACCTACACTGGGTGTAATATTGGAGTAAAGTGTCCTTGTGGACCAGTAACCTACACTGGGTGTAATATTGGAGTAAAGTGTCCTTGTGGGTCAGTATCCTACACTGGGTGTAATATTGGAGTAAAGTGTCCTTGTGGGTCAGTAACCTACACTGGGTGTAATTTTGGAGTAAAGTGTCCTTGTGGGTCAGTAACCTACACTGGGTGTAATATTGGAGTAAAGTGTCCTTGTGGGTCAGTAACCTACACTGGGTGTAATATTGGAGTAAAGTGTCCTTGTGGGTCAGTATCCTACACTGGGTTTAATATTGGAGTAAAGTGTCCTTGTGGGTCAGTAGCCTACACTGGGTGTAATATTGGAGTAAAGTGTCCTTGTGGACCTGTAGACTACACTGGATGTAATATTATCTTATTTAGACAAACAATTATGAACTAATATACTAATATACAACTGGACAATAGGTTCTGATACAAGGTAACATTTGGTTAACTTGGGCTTATTCAGAAAATGTGTGGGTGGTTTGAAACAGACACTATGTGTAACTAATGTTCACCCTGAACTGAAAGTTCATGTTCCAGAGTACTGCACAGATGTTCTATTTGTGAATATTTTATCCAACAGGAATGTTGTGTCGCTAGTTGGGCAGAGTTTGCACTTTTGGGACTATCCCATTGGTTCCATTGTACTGGGTAAGATCAGTAAAATAAAAATAAATAAAAACATTACCAGAGAGAGGTCAAAGACAAAACTGATCCTAGTTCAGCCCTCTTATTACTCTGGGACTCTTTGTGAATACGGGCTCTGGTCACATGTCCATGGATGACACAACCCATCTAGTGTCTTTTCTGGTATTGCTATAACTTTTATGATAAGGACTATTTTCTATCTATTAACTGTAGTGTTTTTACTGTGCTATGTCAACTTATAACTGACACTATTTACTATGAAAACACTGGAGTTACTATTAGTACACTACAACACTTAGTAATACAGTATACCTGACAAGTAAATTACATACCTGGATCACAGTATATACATGTATTTAATCAGTAGAATGAACACATGGTACATATGGAACAGAATGGAAGCAAACATAGAACACTGCTACATTTTAAATGGATTGATAACTGTAAAAACTTCAATGAAAACAGTATCTTTTTAAATTGTTATATGCACACCATAATTGTAAAAATATTAACCACAGTTAGAGCCTACTAGACCACAGTTCCACTCCCCTGGGCCTGATGAACGGTAGACTCCACATATCTCTGGTCTCTATAAAGACATGAATACATCTTTCAGTGTAGTTACACATAGAAACAGAAACAGTTTCATCCTAACACAGTGAAAACCAGTTCAACTCCATAAGATAGGGAATTACATTAGCTATTATAATTAGACTACGGGGTGAACGGTTTTTCACACACCCAGTGTTTTGGAGTAGCACGTGGTCCATCCTTCCAACTCTTCAATGGGTCTGATGCCGTCTGTGAGATCTCAACACAAGCCACCTTGTCATTCAAGTTATTTGGTTCCCCTTCCATCCAAAACCTATAAACAACAGAGAATCAGAGTAGAAAATCCTCCAATACAACATAGAAAAAAAGACAGTTAACCTAGTCCCCAGACTCAGTTGTTACCATTCTACATAGAGAATCAGACAGTTAACCTAGTCCCCAGGCTCAGTTGTTACCATTCTACATAGAGAATCAGACAGTTAACCTAGTCCCCAGGCCCAGTTGTTACCATTCTACATAGAGAATCAGACAGTTAACCTAGTCCCCAGGCTCAGTTGTTACCATTCTACATAGAGAATCAGACAGTTAACCTAGTCCCCAGGCCCAGTTGTTACCATTCTACAGAGAGAATCAGACAGTTAACCTAGTCCCCAGGCTCAGTTGTTACCATTCAACAGAGAGAATCAGACAGTTAACCTAGTCCCCAGGCTCAGTTGTTACCATTCAACAGAGAGAATCAGACAGTTAACCTAGTCCCCAGGCCCAGTTGTTACCATTCTACAGAGAGAATCAGACAGTTAACCTAGTCCCCAGGCTCAGTTGTTACCATTCTACATAGAGAATCAGACCCTGTAACCACACAGAATTAACCCTGTAACCACACAGAATTAATCCATGGTCGTGGTGTTCCGTCAAGGACCTGAGCCCTTCCAAAAGGCCCTGTAACAACTCCTCATGTCTCCTAATGGTGTCTCCCTGCAGAGAGATAGCGAGGTGGAGCTGGTCCAAGTCTGCTGGGTCTGTCATGGCCAGTTCGTACTATCAAGGCACAAGGCGAAACCCAGATGCAGAAACACGAGGTAGATGGTTGGAGTCTTACAATGTTTATTAATCCAAATGGGTAGGCAAGAGAGTGGTCGTGGACAGGCAAAAACATCAAAACCTGATCAGAGTCCAATAGGTACCGAAGGGCAGGCAGAATCAAGGTCAGGGCAGGCAGGATGATAAGGCAGGCAGGAACGTAGTCCAGAGTCAGATAGGGGTCAGAACTGGGAGGACTGTAAAAAAAGAATAGAAAAGGAGTATGGGAAAAACACGCTGGTTAACTTGACTAAACATACAAGACGAACTGGCACAGAGAGACAGGAAACAGGGATAAATACACTGGGAAAAATAAGCGACACCTGGAGGGGGTGGAGACAATCACCGGAACAGGTGAAACAGATCAGGGCGTGACAAGGTCATCTATATGTCTTTACTATGGAAACCCCCTCCTTATCTCAGCTCGCTGGTCACCATAGCTGCACCCACCTGTAGCATGCGCTCCAGCAGGTATATCTCACTTGTCACCCCCAAAGCCAATTCCTCCTTTGGCTGCCTCTCCTTCCAGTTCTCTGCTGCCAATGACTGGAACGAACTACAAAAATCTCTGAAACTGGAAACACTTATCTCCCTCACTAGCTTTAGGCACTAGCTGTCAGAGCAGCTCACAGATCACTGCACCTGTACATAGCCCATCTATAAATAGCCCAAACAACTACCTCTTCTCCTCCTGTATATATTTATTTTTCTCCTTTGCACCCCAGTATTTCTACTTTGCACACTCATCTACTGTCAAATCTACCATTCCAGTATTTTAATTGCTATATTTTATTTACTTCGCCACCATGGCCTATTTATTGCCTTTACCTCCCTTATCTCACCTCATTTGCTCACATTGTATATAGACTTATTTTTCTACTGTTTTATTGACTGTATGTTTGTTTTACTCCATGTGTAACTCTGTGTTGTTGTTTGTGTCGAACTGCTTTGCTTTATCTTGGCCAGGTCGCAGTTGCAAATGAGAACTTGTTCTCAACTTGCCTACCTGGTTAAATAAAGGTTAAATAAAAAAATTAATAAAAAAGTAGAAACAGATTCTGGTTCTAGAACCTGGAGTGTATGAAGTTGAGTGTTCTGGAATGCTTTAGTCAGATGTTCTGGAGGAGTGTAATGTTGATTGTGACGTCATCACACCTTGACCACAGCCTTGCCGGTGTTGTCTCCCTGTAGCATGCCCATGAAGGCAGCAGGCATGTTGTTGAAACCACTGGTGATGTGTTCACTGCATCTCAGCTTGCCCTGAACGATCAACACAAACATTTCATTCTCCCCGCCAGCATCATCACTACTGTCATCCCCATCATCCTCGTCGTCATCACCACCGTCATATTCATCATGCTTACACAGTGTTTGACAACCGTTTTCATGGATTCACATGACTCTATAAAACTACCTTCAGAAGCAATGTTAACTGGATGGGTTTCTATAGTATCCTGAACATCAATCCACACATTCCATCTAGAACACTTGTACTAGAACTTTAATAATACAACACTGGTAATAGAAAACTAGTAATACAACACTGGTAATAGAAAACTAGTAATACAACACTTGTCATAGAAAACTAATATTACAACACTGGTAACACAACACTGGTAATACAACACTGTCATAGAAAACTAGTAATACAACACTGGTCATAGAAAACTAATATTACAACACTGGTAACACAACACTGGTAATACAACACTGTCATAGAAAACTAGTAATACAACACTGGTTAAACAACACTGGTAATACAACAATGGTCATAGAAAACTAGTAATACAACACCGGTAGTAGAAAACTAGGAATACAACACTGGTAGTAGAGCACTGGTAGTAGAGCTGTAACGTCCTAACCAGAGTTCTTATGTGTTGTGCTTGTTTTAGTGTTGGTCAGGACGTGAGCTGGGTGGGCATTCTATGTTGTGTGTCTAGTTTGTCTGTTTCTGTGTTCAGCCTAATATGGTTCTCAATCAGAGGCAGCTGTCAATCGTTGTCCCTGATTGAGAATCATATATAGGTGGCTTGTTTTGTGTTGGGGATTTGTGGGTGGTTGTTTCCTGAGTCAGTGTTTGTGCCACACGGGACTGTGACGGTTAGTTCATTTTGTTATTTTGTATAGTGTCTTGTCTTCGTTGTATATTAAATCATGGAAACTTACCACGCTGCATATTGGTCCTCCGATCCTTCTCGCTTCTCCTCGTCTGAGGAGGAGGAAGAGCTAGACTGCCGTTACAAGAGCACTGGTAATACAACACTGTCATAGAAAACTAGTAATACAACAGCGGTAGTAGAAAACTAGGAATACAACACTGGTAGTAGAGCACTGGTAGTAGAGCACTGGTAATACAACACTAGTAATACAACACTATTAATACAACACTGGTAGTAGAACACTGGTAGTAGAACACTGGTAGTAGAACACTGGTAATACAACACTGGTAATACAACACTAGTAATACAACACTGGTAATACAACACTAGTAATACAACACTGGTAATATAACACTGATTGTAGAACACTGATAGTAGGACACTGGTAATACAACACTAGTAATACAACACAAGTAATACAACACTGGTAATACAACACTGGTAATACAACACTAGTAATACAACACTGGTAATACAACACAAGTAATACAACACTGGTAATACAACACTGGTAATACAACACTAGTAATACAACACTGGTAATACAACACTAGTAATAGAACACTGCTAATACAACACTGGTAGTAGAACACTGATAGTAAAACACTGGTAATACAACACTGGTAATACAACACTAGTAATAGAACACTGCTAATACAACACTTCTGGTAGAAAACAGTGACTTTGCATTCAGTTAACTGATTTAGATTGTGATTGGTTGATTAGTAGAATCAGGTGTGTTAGGGTTATCTTGTAGCTTCCTCCAGTTCCAGTATTAGTGACAAACATCCTATTCTAACTGTAGGGCAGTTGATTACACAATCACAAGATAACTGACCTGTTATAGTAGTTTAGATGTCAGAACACTATACTATCACAAGATAAACTGACCTGTTATAGTAGTTTAGATGTCAGAACACTATACTATCATCAGATAACTGACCTGTTATAGTAGTGTAGATGTCAGAACACTATACTATCACCAGATAACTGACCTGTTATAGTAGTGTAGATGTCAGAATACTATACTATCACCAGATAACTGACCTGTTATAGTAGTGTAGATGTCAGAACACTATACTACCACCAGATAACTGACCTGTTATAGTAGTGTAGATGACAGAACACTATACTATCACCAGATAACTGACCTGTTATAGTAGTGTAGATGACAGAACACTATACTACCACCAGATAACTGACCTGTTATACTAGTGTAGATGTCAGAACACTATACTATCACCAGATAACTGACCTGTTATAGTAGTGTAGATGTCATACCACTATACTATCACCAGAAAACTGACCTGTTATAGTAGTGTAGATGTCAGAACACTATACTATCACCAGATAACTGACCTGTTATAGTAGTGTAGATGTCAGAACACTATACTATCACCAGATAACTGACCTGTTATAGTAGTGTAGATGTCAGAACACTATACTATCACCAGATAACTGACCTGTTATAGTAGTGTAGATGTCAGAACACTATCACCAGATAACTGACCTGTTATAGTTGTGTAGATGTCAGAACACTATACTATCACCAGATAACTGACCTGGTATAGTAGTGTAGATGTCAGAAAACTATACTATCACCAAATAACTGACCTGTTATAGTAGTGTAGATGTCAGAACACTATACTATCACCAGATAACTGACCTGTTATAGTAGTGTAGATGTCAGAACACTATACTATCACCAGATAACTGACCTGTTATAGTAGTGTAGATGTCAGAACACTATACTATCACCAGATAACTGACCTGGTATAGTAGTGTAGATGTCAGAAAACTATACTATCACCAGATAACTGACCTGTTATAGTAGTGTAGATGACAGAACACTATACTATCACCAGATAACTGACCTGTTATAGTAGTGTAGATGTCAGAACACTATACTATCACCAGATAACTGACCTGTTATAGTAGTGTAGATGTCAGAACACTTTACTATCACCAGATAACTGACCTGTTATAGTAGTGTAGATGTCAGAACACTATACTATCACCAGATAACTGACCTGTTATAGTAGTGTAGATGTCAGAACACTATACTATCACCAGATAACTGACCTGTTATAGTAGTGTAGATGACAGAACACTATACTATCACTAGATAACTTACCTGTTATAGTAGTGTAGATGTCAGAAAACTATACTATCACCAGAAAACTGACCGGTTATAGTAGTGTAGATGTCAGAACACTGTGCTATCACCAGATAACTGACCTGTTATAGTAGTGTAGATGTCAGAACACTATACTATCACCAGATAACTGACCTGTTATAGTAGTGTAGATGTCAGAACACTATCACCAGATAAATGACCTGTTATAGTAGTGTAGATGTCAGAACACTATACTATCACCAGATAACTGAATTGTTATAGTAGTGTAGATGTCAGAACACTATACTATCACCAGATAACTGACCTGTTATAGTAGTGTAGATGTCATAACTGTACTATCACCAGATAACTGACCTGTTATAGTAGTGTAGATGTCAGAACACTATCACCAGATAACTGACCTGTTATAATAGTGTAGATGTCAGAACACTATCACCAGATAACTGACCTGTTATAGTAGTGTAGATGTCAGAACACTATACTATCACCAGATAACTGACCTGTTATAGTAGTGTAGATGTCAGAACACTATCACCAGATAACTGGCCTGTTATAGTAGTGTAGATGTCATACCACTATACTATCACCAGATAACTGACCTGTTATAGTAGTGTAGATGTCAGAACACTATACTATCACCAGATAACTGACCTGTTATAGTAGTGTAGATGTCAGAACACTATACTATCACCAGATAACTGACCTGTTATAGTAGTGTAGATGTCAAAACACTATACTATCACCAGATAATTGACCTGTTATAGTAGTGTAGATGTCAGAATACTATACTATCACCAGATAACTGACATGTTATAGTAGTGTAGATGTCATAACTGTACTATCACCAGATAACTGACCTGTTATAGTAGTGTATATGTCAGAACACTATCACCAGATAACTGACCTGTTATAATAGTGTAGATGTCAGAACACTATCACCAGATAACTGACCTGTTATAGTAGTGTAGATGTCAGAACACTATACTATCACCAGATAACTGACCTGTTATAGTAGTGTAGATGTCAGAACACTATCACCAGATAACTGACCTGTTATAGTAGTGTAGATGTCAGAACACTATACTATCACCAGATAACTGACCTGTTATAGTAGCGTAGATGTCATAACTGTACTATCACCAGATAACTGACCTGTTATAGTAGTGCAGATGTCAGAACACTATACTATCACCAGATAACTGACCTGTTATAGTAGTGTAGATGTCAGAACACTATACTATCACCAGATAACTGACCTGTTATAGTAGTGTAGATGTCAGAACACTATACTATCACCAGATAACTGACCTGTTATAGTAGTGTAGATGTCAGAACACTATACTATCACCAGATAACTGACCTGTTATAGTAGTGTAGATGTCAGAACACTATACTATCACCAGATAACTGACCTGTTATAGTAGTGTAGATGTCAGAACACTGTACTATCACCAGATAACTGACCTGTTATAGTAGTGTAGATGTCAGAACACTATACTATCACCAGATAACTGACCTGGTATAGTAGTGTAGATGTCAGAAAACTATACTATCACCAGATAACTGACCTGTTATAGTAGTGTAGATGTCAGAACACTATACTATCACCAGATAACTGACCTGTTATAGTAGTGTAGATGACAGAACACTATACCATCACCAGATAACTGACCTGTTATAGTAGTGTAGATGTCAGAACACTATCACCAGATAACTGACCTGTTATAGTAGTGTAGATGACAGAACAATATACTATCACCAGATAACTGACCTGTTATAGTAGTGTAGATGTCAGAACACTATACTATCACCAGATAACTGACCTGTTATAGTAGTGTAGATGTCAGAACACTATGCTATCACCAGATAACTGACCTGTTATAGTAGTGTAGATGTCAGAAAACTATACTATCACCAGAAAACTGACCGGTTATAGTAGTGTAGATGTCAGAACACTTTGCTATCACCAGATAACTGACCTGTTATAGTAGTGTAGATGTCAGAACACTATACTATCACCAGATAACTGACCTGTTATAGTAGTGTAGATGTCAGAACACTATCACCAGATAAATGACCTGTTATAGTAGTGTAGATGTCAGAACACTATACTATCACCAGATAACTGACTTGTTATAGTAGTGTAGATGTCAGAACACTATACTATCACCAGATAACTGACCTGTTATAGTAGTGTAGATGTCAGAACACTATGCTATCACCAGATAACTGACCTGTTATAGTAGTGTAGATGTCAGAACACTATCACCAGATAACTGGCCTGTTATAGTAGTGTAGATGTCAGAACACTATACTATCACCAGATAACTGACCTGTTATAGTAGTGTAGATGTCAGAACACATGCTATCACCAGATAACTGACCTGTTATAATAGTGTAGATGTCAGAACACTATCACCAGATAACTGACCTGTTATAGTAGTGTAGATGTCAGAACACTATACTATCACCAGATAACTGACCTGTTATAGTAGTGTAGATGTCAGAACACTATCACCAGATAACTGACCTGTTATAGTAGTGTAGATGTCAGAACACTATACTATCACCAGATAACTGACATGTTATAGTAGTGTAGATGTCATAACTGTACTATCACCAGATAACTGACCTGTTATAGTAGTGCAGATGTCAGAACACTACACTATCACCAGATAACTGACCTGTTATAGTAGTGTAGATGTCAGAACACTATACTATCACCAGATAACTGACCTGTTATAGTAGTGTAGATGTCAGAACACTATACTATCACCAGATAACTGACCTGTTATAATAGTGTAGATGTCAGAACACTATCACCAGATAACTGACCTGTTATAGTAGTGTAGATGTCAGAACACTATACTATCACCAGATAACTGACCTGTTATAGTAGTGTAGATGTCAGAACACTATCACCAGATAACTGACCTGTTATAGTAGTGTAGATGTCAGAACACTATACTATCACCAGATAACTGACCTGTTATAGTAGCGTAGATGTCATAACTGTACTATCACCAGATAACTGACCTGTTATAGTAGTGCAGATGTCAGAACACTATACTATCACCAGATAACTGACCTGTTATAGTAGTGTAGATGTCAGAACACTATACTATCACCAGATAACTGACCTGTTATAGTAGTGTAGATGTCAGAACACTATACTATCACCAGATAACTGACCTGTTATAGTAGTGTAGATGTCAGAACACTATACTATCACCAGATAACTGACCTGTTATAGTAGTGTAGATGTCAGAACACTATACTATCACCAGATAACTGACCTGTTATAGTAGTGTAGATGTCAGAACACTGTACTATCACCAGATAACTGACCTGTTATAGTAGTGTAGATGTCAGAACACTAAACTATCACCAGATAACTGACCTGTTATAGTAGTGTAGATGTCAGAACACTATACTATCACCAGATAACTGACCTGTTATAGTAGTGTAGATGTCAGAACACTGTACTATCACCAGATAACTGACCTGTTATAGTAGTGTAGATGTCAGAACACTATACTATCACCAGATAACTGATCTGTTATAGTAGTGTAGATGTCAGAACACTATCACCAGATAACTGACCTGTTATAGTAGTGTAGATGTCAGAACACTATACTATCACCAGATAACTGACCTGGTATAGTAGTGTAGATGTCAGAAAACTATACTATCACCAGATAACTGACCTGTTATAGTAGTGTAGATGTCAGAACACTATACTATCACCAGATAACTGACCTGTTATAGTAGTGTAGATGACAGAACACTATACCATCACCAGATAACTGACCTGTTATAGTAGTGTAGATGTCAGAACACTATCACCAGATAACTGACCTGTTATAGTAGTGTAGATGACAGAACAATATACTATCACCAGATAACTGACCTGTTATAGTAGTGTAGATGTCAGAACACTATACTATCACCAGATAACTGACCTGTTATAGTAGTGTAGATGTCAGAACACTATGCTATCACCAGATAACTGACCTGTTATAGTAGTGTAGATGTCAGAAAACTATACTATCACCAGAAAACTGACCGGTTATAGTAGTGTAGATGTCAGAACACTTTGCTATCACCAGATAACTGACCTGTTATAGTAGTGTAGATGTCAGAACACTATACTATCACCAGATAACTGACCTGTTATAGTAGTGTAGATGTCAGAACACTATCACCAGATAAATGACATGTTATAGTAGTGTAGATGTCAGAACACTATACTATCACCAGATAACTGACTTGTTATAGTAGTGTAGATGTCAGAACACTATACTATCACCAGATAACTGACCTGTTATAGTAGTGTAGATGTCAGAACACTATGCTATCACCAGATAACTGACCTGTTATAGTAGTGTAGATGTCAGAACACTATCACCAGATAACTGGCCTGTTATAGTAGTGTAGATGTCAGAACACTATACTATCACCAGATAACTGACCTGTTATAGTAGTGTAGATGTCAGAACACATGCTATCACCAGATAACTGACCTGTTATAATAGTGTAGATGTCAGAACACTATCACCAGATAACTGACCTGTTATAGTAGTGTAGATGTCAGAACACTATACTATCACCAGATAACTGACCTGTTATAGTAGTGTAGATGTCAGAACACTATCACCAGATAACTGACCTGTTATAGTAGTTTAGATGTCAGAACACTATACTATCACCAGATAACTGACATGTTATAGTAGTGTAGATGTCATAACTGTACTATCACCAGATAACTGACCTGTTATAGTAGTGCAGATGTCAGAACACTACACTATCACCAGATAACTGACCTGTTATAGTAGTGTAGATGTCAGAACACTATACTATCACCAGATAACTGACCTGTTATAGTAGTGTAGATGTCAGAACACTATACTATCACCAGATAACTGACCTGTTATAGTAGTGTAGATGTCAGAACACTATACTATCACCAGATAACTGACCTGTTATAGTAGTGTAGATGTCAGAACACTATACTATCACCAGATAACTGACCTGTTATAGTAGTGTAGATGTCAGAACACTATACTATCACCAGATAACTGACCTGTTATAGTAGTGTAGATGTCAGAACACTATACTATCACCAGATAACTGACCTGTTATAGTAGTGTAGATGTCAGAACACTCTACTATCACCAGATAACTGACCTGTTATAGTAGTGTAGATGTCAGAACACTATACTATCACCAGATAACTGACCTGTTATAGTAGTGTAGATGTCATAACTGTACTATCACCAGATAACTGACCTGTTATAGTAGTGTAGATGTCAGAACACTATACTATCACCAGTTAACTGACCTGTTATAGTAGTGTAGATGTCAGAACACTATCACCAGATATTTGACCTGTTATAGTAGTGTAGATGTCATACCACTATACTATCACCAGATAACTGACCTGTTGTAGTAGTGTAGATGTCAGAACACTATACTATCACCAGATAACTGACCTGTTATAGTAGTGTAGATGTCAAAACACTATACTATCACCAGATAACTGACCTGTTATAGTAGTGTAAATGTCAGAACACTATACTATCACCAGATAACTGACCTGTTATAGTAGTGTAGATGTCAGAACACTATACTATCACCAGATAACTGACCTGTTATAGTAGTGTAGATGTCAGAACACTATCACCAGATAACTGACCTGTTATAGTAGTGTAGATGTCAGAACACTATACTATCACCAGATAACTGACCTGGTATAGTAGTGTAGATGTCAGAAAACTATACTATCACCAGATAACTGACCTGTTATAGTAGTGTAGATGTCAGAACACTATACTATCACCAGATAACTGACCTGTTATAGTAGTGTAGATGTCAGAACACTATACTATCACCAGATAACTGACCTGTCATAGTAGTGTAGATGTCAGAACACTATACTATCACCAGATAACTGACCTGTTATAGTAGTGTAGATATCAGAACACTATACTATCACCAGATAACTGACATGTTATAGTAGTGTAGATGTCATAACTGTACTATCACCAGATAACTGACCTGTTATAGTAGTGTAGATGTCAGAACACTATACTATCACCAGATAACTGACCTGTTATAGTAGTGTAGATGTCAGAACACTATGCTATCACCAGAAAACTGACCGGTTATAGTAGTGTAGATGTCAGAACACTATACTATCACCAGATAACTGACCTGTTATAGTAGTGTAGATGTCAGAACACTATCACCAGATAAATGACCTGTTATAGTAGTGTAGATGTCAGAACACTATACTATCACCAGATAACTGACTTGTTATAGTAGTGTAGATGTCAGAACACTATACTATCACCAGATAACTGACCTGTTATAGTAGTGTAGATGTCAGAACACTATGCTATCACCAGATAACTGACCTGTTATAGTAGTGTAGATGTCAGAACACTATACTATCACCAGATAACTGACCTGTTATAGTAGTGTAGATGTCAGAACACTATGCTATCACCAGATAACTGACCTGTTATAGTAGTGTAGATGTCAGAAAACTATACTATCACCAGAAAACTGACCGGTTATAGTAGTGTAGATGTCAGAACACTATACTATCACCAGATAACTGACCTGTTATAGTAGTGTAGATGTCAGAACACTATCACCAGATAAATGACCTGTTATAGTAGTGTAGATGTCAGAACACTATACTATCACCAGATAACTGACTTGTTATAGTAGTGTAGATGTCAGAACACTATACTATCACCAGATAACTGACCTGTTATAGTAGTGTAGATGTCAGAACACTATGCTATCACCAGATAACTGACCTGTTATAGTAGTGTAGATGTCAGAACACTATCACCAGATAACTGGCCTGTTATAGTAGTGTAGATGTCATACCACTATACTATCACCAGATAACTGACCTGTTATAGTAGTGTAGATGTCAGAACACTATGCTATCACCAGATAACTGACCTGTTATAGTAGTGTAGATGTCAGAACACTATGCTATCACCAGATAACTGACCTGTTATAGTAGTGTAGATGTCAGAACACTATACTATCACCAGATAATTGACCTGTTATAGTAGTGTAGATGTCAGAACACTATACTATCACCAGATAACTGACCTGTTATAGTAGTGTAGATGTCAGAACACTGTACCATCACCAGATAACTGACCTGTTATAGTAGTGTAGATGTCAGAACACTATGCTATCACCAGATAACTGACCTGTTATAATAGTGTAGATGTCAGAACACTATCACCAGATAACTGACCTGTTATAGTAGTGTAGATGTCAGAACACTATACTATCACCAGATAACTGACCTGTTATAGTAGTGTAGATGTCAGAACACTATCACCAGATAACTGACCTGTTATAGTAGTGTAGATGTCAGAACACTATACTATCACCAGATAACTGACTTGTTATAGTAGTGTAGATGTCAGAACACTATACTATCACCAGATAACTGACCTGTTATAGTAGTGTAGATGTCATAACTGTACTATCACCAGATAACTGACCTGTTATAGTAGTGCAGATGTCAGAACACTACACTATCACCAGATAACTGACCTGTTATAGTAGTGTAGATGTCAGAACACTATACTATCACCAGATAACTGACCTGTTATAGTAGTGTAGATGTCAGAACACTATACTATCACCAGATAACTGACCTGTTATAGTAGTGTAGATGTCAGAACACTATACTATCACCAGATAACTGACCTGTTATAGTAGTGTAGATGTCAGAACACTATACTATCACCAGATAACTGACCTGTTATAGTAGTGTAGATGTCAGAACACTATACTATCACCAGATAACTGACCTGTTATAGTAGTGTAGATGTCAGAACACTATACTATCACCAGATAACTGACCTGTTATAGTAGTGTAGATGTCAGAACACTCTACTATCACCAGATTACTGTCCTGTTATAGTAGTGTAGATGTCATAACTGTACTATCACCAGATAACTGACCTGTTATAGTAGTGTAGATGTCAGAACACTATACTATCACCAGATAACTGACCTGTTATAGTAGTGTAGATGTCATAACTGTACTATCACCAGATAACTGACCTGTTATAGTAGTGTAGATGTCAGAACACTATACTATCACCAGTTAACTGACCTGTTATAGTAGTGTAGATGTCAGAACACTATCACCAGATATTTGACCTGTTATAGTAGTGTAGATGTCATACCACTATACTATCACCAGATAACTGACCTGTTGTAGTAGTGTAGATGTCAGAACACTATACTATCACCAGATAACTGACCTGTTATAGTAGTGTAGATGTCAAAACACTATACTATCACCAGATAACTGACCTGTTATAGTAGTGTAGATGTCAGAACACTATACTATCACCAGATAACTGACCTGTTATAGTAGTGTAGATGTCAGAACACTATACTATCACCAGATAACTGACCTGTTATAGTAGTGTAGATGTCAGAACACTATCACCAGATAACTGACCTGTTATAGTAGTGTAGATGTCAGAACACTATACTATCACCAGATAACTGACCTGGTATAGTAGTGTAGATGTCAGAAAACTATACTATCACCAGATAACTGACCTGTTATAGTAGTGTAGATGTCAGAACACTATACTATCACCAGATAACTGACCTGTTATAGTAGTGTAGATGTCAGAACACTATACTATCACCAGATAACTGACCTGTTATAGTAGTGTAGATGTCAGAACACTATACTATCACCAGATAACTGACCTGTTATAGTAGTGTAGATATCAGAACACTATACTATCACCAGATAACTGACATGTTATAGTAGTGTAGATGTCATAACTGTACTATCACCAGATAACTGACCTGTTATTTTTTATTTTTATTTTTTTTTTTTATTTCACCTTTATTTAACCAGGTAGGCTAGTTGAGAACAAGTTCTCATTTGCAACTGCGACCTGGCCAAGATAAAGCATAGCAGTGTGAACAGACAACACAGAGTTACACATGGAGTAAACAATAAACAAGTCAATAACATGGTAGAAAAAAGAGAATCTATATACAATGTGTGCAAAAGGCATGAGGTAGGCAAAAAATCGAATAATTACAATTTAGCAGATTAACACTGGAGTGATAAATCATCAGATGAACATGTGCAAGAAGAGATACTGGTGTGCAAAAGAGCAGAAAAGTAAATAAATAAAAGCAGTATGGGGGGTGAGGTAGGTAAATTGGGTGGGTAGTTTACAGATGGACTATGTACAGCTGCAGTGATCGGTTAGCTGCTCGGATAGCAGATTTTTAAAGTTGTTGAGGGAGATAAAAGTCTCCAACTTCAGAGATTTTTGCAATTCGTTCCAGTCGCAGGCAGCAGAGAACTGGAAGGAAAGGCGTCCAAATGAGGTTTTAGCTTTAGGGATGATCAGTGAGATACACCTGCTGGAGCGCGTGCTGCGGGTGGGTGTAGCCATCGTGACCAGTGAACTGAGATAAGGCGGCACTTTACCTAGCATAGCCTTGTAGATGACCTGGAGCCAGTGGGTCTGACGACGAACATGTAGCGAGGGCCAGCCGACTAGGGCATACAGGTTGCAGTGGTGGGTCGTATAAGGTGCTTTAGTAACAAAACGAATGGCACTGTGATAAACTGCGTCCAGTTTGCTGAGTAGAGTGTTGGAAGCTATTTTGTAGATGACATCGCCGAAGTCGAGGATCGGTAGGATAGTCAGTTTTACTAGGGTAAGTTTGGCGGCGTGAGTGAAGGAGGCTTTGTTGCGGAATAGAAAGCCGATTCTTGATTTGATTTTGGATTGGAGATGTTTGATATGAGTCTGGAAGGAGAGTTTGCAGTCTAGCCAGACACCTAGGTACTTATAGATGTCCACATATTCTAGGTCGGAACCGTCCAGGGTGGTGATGCTAGTCGGGCGTGCGGGTGCAGGCAGCGAACGGTTGAAAAGCATGCATTTGGTTTTACTAGCGTTTAAGAGCAGTTGGAGGCCACGGAAGGAGTGTTGTATGGCATTGAAGCTCGTTTGGAGGTTAGATAGCACAGTGTCCAAGGAAGGGCCGGAAGTATATAGAATGGTGTCGTCTGCGTAGAGGTGGATTAGGGAATCGCCCGCAGCAAGAGCAACATCATTGATGTATACAGAGAAAAGAGTCGGCCCGAGAATTGAACCCTGTGGTACCCCCATAGAGACTGCCAGAGGACCGGACAACATGCCCTCCGATTTGACACACTGAACTCTGTCTGCAAAGTAGTTGGTGAACCAGGCAAGGCAGTCATTAGAAAAACCGAGGCTACCGAGTCTGCCGATAAGAATATGGTGATTGACAGAGTCGAAAGCCTTGGCCAGGTCGATGAAGACGGCTGCACAGTAATGTCTTTTATCGATGGCGGTTATGATGTCGTTTAGTACCTTGAGCGTGGCTGAGGTGCACCCGTGACCGGCTCGGAAACCGGATTGCACAGCGGAGAAGGTACGGTGGGATTCGAGATGGTCAGTGATCTGTTTGTTGACTTGGCTTTCGAAGACCTTAGATAGGCAGGGCAGGATGGATATAGGTCTGTAACAGTTTGGGTCCAGGGTGTCTCCCCCTTTGAAGAGGGGGATGACCGCGGCAGCTTTCCAATCCTTGGGGATCTCAGATGATACGAAGGAGAGGTTGAACAGGCTGGTGATAGGGGGTGCGACAATGGCGGCGGACAGTTTCAGGAATAGGGGGTCCAGATTGTCAAGCCCAGCTGATTTGTATGGGTCCAGGTTTTCCAGCTCTTTCAGAACATCTGCTATCTGGATTTGGGTAAAGGAGAAGCTGGGGAGGCTTGGGCGAGTAGCAGCGGGGGGGGCGGGGCTGTTGGCCAAGGTTGGAGTCGCCAGGAGGAAGGCATGGCCAGCCATTGAGAAATGCTTGTTGAAGTCTTCGATTATCACGGATTTATCGGTGGTGACCGTGTTACCTAGCCTCAGTGCAGTGGGCAGCTGGGAGGAGGTGCTCTTGTTCTCCATGGACTTTACAGTATCCCAGAACTTTTTGGAGTTAGAGCTACAGGATGCGAATTTCTGCTTGAAAAAGCTGGCCTTTGCTTTCCTGACTGACTGCGTGTATTGGTTCCTGACTTCCCTGAACAGTTGCATATCGCGGGGGCTCTTCGATGCTATTGCAGTTCGCCACAGGATGTTTTTGTGCTGGTCGAGGGCAGTCAGGTCTGGAGTGAACCAAGGGCTATATCTGTTTTTGGTTCTGCATTTTTTGAACGGAGCATGCTTGTCTAATATGGTGAGGAAGTAACATTTAAAGAATGACCAGGCATCCTCAACTGACGGGATGAGGTCAATATCCTTCCAGGGTACCCGGGCCAGGTCGATTAGAAAGGCCTGCTCGCTGAAGTGTTTTAGGGAGCGTTTGACAGTGATGAGGGGTGGTCGTTTGACCGCGGACCCGTGGCGGATACAGGCAATGAGGCAGTGATCGCTGAGATCTTGATTGAAGACAGCAGAGGTGTATTTGGAGGGCAGGTTGGTCAGGATAATGTCTATTAGGGTGCCCATGTTTACGGATTTAAGGTTGTACCTGGTGGGTTCCTTGATGATTTGTGTGAGATTGAGGGCATCAAGCTTGGATTGTAGGACTGCCGGGGTGTTAAGCATATCCCAGTTTAGGTCACCTAACAGAACAAACTCTGAAGCTAGATGGGGAGCGATCAATTCACAGATGGTGTCCAGGGCACAGCTGGGAGCTGAGGGGGGTCGGTAGCAGGCGGCAACAGTGAGAGACTTATTTCTGGAGAGATTAATTTTTAAAATTAGAAGTTCGAACTGTTTGGGCATAGACCTGGAAAGTATGACAGAACTTTGCAGGCTATCTCTGCAGTAGATTGCAACTCCTCCCCCTTTGGCAGTTCTATCTTGACGGAAAGTGTTATAGTTGGGTATGGAAATCTCAGAATTTTTGGTGGCCTTCCTAAGCCAGGATTCGGACACGGCAAGGACATCAGGATTGGCAGAGTGTGCTAAAGCGGTGAGTAAGGCAAACTTAGGGAGGAGGCTTCTGATGTTGACATGCATGAGGCCAAGGCTTTTTCGATCGCAGAAGTCAACAAATGAGGGTGACTGGGGACATGCAGGGCCTGGGTTTACCTCCACATCACCCGAGGAACAGAGGAGTAGTAGGATGAGGGTGCGGCTAAAGGCTATCAAAACTGGTCGCCTAGAGCGTTGGGGACAAAGAATAAAAGGAGCAGATTTATGGGCGTGGTAGAATAGATTCTGGGCATAATGTGCAGACAGGGGTATGGAGGGGCGCGGGTACAGCGGAGGCAAGCCCAGGCACTGGGTGATGATAAGAGAGGTTGTATCTCTGGACATGCTGGTCTCAATGGGTGAGGTCACCGCATGTGTGGGGGGTGGGACAAAGGGGGTATCAGAGGTACGGAGAGTGGAACTACAGGGTCCATTGCAAACCAAAACAATGATAATGAAAACTAGCCTGAACAACAGTATGCAAGGCATATTGATATTTGAGAGAGACATACAATAAGGCATAAAGTGATTGCAGGTCTTGATTGGGAGAGCTAGCTAAAACAACAGGTAAGATAACAGCAGCAATAACAGGGTGTTAGTCTAACACAGCAACAACAGGTAAAAATGGCGACGACTAGGCAGAGAGGGTCGGATTAACTACACACAGATCCTGAGTTAAAGTACAGAGCCGACAGGTAAAGCACAAATAAACAGAATGGAGTACCGTGAATTAATGGACAGTCAAGCATGCATCAGCTATGTAGCCAAGTGATCATAGTGTCCAGGGGGCAGCCGTAGATGGAGCAGAGGAGGCCTCCACTAAGCTAGCACGCGGCGTATAAAGTTAGTAGCCCGGGGGGTGGTCTGCTCAGACGGAGGGGGTCTGGCGCAGTGGCGCTAGCGCTAGCTCTTCAGCTAGCCGGCAGATGGGCCTAGCTCGAGGCTAGCTCAAGGCTAACTGGTGCTTGCTTCGGGACAGTGGTGTTAGCCAGTAGTAGCCACTCGGTTGCAGCTAGCTAGCTGTGATGATACGGTGTAATTGTCCAGAGCTTGCGTCAGGAATCCGGTGATGTGGTAGAGAGAAAGCAGTCCTATATGCTCTGGGTTGATATCGCGCTTGCAGCTAGCCGGCAGATGGGCCTAGCTCGAGGCTAGCTCAAGGCTAACTGGTGCTTGCTTCGGGACAGAGGTGTTAGCCAGTAGTAGCCACTCGGTTGCAGCTAGCTAGCTGTGATGATACGGTGTAATTGTCCAGAGCTTGCGTCAGGAATCCGGTGATGTGGTAGAGAAAAAAGCAGTCCTATATGCTCTCGGTTGATATCGCGCTTGCAGACTGGTATGTATTGGCCCGGTATTGAAGCTGGCTGTGTCCGAGTTGAGGGTGAAGACCGCAGCAGTGGCTAACTGACTACTAGCTAGTAGCTAGTTATCTGGCTAGCTTCAGCTTGGGGTTACGGTTCTAAAGTATAAAAAAAATAGCAGGTCCGTACCACATTGGGTGAGGCGGAATGTAGGAATGTATATTCAGTTCCTAGATGGAAAGTGAAAGTAAAATATATACGAAATGTATACGAAAAATACGAAGACTATTTACTATTTACTATTTACACGCTACAGGACAATACAGGACAATACAAACACACGTCCGACTGCTACGCCATCTTGGAATGTGGTTATAGTAGTGTAGATGTCAGAACACTATACTATCACCAGATAACTGACCTGTTATAGTAGTGTAGATGTCAGAACACTATGCTATCACCAGATAACTGACCTGTTATAGTAGTGTAGATGTCAGAACACTATCACCAGATAACTGGCCTGTTATAGTAGTGTAGATGTCATACCACTATACTATCACCAGATAACTGACCTGTTATAGTAGTGTAGATGTCAGAACACTATGCTATCACCAGATAACTGACCTGTTATAGTAGAGTAGATGTCAGAACACTATGCTATCACCAGATAACTGACCTGTTATAGTAGTGTAGATGTCAGAACACTATACTATCACCAGATAATTGACCTGTTATAGTAGTGTAGATGTCAGAACACTATACTATCACCAGATAACTGACCTGTTATAGTAGTGTAGATGTCAGAACACTATCACCAGATAACTGACCTATTATAGTAGTGTAGATGTCAGAACACTGTGCTATCACCAGAAAACTGACCGGTTATAGTAGTGTAGATGTCAGAACACTGTGCTATCACCAGATAACTGACCTGTTATAGTAGTGTAGATGTCAGAACACTATACTATCACCAGATAACTGACCTGTTATAGTAGTGTAGATGTCAGAACACTATGCTATCACCAGATAACTGACCTGTTATAGTAGTGTAGATGTCAGAACACTATCACCAGATAACTGGCCTGTTATAGTAGTGTAGATGTCAGAACACTATGCTATCACCAGATAACTGACCTGTTATAGTAGTGTAGATGTCAGAACACTATCACCAGATAACTGGCCTGTTATAGTAGTGTAGATGTCATACCACTATACTATCACCAGATAACTGACCTGTTATAGTAGTGTAGATGTCAGAACACTATGCTATCACCAGATAACTGACCTGTTATAGTAGTGTAGATGTCAGAACACTATGCTATCACCAGATAACTGACCTGTTATAGTAGTGTAGATGTCAGAACACTATACTATCACCAGATAATTGACCTGTTATAGTAGTGTAGATGTCAGAACACTATACTATCACCAGATAACTGACCTGTTATAGTAGTGTAGATGTCAGAACACTATACTATCACCAGATAACTGACCTGTTATAGTAGTGTAGATGTCAGAACACTATACTATCACCAGATAACTGACCTGTTATAGTAGTGTAGATGTCAGAACACTATACTATCACCAGATAACTGACCTGTTATAGTAGTGTAGATGTCAGAACACTATACTATCACCAGATAACTGACCTGTTATAGTAGTGTAGATGTCAGAACACTATACTATCACCAGATAACTGACCTGTTATAGTAGTGTAGATGTCAGAACACTCTACTATCACCAGATTACTGTCCTGTTATAGTAGTGTAGATGTCATAACTGTACTATCACCAGATAACTGACCTGTTATAGTAGTGTAGATGTCAGAACACTATACTATCACCAGATAACTGACCTGTTATAGTAGTGTAGATGTCAGAACACTATCACCAGATAACTGACCTGTTATAGTAGTGTAGATGTCAGAACACTATACTATCACCAGATAACTGACCTGGTATAGTAGTGTAGATGTCAGAAAACTATACTATCACCAGATAACTGACCTGTTATAGTAGTGTAGATGTCAGAACACTATACTATCACCAGATAACTGACCTGTTATAGTAGTGTAGATGTCAGAACACTATACTATCACCAGATAACTGACCTGTTATAGTAGTGTAGATGTCAGAACACTATACTATCACCAGATAACTGACCTGGTATAGTAGTGTAGATATCAGAACACTATACTATCACCAGATAACTGACATGTTATAGTAGTGTAGATGTCATAACTGTACTATCACCAGATAACTGACCTGTTATAGTAGTGTAGATGTCAGAACACTATACTATCACCAGATAACTGACCTGTTATAGTAGTGTAGATGTCAGAACACTATACTATCACCAGATAACTGAGCTGTTTTAGTAGTGTAGATGTCAGAACAATATACTATCACCAGATAACTGACCTGTTATAGTAGTGTAGATGACAGAACACTATACCATCACCAGATAACTGACCTGTTATAGTAGTGTAGATGTCAGAACTATACTATCACCAGATAATTGACCTGTTATAGTAGTGTAGATGTCAGAACACTATACTATCACCAGATAACTGACCTGTTATTGTAGTGTAGATGTCAGAACACTGTACCATCACCAGATAACGGACCTGTTATAGTAGTGTAGATGTCAGAACACTATGCTATCACCAGATAACTGACCTGTTATAGTAGTGTAGATGTCAGAAAACTATACTATCACCAGAAAACTGACCGGTTATAGTAGTGTAGATGTCAGAACACTGTGCTATCACCAGATAACTGACCTGTTATAGTAGTGTAGATGTCAGAACACTATACTATCACCAGATAACTGACCTGTTATAGTAGTGTAGATGTCAGAACACTATCACCAGATAAATGACCTGTTATAGTAGTGTAGATGTCAGAACACTATACTATCACCAGATAACTGACTTGTTATAGTAGTGTAGATGTCAGAACACTATACTATCACCAGATAACTGACCTGTTATAGTAGTGTAGATGTCAGAACACTATGCTATCACCAGATAACTGACCTGTTATAGTAGTGTAGATGTCAGAACACTATCACCAGATAACTGGCCTGTTATAGTAGTGTAGATGTCATACCACTATACTATCACCAGATAACTGACCTGTTATAGTAGTGTAGATGTCAGAACACTATGCTATCACCAGATAACTGACCTGTTATAGTAGTGTAGATGTCAGAACACTATACTATCACCAGATAATTGACCTGTTATAGTAGTGTAGATGTCAGAACATTATACTATCACCAGATAACTGACATGTTATAGTAGTGTAGATGTCATAACTGTACTATCACCAGATAACTGACCTGTTATAGTAGTGTAGATGTCAGAA
Organism: Salvelinus fontinalis; assembly: GCF_029448725.1. Classification (NCBI taxonomy): domain Eukaryota; kingdom Metazoa; phylum Chordata; class Actinopteri; order Salmoniformes; family Salmonidae; genus Salvelinus; species Salvelinus fontinalis. The sequence continues at coordinate 448,505 of NW_026600220.1, forward strand.
CACTATCACCAGATAATTGACCTGTTATAATAGTGTAGATGTCAGAACACTATCACCAGATAACTGACCTGTTATAGTAGTGTAGATGTCAGAACACTATACTATCACCAGATAACTGACCTGTTATAGTAGTGTAGATGTCAGAACACTATCACCAGATAACTGGCCTGTTATAGTAGTGTAGATGTCATACCACTATACTATCACCAGATAACTGACCTGTTATAGTAGTGTAGATGTCAGAACACTATGCTATCACCAGATAACTGACCTGTTATAGTAGTGTAGATGTCAAAACACTATACTATCACCAGATAATTGACCTGTTATAGTAGTGTAGATGTCAGAACACTATACTATCACCAGATAACTGACATGTTATAGTAGTGTAGATGTCATAACTGTACTATCACCAGATAACTGACCTGTTATAGTAGTGTATATGTCAGAACACTATCACCAGATAACTGACCTGTTATAATAGTGTAGATGTCAGAACACTATCACCAGATAACTGACCTGTTATAGTAGTGTAGATGTCAGAACACTATACTATCACCAGATAACTGACCTGTTATAGTAGTGTAGATGTCAGAACACTATCACCAGATAACTGACCTGTTATAGTAGTGTAGATGTCAGAACACTATACTATCACCAGATAACTGACATGTTATAGTAGTGTAGATGTCATAACTGTACTATCACCAGATAACTGACCTGTTATAGTAGTGTAGATGTCAGAACACTATACTATCACCAGATAACTGACCTGTTATAGTAGTGCAGATGTCAGAACACTATACTATCACCAGATAACTGACCTGTTATAGTAGTGTAGATGTCAGAACACTATACTATCACCAGATAACTGACCTGTTATAGTAGTGTAGATGTCATACCACTATACTATCACCAGATAACTGACCTGTTATAGTAGTGAAGATGTCAGAGCACTATACTATCACCAGATAACTGACCTGTTATAGTAGTGTAGATGTCAGAACACTGTACTATCACCAGATAACTGACCTGTTATAGTAGTGTAGATGTCAGAACACTATACTATCACCAGATAACTGACCTGTTATAGTAGTGTAGATGTCAGAACACTATACTATCACCAGATAACTGACCTGTTATAGTAGTGTAGATGTCAGAACACTGTACTATCACCAGATAACTGACCTGTTATAGTAGTGTAGATGTCAGAACACTATACTATCACCAGATAACTGACCTGTTATAGTAGTGTAGATGTCAGAACACTATACTATCACCAGATAACTGACCTGTTATAGTAGTGTAGATGTCAGAACACTCTACTATCACCAGATTACTGACCTGTTATAGTAGTGTAGATGTCATAACTATACTATCACCAGATAACTGACCTGTTATAGTAGTGTAGATGTCAGAACACTATACTATCACCAGATAACTGACCTGTTATAGTAGTGTAGATGTCAGAACACTCTACTATCACCAGATTACTGACCTGTTATAGTAGTGTAGATGTCAGAACACTATACTATCACCAGATAACTGACCTGTTATAGTAGTGTAGATGTCAGAACACTATCACCAGATAACTGACCTGTTATAGTAGTGTAGATGTCATACCACTATACTATCACCAGATAACTGACCTGTTGTAGTAGTGTAGATGTCAGAACACTATACTATCACCAGATAACTGACCTGTTATAGTAGTGTAGATGTCAGAACACTATACTATCACCAGATAACTGACATGTTATAGTAGTGTAGATGTCATAACTGTACTATCACCAGATAACTGACCTGTTATAGTAGTGTAGATGTCAGAACACTATACTATCACCAGATAACTTACCTGTTATAGGAGTGTAGATGTCAGAACACTATACTATCACCAGATAACTGACCTGTTATAGTAGTGTAGATGTCAGAACACTATACTATCACCAGATAACTGACCTGTTATAGTAGAGTAGATGTCAGAACACTATACTATCACCAGATAACTGACCTGTTATAGTAGTGTAGATGTCAGAACACTATCACCAGAAATCTGGCCTGTTATAGTAGTGTAGATGTCAGAACACTATACTATCACCAGATAACTGACCTGTTATAGTAGTGTAGATGACAGAACACTATGCTATCACCAGATAACTGACCTGTTATAGTAGTGTAGATGTCAGAGCACTATACTATCACCAGATAACTGACCTGTTATGGTAGTGTAGATGTCAGAACACTATGCTATCACCAGATCACTGACCTGTTATAGTAGTGTAGATGTCAGAAAACTATACTATCACCAGAAAACTGACCTGTTATAATAGTGTAGATGTCAGAACACTGTACTATCACCAGATAACTGACCTGTTATAGTAGTGTAGATGTCAGAACACTATACTATCACCAGATAATTGACCTGTTATAGTAGTGTAGATGTCAGAACACTATACTATCACCAGATAACTGACCTGTTATAGTAGTGTAGATGACAGAACACTATACTATCACCAGATAACTGGCCTGTTATAGTAGTGTAGATGTCAGAACACTATACTGTCACCAGATAACTGACCTGTTATAGTAGTGTAGATGTCAGAACACTATACTATCACCAGATAACTGACCTGTTATAGTAGTGTAGATGACAGAACACTATACTATCACCAGAAAACTGGCCTGTTATAGTAGTGTAGATGTCAGAACACTATACGATCACCAGATAACTGACCTGTTATAGTAGTGTAGATGTCAGAACACTATCACCAGATAACTGACCTGTTATAGTAGTGTAGATGTCATACCACTATACTATCACCAGATAACTGACATGTTATAGTAGTGTAGATGTCATTACTGTACTATCACCAGATAACTGACCTGTTATAGTAGTGCAGATGTCAGAACACTATACTATCACCAGATAACTGACCTGTTATAGTAGTGTAGATGTCAGAACACTATCACCAGATAACTGGCCTGTTATAGTAGTCTAGATGTCAAACCACTACACTATCACCAGATAACTGACCTGTTATAGTAGTGTAGATGTCAGAACACTATACTATCACCAGATAACTGACATGTTATAGTAGTGTAGATGTCATAACTGTACTATCACCAGATAACTGACCTGTTATAGTAGTGCAGATGTCAGAGCAGTATACTATCACCAGATAACTGACCTGTTATAGTAGTATAGATGTCAGAACACTATCACCAGATAACTGACCTGTTATAATAGTGTAGATGTCAGAGCACTATCATTTGATAACTGACCTGTTATAGTAGTGTAGATGTCAGAACACTATACTATCACCAGATAACTGACCTGTTATAGTAGTGTAGATGTCAGAACACTATACTATCACCAGATAACTGACCTGTTATAGTAGTGTAGATGTCAGAACACTATCACCAGATAACTGACATGTTATAGTAGTGTAGATGTCAGAACACTATACTATCACCAGATAACTGACCTGTTATAGTAGTGTAGATGTCAGAACACTGTACTATCCCCAGATAACTGACCTGTTATAGTAGTGTAGATGTCATACCACTATACTATCACCAGATAACTGACCTGGTATAGTAGTGTAGATGTCAGAAAACTATACTATCAGCAGATAACTGACCTGTTATAGTAGTGTAGATGTCAGAACACTATACTATCACCAGATAACTGACCTGTTATAGTAGTGTAGATGTCAGAACACTATGCTATCACCAGATAACTGACCTGTTATAGTAGTGTAGATGTCAGAAAACTATACTATCACCAGAAAACTGAACTGTTATAGTAGTGTAGATGTCAGAACACTGTACTATCACCAGATAACTGACCTGTTATAGTAGTGTAGATGTCAGAACACTATACTATCACCAGATAACTGACCTGTTATAGTAGTGTAGATGTCAGAACACTATACTATCACCAGATAACTGACCTGTTATAGTAGTGTAGATGTCAGAACACTATACTATCACCAGATAACTGACCTGTTGTAGTAGTGTAGATGTCAGAACACTATACTATCACCAGATAACTGACCTGTTATAGTAGTGTAGATGTCAGAACACTATACTATCACCAGATAACTGACATGTTATAGTAGTGTAGATGTCATAACTGTACTATCACCAGATAACTGACCTGTTATAGTAGTGTAGATGTCAGAACACTATACTATCACCAGATAACTTACCTGTTATAGGAGTGTAGATGTCAGAACACTATACTATCACCAGATAACTGACCTGTTATAGTAGTGTAGATGTCAGAACACTATACTATCACCAGATAACTGACCTGTTATAGTAGAGTAGATGTCAGAACACTATACTATCACCAGATAACTGACCTGTTATAGTAGTGTAGATGTCAGAACACTATCACCAGAAATCTGGCCTGTTATAGTAGTGTAGATGTCAGAACACTATACCATCACCAGATAACTGACCTGTTATAGTAGTGTAGATGACAGAACACTATGCTATCACCAGATAACTGACCTGTTATAGTAGTGTAGATGTCAGAGCACTATACTATCACCAGATAACTGACCTGTTATAGTAGTGTAGATGTCAGAACACTATGCTATCACCAGATCACTGACCTGTTATAGTAGTGTAGATGTCAGAAAACTATACTATCACCAGAAAACTGACCTGTTATAATAGTGTAGATGTCAGAACACTGTACTATCACCAGATAACTGACCTGTTATAGTAGTGTAGATGTCAGAACACTATACTATCACCAGATAATTGACCTGTTATAGTAGTGTAGATGTCAGAACACTATACTATCACCAGATAACTGACCTGTTATAGTAGTGTAGATGACAGAACACTATACTATCACCAGATAACTGGCCTGTTATAGTAGTGTAGATGTCAGAACACTATACTATCACCAGATAACTGACCTGTTATAGTAGTGTAGATGTCAGAACACTATACTATCACCAGATAACTGACCTGTTATAGTAGTGTAGATGACAGAACACTATACTATCACCAGAAAACTGGCCTGTTATAGTAGTGTAGATGTCAGAACACTATACTATCACCAGATAACTGACCTGTTATAGTAGTGTAGATGTCAGAACACTATCACCAGATAACTGACCTGTTATAGTAGTGTAGATGTCATACCACTATACTATCACCAGATAACTGACATGTTATAGTAGTGTAGATGTCATTACTGTACTATCACCAGATAACTGACCTGTTATAGTAGTGCAGATGTCAGAACACTATACTATCACCAGATAACTGACCTGTTATAGTAGTGTAGATGTCAGAACACTATACTATCACCAGATAACTGACCTGTTATAGTAGTGTAGATGTCAGAACACTATCACCAGATAACTGGCCTGTTATAGTAGTCTAGATGTCAAACCACTACACTATCACCAGATAACTGACCTGTTATAGTAGTGTAGATGTCAGAACACTATACTATCACCAGATAACTGACATGTTATAGTAGTGTAGATGTCATAACTGTACTATCACCAGATAACTGACCTGTTATAGTAGTGCAGATGTCAGAGCAGTATACTATCACCAGATAACTGACCTGTTATAGTAGTATAGATGTCAGAACACTATCACCAGATAACTGACCTGTTATAATAGTGTAGATGTCAGAGCACTATCATTTGATAACTGACCTGTTATAGTAGTGTAGATGTCAGAACACTATACTATCACCAGATAACTGACCTGGTATAGTAGTGTAGATGTCAGAAAACTATACTATCAGCAGATAACTGACCTGTTATAGTAGTGTAGATGTCAGAACACTATACTATCACCAGATAACTGACCTGTTATAGTAGTGTAGATGTCAGAACACTATGCTATCACCAGATAACTGACCTGTTATAGTAGTGTAGATGTCAGAAAACTATACTATCACCAGAAAACTGAACTGTTATAGTAGTGTAGATGTCAGAACACTGTACTATCACCAGATAACTGACCTGTTATAGTAGTGTAGATGTCAGAACACTATACTATCACCAGATAACTGACCTGTTATAGTAGTGTAGATGTCAGAACACTATACTATCACCAGATAACTGACCTGTTATAGTAGTGTAGATGTCAGAACACTATCACCAGATAACTGACCTGTTATAATAGTGTAGATGTCAGAACACTATCACCAGATAACTGACCTGTTATAGTAGTGTAGATGTCATACCACTATACTATCACCAGATAACTGACCTGTTATAGTAGTGTAGATGTCATACCACTATACTATCACCAGATAACTGACATGTTATAGTAGTGTAGATGTCATAACTGTACTATCACCAGATAACTGACCTGTTATAGTAGTGCAGATGTCAGAACACTATACTATCACCAGATAACTGACCTGTTATAGTAGTGTAGATGTCAGAACACTATCACCAGATAACTGACCTGTTATAGTAGTGTAGATGTCAGAACACTATACTATCACCAGATAACTGACATGTTATAGTAGTGTAGATGTCATAACTGTACTATCACCAGATAACTGACCTGTTATAGTAGTGCAGATGTCAGAGCAGTATACTATCACCAGATAACTGACCTGTTATAGTAGTGCAGATGTCAGAGCAGTATACTATCACCAGATAACTGACCTGTTATAGTAGTGTAGATGTCAGAACACTATACTATCACCAGATAACTGACCTGTTATAGTAGTGTAGATGTCAGAAAACTATACTATCACCAGATAACTGACATGTTATAGTAGTGTAGATGTCATAACTGTACTATCACCAGATAACTGACCTGTTATAGTAGTGCAGATGTCAGAGCAGTATACTATCACCAGATAACTGACCTGTTATAGTAGTGCAGATGTCAGAGCAGTATACTATCACCAGATAACTGACCTGTTATAGTAGTGTAGATGTCAGAACACTATACTATCACCAGATAACTGACCTGTTATAGTAGTGTAGATGTCAGAACACTATACTATCACCAGATAACTGACCTGTTATAGTAGTGTAGATGTCAGAGCACTATACTATCACCAGATAACTGACCTGTTATAGTAGTGTAGATGTCAGAACACTATACTATCACCAGATAACTGACATGTTATAGTAGTGTAGATGTCAGAGCACTATACTATCACCAGATAACTGACCTGTTATAGTAGTGTAGATGTCAGAGCACTATACTATCACCAGATAACTGACCTGTTAAAGGTGTGTAGATGCCAACACTATACTATCACCAGATAACTGACCTGTTATAGTAGTGTAGATGTCATTACTGTACTATCACCAGATAACTGACCTGTTATAGTAGTGCAGATGTCAGAACACTATACTATCACCAGATAACTGACCTGTTATAGTAGTGTAGATGTCAGAACACTATACTATCACCAGATAACTGACCTGTTATAATAGTGTAGATGTCAGAACACTATCACCAGATAACTGACCTGTTATAGTAGTGTAGATGTCATACCACTATACTATCACCAGATAACTGACCTGTTATAGTAGTGTAGATGTCATACCACTATACTATCACCAGATAACTGACATGTTATAGTAGTGTAGATGTCATAACTGTACTATCACCAGATAACTGACCTGTTATAGTAGTGCAGATGTCAGAACACTATACTATCACCAGATAACTGACCTGTTATAGTAGTGTAGATGTCAGAACACTATACTGTCACCAGATAACTGACCTGTTATAGTAGTGTAGATGTCAGAACACTATCACCAGATAACTGACCTGTTATAGTAGTGTAGATGTCAGAACACTATACTATCACCAGATAACTGACATGTTATAGTAGTGTAGATGTCATAACTGTACTATCACCAGATAACTGACCTGTTATAGTAGTGCAGATGTCAGAGCAGTATACTATCACCAGATAACTGACCTGTTATAGTAGTGCAGATGTCAGAGCAGTATACTATCACCAGATAACTGACCTGTTATAGTAGTGTAGATGTCAGAACACTATACTATCACCAGATAACTGACCTGTTATAGTAGTGTAGATGTCAGAGCACTATTCTATCACCAGATAACTGACCTGTTATAGTAGTGTAGATGTCAGAACACTGTACTATCACCAGATAACTGACATGTTATAGTAGTGTAGATGTCAGAGCACTATACTATCACCAGATAACTGACCTGTTATAGTAGTGTAGATGTCAGAGCACTATACTATCACCAGATAACTGACCTGTTATAGTAGTGTAGATGCCAACACTATACTATCACCAGATAACTGACCTGTTATAGTAGTGTAGATGTCATTACTGTACTATCACCAGATAACTGACCTGTTATAGTAGTGCAGATGTCAGAACACTATACTATCACCAGATAACTGACCTGTTATAGTAGTGTAGATGTCAGAACACTATACTATCACCAGATAACTGACCTGTTATAGTAGTGTAGATGTCAGAACACTATCACCAGATAACTGGCCTGTTATAGTAGTCTAGATGTCATACCACTACACTATCACCAGATAACTGACCTGTTATAGTAGTGTAGATGTCAGAACACTATACTATCACCAGATAACTGACATGTTATAGTAGTGTAGATGTCATAACTGTACTATCACCAGATAACTGACCTGTTATAGTAGTGCAGATGTCAGAGCAGTATACTATCACCAGATAACTGACCTGTTATAGTAGTGCAGATGTCAGAGCAGTATACCATCACCAGATAACTGACCTGTTATAGTAGTGTAGATGTCAGAACACTATCACCAGAAAACTGACCTGTTATAATAGTGTAGATGTCAGTTCACTATCATTTGATAACTGACCTGTTATAGTAGTGTAGATGTCAGAACACTATACTATCACCAGATAACTGACCTGTTATAGTAGTGTAGATGTCAGAACACTATACTATCACCAGATAACTGACCTGTTATAGTAGTGTAGATGTCAGAACACTATCACCAGATAACTGACATGTTATAGTAGTGTAGATGTCAGAACACTATCACCAGATAACTGACCTGTTATAATAGTGTAGATGTCAGAAAACTATACTATCACCAGATAACTGACCTGTTATAGTAGTGTAGATGTCAGAACACTGTACTATCCCCAGATAACTGACCTGTTATAGTAGTGTAGATGTCATACCACTATACTATCACCAGATAACTGACCTGGTATAGTAGTGTAGATGTCAGAACACTATGCTATCACCAGATAACTGACCTGTTATAGTAGTGTAGATGTCAGAAAACTATACTATCACCAGAAAACTGAACTGTTATAGTAGTGTAGATGTCAGAACACTGTACTATCACCAGATAACTGACCTGTTATAGTAGTGTAGATGTCAGAACACTATACTATCACCAGATAACTGACCTGTTATAGTAGTGTAGATGTCAGAACACTATCACCAGATAACTGACCTGTTATAATAGTGTAGATGTCAGAACACCATCACCAGATAACTGACCTGTTATAGTAGTGTAGATGTCATACCACTATACTATCACCAGATAACTGACCTGTTATAGTAGTGTAGATGTCATACCACTATACTATCACCAGATAACTGACATGTTATAGTAGTGTAGATGTCATAACTGTACTATCACCAGATAACTGACCTGTTATAGTAGTGCAGATGTCAGAACACTATACTATCACCAGATAACTGACCTGTTATAGTAGTGTAGATGTCAGAACACTATACTGTCACCAGATAACTGACCTGTTATAGTAGTGTAGATGTCAGAACTATACTATCACCAGATAACTGACCTGTTATAGTAGTGTAGATGTCAGAACACTATCACCAGATAACTGACCTGTTATAGTAGTGCAGATGTCAGAGCAGTATACTATCACCAGATAACTGATCTGTTATAGTAGTGCAGATGTCAGAGCAGTATACTATCACCAGATAACTGACCTGTTATAGTAGTGTAGATGTCAGAACACTATACTATCACCAGATAACTGACCTGTTATAGTAGTGTAGATGTCAGAGCACTATACTATCACCAGATAACTGACCTGTTATAGTAGTGTAGATGTCAGAACACTGTACTATCACCAGATAACTGACATGTTATAGTAGTGTAGATGTCAGAGCACTATACTATCACCAGATAACTGACCTGTTATAGTAGTGTAGATGTCAGAACACTGTACTATCACCAGATAACTGACATGTTATAGTAGTCTAGATGTCAGAGCACTATACTATCACCAGATAACTGACCTGTTATAGTAGTGTAGATGCCAACACTATACTATCACCAGATAACTGACCTGTTATAGTAGTGTAGATGTCAGAACACTGTACTATCACCAGATAACTGACCTGTTATAGTAGTGTAGATGTCAGAGCACTATACTATCACCAGATAAATGACCTGTTATAGTAGTGTAGATGTCAGAACACTATGCTATCACCAGATAACTGATCTGTTATAGTAGTGTAGATGTCAGAACACTATCACCAGATAACTGACCTGGAATAGTAGTGTAGATGTCAGAACACTATGCTATCACCAGATAACGGACATATTATAGTAGTGTAGATGTCAGAACACTGTACTATCACCAGATAACTGACATGTTATAGTAGTGTAGATGTCAGAGCACTATACTATCACCAGATAAATGACCTGTTATAGTAGTGTAGATGTCAGAACACTATACTATCACCAGATAACTGACCTGTTATAGTAGTGTAGATGTCAGAACACTGTACTATCACCAGATAACTGACATGTTATAGTAGTGTAGATGTCAGAGCACTATACTATCACCAGATAACTGACCTGTTATAGTAGTGTAGATGTCAGAGCACTATACTATCACCAGATAACTGACCTGTTATAGTAGTGTAGATGCCAACACTATACTATCACCAGATAACTGACATGTTATAGTAGTGCAGATGTCAGAACACTATACTATCACCAGATAACTGACCTGTTATAGTAGTGTAGATGTCAGAACACTATACAGTCACCAGATAACTGACCTGTTATAGTAGTGTAGATGTCAGAACACTATCACCAGATAACTGACCTGTTATAGTAGTGTAGATGTCAGAACACTATACTATCACCAGATAACTGACATGTTATAGTAGTGTAGATGTCATAACTGTACTATCACCAGATAACTGACCTGTTATAGTAGTGCAGATGTCAGAGCAGTATACTATCACCAGATAACTGACCTGTTATAGTAGTGCAGATGTCAGAGCAGTATACTATCACCAGATAACTGACCTGTTATAGTAGTGTAGATGTCATAACTGTACTATCACCAGATAACTGACCTGTTATAGTAGTGTAGATGTCAGAACACTATCACCAGATAACTGACCTGTTATAGTAGTGTAGATGTCAGAACACTATCACCAGATAAATGACCTGTTATAGTAGTGTAGATGTCAGAACACTATACTATCACCAGATAACTGACCTGTTATAGTAGTGTAGATGTCAGAACACTATACCATCACCAGATAACTGACCTGTTATAGTAGTGTAGATGCCAACACTATACTATCACCAGATAACTGACCTGTTATAGTAGTGTAGATGTCAGAACACTGTACTATCACCAGATAACTGACATGTTATAGTAGTGTATATGTCAGAGCACTATACTATCACCAGATAACTGACCTGTTATAGTAGTGTAGATGTCAGAGCACTATACTATCACCAGATAACTGACCTGTTATAGTAGTGTAGATGCCAACACTATACTATCACCAGATAACTGACCTGTTATAGTAGTGTAGATGTCAGAACACTGTACTATCACCAGATAACTGACCTGTTATAGTAGTGTAGATGTCAGAACACTATCACCAGATAACTGACCTGGAATAGTAGTGTAGATGTCAGAACACTATGCTCTCACCAGATAACTGACATGTTATAGTAGTGTAGATGTCAGAACACTATACTATCACCAGATAACTGACCTGTTATGGTAGTGTAGATGTCAGAACACTATCACCAGATAACTGACCTGTTATAGTAGTGTAGATGTCAGAACACTGTACTATCACCAGATAACTGACCTGTTATAGTAGTGTAGATGTCAGAGCACTATACTATCACCAGATAAATGACCTGTTATAGTAGTGTAGATGTCAGAACACTATGCTATCACCAGATAACTGACCTGTTATAGTAGTGTAGATGTCAGAACACTATCACCAGATAACTGACCTGGAATAGTAGTGTAGATGTCAGAACACTATGCTATCACCAGATAACTGACCTGTTATAGTAGTGTAGATGTCAGAACACTGTACTATCACCAGATAACTGACATGTTATAGTAGTGTAGATGTCAGAACACTATACTATCACCAGATCACTGACCTGTTATAGTAGTGTAGATGTCAGAACACTATGCTATCACCAGATAACTGACATGTTATAGTAGTGTAGATGCCAACACTATACTATCACCAGATAACTGACCTGTTATAGTAGTGTAGATGTCAGAACACTATTCTATCACCAGATAACTGACCTGTTATAGTAGTGTACATGTCAGAACACTATGCTATCACCAGATAACTGACCTGTTATAGTAGTGTAGATATCAGAACACTATCACCAGATAACTGACCTGTTATAATAGTGTAGATGTCAGAACACTATAACCAGATAACTGACCTGTTATAGTAGTGTAGATGTCAGAACACTATACTATCACCAGATAACTGACCTGTTATAGTAGTGTAGATGTCATAACTGTACTATCACCAGATAACTGACCTGTTATAGTAGTGTAGATGTCATACCACTATACTATCACCAGATAACTGACCTGTTATAGTAGTGTAGATGTCATACCACTATACTATCACCAGATAACTGACCTGTTATAGTAGTGTAGATGTCATAACTGTACTATCAGCAGATAACTGACCTGTTATAGTAGTGTAGATGTCATACCACTATACTATCACCAGATAATTGGCCTGTTATAGTAGTCTAGATGTCATACCACTATACTATCACCAGATAACTGACCTGTTATAGTAGTGTAGATGTCAGAACACTATACTATCACCAGATAACTGACCTGTTATAGTAGTGTAGATGTCATACCACTATACTATCACCAGATAACTGACATGTTATAGTAGTGTAGATGTCATAACTGTACTATCAGCAGATAACTGACCTGTTATAGTAGTAAAGATGTCAGAGCACTATACTATCACCAGATAAATGACCTGTTATAGTAGTGTAGATGTCAGAACACTATACTGTCACCAGATAACTGACCTGTTATAGTAGTGTAGATGTCAGAACACTGTACTATCACCAGATAACTGACATGTTATAGTAGTGTAGATGTCAGAGCACTATCACCAGATAACTGACCTGTTATAGTAGTGTAGATGTCAGAACACTATACTATCACCAGATAACTGACCTGTTATAGTAGTGTAGATGCCAACACTATACTATCACCAGATAACTGACCTGTTATAGTAGTGCAGATGTCAGAACACTATACTATCACCAGATAACTGACCTGTTATAGTAGTGTAGATGTCAGAACACTATACAGTCACCAGATAACTGACCTGTTATAGTAGTGTAGATGTCAGAACACTATCACCAGATAACTGACCTGTTATAGTAGTGTAGATGTCAGAACACTATACTATCACCAGATAACTGACATGTTATAGTAGTGTAGATGTCATAACTGTACTATCACCAGATAACTGACCTGTTATAGTAGTGCAGATGTCAGAGCAGTATACTATCACCAGATAACTGACCTGTTATAGTAGTGCAGATGTCAGAGCAGTATACTATCACCAGATAACTGAACTGTTATAGTAGTGTAGATGTCATAACTGTACTATCACCAGATAACTGACCTGTTATAGTAGTGTAGATGTCAGAACACTATACTATCACCAGATAACTGACCTGTTATAGTAGTGTAGATGTCAGAGCACTATACTATCACCAGATAACTGACCTGTTATAGTAGTGTAGATGCCAACACTATACTATCACCAGATAACTGACCTGTTATAGTAGTGTAGATGTCAGAACACTGTACTATCACCAGATAACTGACCTGTTATAGTAGTGTAGATGTCAGAACACTATCACCAGATAACTGACCTGGAATAGTAGTGTAGATGTCAGAACACTATGCTCTCACCAGATAACTGACATGTTATAGTAGTGTAGATGTCAGAACACTATACTATCACCAGATAACTGACCTGTTATGGTAGTGTAGATGTCAGAACACTATCACCAGATAACTGACCTGTTATAGTAGTGTAGATGTCAGAACACTGTACTATCACCAGATAACTGACCTGTTATAGTAGTGTAGATGTCAGAGCACTATACTATCACCAGATAAATGACCTGTTATAGTAATGTAGATGTCAGAGCACTATACTATCACCAGATAACTGACCTGTTATAGTAGTGTAGATGTCAGAACACTATCACCAGATAACTGACCTGGAATAGTAGTGTAGATGTCAGAACACTATCACCAGATAACTGACCTGGAATAGTAATGTAGATGTCAGAACACTATGCTATCACCAGATAACTGACATGTTATAGTAGTGTAGTTTTTCAGAACACTGTACTATCACCAGATAACTGACATGTTATAGTAGTGTAGATGTCAGAACACTATACTATCACCAGATAACTGACCTGTTATAGTAGTGTAGATGTCAGAACACTATGCTATCACCAGATAACTGACATGTTATAGTAGTGTAGATGCCAACACTATACTATCACCAGATAACTGACCTGTTATAGTAGTGTAGATGTCAGAGCACTATACTATCACCAGATAAATGACCTGTTATAGTAGTGTAGATGTCAGAACACTATACTATCACCAGATAACTGACCTGTTATAGTAGTGTAGATGTCAGAACACTGTACTATCAACCAGATAACTGACATGTTATAGTAGTGTAGATGCCAACACTATACTATCACCAGATAACTGACCTGTTATAGTAGTGTAGATGTCATACCACTATACTATCACCAGATATCTGACCTGTTATAGTAGTGTAGATGTCAGAACAGTATGCTATCACCAGATAACTGACCTGTTATAGTAGTGTAGATGTCAGAACACTATACTATCACCAGATAACTGAACTGTTATAGTAGTGTAGATGTCAGAACACTATACTATCACCAGATAACTGACCTGTCATAGCAGTGTAGATGTCAGAACACTATGCTATCACCAGATAACTGACCTGTTATAGTAGTGTAGATGTCAGAGCACTATACTATCACCAGATAAATGACCTGTTATAGTAGTGTAGATGTCAGAACACTATACTATCACCAGATAACTGAACTGTTATAGTAGTGTAGATGTCAGAACACTGTACTATCACCAGATAACTGACCTGTTATAGTAGTGTAGATGTCATACCACTATACTATCACCAGATACCTGACCTGTTATAGTAGTGTAGATGTCAGAACACTATGCTATCACCAGATAACTGACCTGTTATAGTAGTGTAGATGTCAGAACACTATACTATCACCAGATAACTGACCTGTTATAGTAGTGTAGATGTCAGAACACTATCACCAGATAACTGACCTGTTATAATAGTGTAGATGTCAGAACACTATCACCAGATAACTGACCTGTTATAGTAGTGTAGATGTCAGAACACTATCACCAGATAACTGACATGTTATAGTAGTGTAGATGTCAGAGCACTATACTATCACCAGATAAATGACCTGTTATAGTAGTGTAGATGTCAGAACACTATACTATCACCAGATAACTGACCTGTTATAGTAGTGTAGATGTCAGAACACTGTACTATCACCAGATAACTGACATGTTATAGTAGTGTAGATGTCAGAGCACTATACTATCACCAGATAACTGACCTGTTATAGTAGTGTAGATGTCAGAGCACTATACTATCACCAGATAACTGACCTGTTATAGTAGTGTAGATGCCAACACTATACTATCACCAGATAACTGACCTGTTATAGTAGTGCAGATGTCAGAACACTATACTATCACCAGATAACTGACCTGTTATAGTAGTGTAGATGTCAGAACACTATACAGTCACCAGATAACTGACCTGTTATAGTAGTGTAGATGTCAGAACACTATCACCAGATAACTGACCTGTTATAGTAGTGTAGATGTCAGAACACTATACTATCACCAGATAACTGACATGTTATAGTAGTGTAGATGTCATAACTGTACTATCACCAGATAACTGACCTGTTATAGTAGTGCAGATGTCAGAGCAGTATACTATCACCAGATAACTGACCTGTTATAGTAGTGCAGATGTCAGAGCAGTATACTATCACCAGATAACTGACCTGTTATAGTAGTGTAGATGTCATAACTGTACTATCACCAGATAACTGACCTGTTATAGTAGTGTAGATGTCAGAACACTATACTATCACCAGATAACTGACCTGTTATAGTAGTGTAGATGTCAGAACACTATACTATCACCAGATAACTGACCTGTTATAGTAGTGTAGATATCAGAACACTATACCATCACCAGATAACTGACCTGTTATAGTAGTGTAGATGTCAGAACACTGTACTATCACCAGATAACTGACATGTTATAGTAGTGTAGATGTCAGAGCACTATACTATCACCAGATAACTGACCTGTTATAGTAGTGTAGATGTCAGAGCACTATACTATCACCAGATAACTGACCTGTTATAGTAGTGTAGATGCCAACACTATACTATCACCAGATAACTGACCTGTTATAGTAGTGTAGATGTCAGAACACTGTACTATCACCAGATAACTGACCTGTTATAGTAGTGTAGATGTCAGAACACTATCACCAGATAACTGACCTGGAATAGTAGTGTAGATGTCAGAACACTATGCTCTCACCAGATAACTGACATGTTATAGTAGTGTAGATGTCAGAACACTATACTATCACCAGATAACTGACCTGTTATGGTAGTGTAGATGTCAGAACACTATCACCAGATAACTGACCTGTTATAGTAGTGTAGATGTCAGAACACTGTACTATCACCAGATAACTGACCTGTTATAGTAGTGTAGATGTCAGAGCACTATACTATCACCAGATAAATGACCTGTTATAGTAGTGTAGATGTCAGAACACTATGCTATCACCAGATAACTGACCTGTTATAGTAGTGTAGATGTCAGAACACTATCACCAGATAACTGACCTGGAATAGTAGTGTAGATGTCAGAACACTATGCTATCACCAGATAACTGACCTGTTATAGTAGTGTAGATGTCAGAACACTGTACTATCACCAGATAACTGACATGTTATAGTAGTGTAGATGTCAGAACACTATACTATCACCAGATAACTGACCTGTTATAGTAGTGTAGATGTCAGAACACTATGCTATCACCAGATAACTGACATGTTATAGTAGTGTAGATGCCAACACTATACTATCACCAGATAACTGACCTGTTATAGTAGTGTAGATGTCAGAACACTATTCTATCACCAGATAACTGACCTGTTATAGTAGTGTACATGTCAGAACACTATGCTATCACCAGATAACTGACCTGTTATAGTAGTGTAGATGTCAGAACACTATACTATCACCAGATAACTGACCTGTTATAGTAGTGTAGATGTCAGAACACTATCACCAGATAACTGACCTGTTATAATAGTGTAGATGTCAGAACACTATAACCAGATAACTGACCTGTTATAGTAGTGTAGATGTCAGAACACTATACTATCACCAGATAACTGACCTGTTATAGTAGTGTAGATGTCATAACTGTACTATCACCAGATAACTGACCTGTTATAGTAGTGTAGATGTCATACCACTATACTATCACCAGATAACTGACCTGTTATAGTAGTGTAGATGTCATACCACTATACTATCACCAGATAACTGACCTGTTATAGTAGTGTAGATGTCATAACTGTACTATCAGCAGATAACTGACCTGTTATAGTAGTGTAGATGTCATACCACTATACTATCACCAGATAATTGGCCTGTTATAGTAGTCTAGATGTCATACCACTATACTATCACCAGATAACTGACCTGTTATAGTAGTGTAGATGTCAGAACACTATACTATCACCAGATAACTGACCTGTTATAGTAGTGTAGATGTCAGAGCACTATACTATCACCAGATAAATGACCTGTTATAGTAGTGTAGATGTCAGAACACTATACAGTCACCAGATAACTGACCTGTTATAGTAGTGTAGATGTCAGAACACTATCACCAGATAACTGACCTGTTATAGTAGTGTAGATGTCAGAACACTATACTATCACCAGATAACTGACATGTTATAGTAGTGTAGATGTCATAACTGTACTATCACCAGATAACTGACCTGTTATAGTAGTGCAGATGTCAGAGCAGTATACTATCACCAGATAACTGACCTGTTATAGTAGTGCAGATGTCAGAGCAGTATACTATCACCAGATAACTGACCTGTTATAGTAGTGTAGATGTCATAACTGTACTATCACCAGATAACTGACCTGTTATAGTAGTGTAGATGTCAGAACACTATACTATCACCAGATAACTGACCTGTTATAGTAGTGTAGATGTCAGAACACTATACTATCACCAGATAACTGACCTGTTATAGTAGTGTAGATGTCAGAACACTATACCATCACCAGATAACTGACCTGTTATAGTAGTGTAGATGTCAGAACACTGTACTATCACCAGATAACTGACATGTTATAGTAGTGTAGATGTCAGAGCACTATACTATCACCAGATAACTGACCTGTTATAGTAGTGTAGATGTCAGAGCACTATACTATCACCAGATAACTGACCTGTTATAGTAGTGTAGATGCCAACACTATACTATCACCAGATAACTGACCTGTTATAGTAGTGTAGATGTCAGAACACTGTACTATCACCAGATAACTGACCTGTTATAGTAGTGTAGATGTCAGAACACTATCACCAGATAACTGACCTGGAATAGTAGTGTAGATGTCAGAACACTATGCTCTCACCAGATAACTGACATGTTATAGTAGTGTAGATGTCAGAACACTATACTATCACCAGATAACTGACCTGTTATGGTAGTGTAGATGTCAGAACACTATCACCAGATAACTGACCTGTTATAGTAGTGTAGATGTCAGAACACTGTACTATCACCAGATAACTGACCTGTTATAGTAGTGTAGATGTCAGAGCACTATACTATCACCAGATAAATGACCTGTTATAGTAGTGTAGATGTCAGAACACTATGCTATCACCAGATAACTGACCTGTTATAGTAGTGTAGATGTCAGAACACTATCACCAGATAACTGACCTGGAATAGTAGTGTAGATGTCAGAACACTATGCTATCACCAGATAACTGACCTGTTATAGTAGTGTAGATGTCAGAACACTGTACTATCACCAGATAACTGACATGTTATAGTAGTGTAGATGTCAGAACACTATACTATCACCAGATAACTGACCTGTTATAGTAGTGTAGATGTCAGAACACTATGCTATCACCAGATAACTGACATGTTATAGTAGTGTAGATGCCAACACTATACTATCACCAGATAACTGACCTGTTATAGTAGTGTAGATGTCAGAACACTATTCTATCACCAGATAACTGACCTGTTATAGTAGTGTACATGTCAGAACACTATGCTATCACCAGATAACTGACCTGTTATAGTAGTGTAGATGTCAGAACACTATACTATCACCAGATAACTGACCTGTTATAGTAGTGTAGATGTCAGAACACTATCACCAGATAACTGACCTGTTATAATAGTGTAGATGTCAGAACACTATAACCAGATAACTGACCTGTTATAGTAGTGTAGATGTCAGAACACTATACTATCACCAGATAACTGACCTGTTATAGTAGTGTAGATGTCATAACTGTACTATCACCAGATAACTGACCTGTTATAGTAGTGTAGATGTCATACCACTATACTATCACCAGATAACTGACCTGTTATAGTAGTGTAGATGTCATACCACTATACTATCACCAGATAACTGACCTGTTATAGTAGTGTAGATGTCATAACTGTACTATCAGCAGATAACTGACCTGTTATAGTAGTGTAGATGTCATACCACTATACTATCACCAGATAATTGGCCTGTTATAGTAGTCTAGATGTCATACCACTATACTATCACCAGATAACTGACCTGTTATAGTAGTGTAGATGTCAGAACACTATACTATCACCAGATAACTGACCTGTTATAGTAGTGTAGATGTCAGAGCACTATACTATCACCAGATAAATGACCTGTTATAGTAGTGTAGATGTCAGAACACTATACTATCACCAGATAACTGACCTGTTATAGTAGTGTAGATGTCAGAACACTGTACTATCACAAGATAACTGACCTGTTATAGTAGTGTAGATGTCAGAACACTATACTATCACCAGATAACTGACCTGTTATAGTAGTGTAGATGTCAGAACACTATCACCAGATAACTGACCTGTTATAGTAGTGTAGATGTCATACCACTATACTATCACCAGATAACTGACCTGTTATAGTAGTGTAGATGTCATAACTGTACTATCAGCAGATAACTGACCTGTTATAGTAGTGTAGATGTCAGAACACTATACTATCACCAGATAACTGACCTGTTATAGTAGTGTAGATGTCATACCACTATACTATCACCAGATAACTGACATGTTATAGTAGTGTAGATGTCATAACTGTACTATCACCAGATAACTGACCTGTTATAGTAGTGTAGATGTCATACCACTATACTATCACCAGATAACTGACCTGTTATAGTAGTGTAGATGTCATACCACTATACTATCACCAGATAACTGACCTGTTATAGTAGTGTAGATGTCATAACTGTACTATCACCAGATAACTGACCTGTTATAGTAGTGCAGATGTCAGAGCAGTATACTATCACCAGATAACTGACCTGTTATAGTAGTGCAGATGTCAGAGCAGTATACTATCACCAGATAACTGACCTGTTATAGTAGTGTAGATGTCAGAACACTATACTATCACCAGATAACTGACCTGTTATAGTAGTGTAGATGTCAGAGCACTATACTATCACCAGATAAATGACCTGTTATAGTAGTGTAGATGTCAGAACACTATACTATCACCAGATAACTGACCTGTTATAGTAGTGTAGATGTCAGAACACTGTACTATCACCAGATAACTGACCTGTTATAGTAGTGTAGATGTCAGAGCACTATACTATCACCAGATAACTGACCTGTTATAGTAGTGTAGATGTCAGAACACTATACTATCACCAGATAACTGACCTGTTATAGTAGTGTAGATGTCAGAACACTATCACCAGATAACTGACCTGGAATAGTAATGTAGATGTCAGAACACTATGCTATCACCAGATAACTGACATGTTATAGTAGTGTAGTTTTTCAGAACACTGTACTATCACCAGATAACTGACATGTTATAGTAGTGTAGATGTCAGAACACTATACTATCACCAGATAACTGACCTGTTATAGTAGTGTAGATGTCAGAACACTATGCTATCACCAGATAACTGACATGTTATAGTAGTGTAGATGCCAACACTATACTATCACCAGATAACTGACCTGTTATAGTAGTGTAGATGTCAGAGCACTATACTATCACCAGATAAATGACCTGTTATAGTAGTGTAGATGTCAGAACACTATACTATCACCAGATAACTGACCTGTTATAGTAGTGTAGATGTCAGAACACTGTACTATCAACCAGATAACTGACATGTTATAGTAGTGTAGATGCCAACACTATACTATCACCAGATAACTGACCTGTTATAGTAGTGTAGATGTCATACCACTATACTATCACCAGATATCTGACCTGTTATAGTAGTGTAGATGTCAGAACAGTATGCTATCACCAGATAACTGACCTGTTATAGTAGTGTAGATGTCAGAACACTATACTATCACCAGATAACTGAACTGTTATAGTAGTGTAGATGTCAGAACACTATACTATCACCAGATAACTGACCTGTCATAGCAGTGTAGATGTCAGAACACTATGCTATCACCAGATAACTGACCTGTTATAGTAGTGTAGATGTCAGAGCACTATACTATCACCAGATAAATGACCTGTTATAGTAGTGTAGATGTCAGAACACTATACTATCACCAGATAACTGAACTGTTATAGTAGTGTAGATGTCAGAACACTGTACTATCACCAGATAACTGACCTGTTAAAGTAGTGTAGATGTCATACCACTATACTATCACCAGATACCTGACCTGTTATAGTAGTGTAGATGTCAGAACACTATGCTATCACCAGATAACTGACCTGTTATAGTAGTGTAGATGTCAGAACACTATACTATCACAAGATAACTAACCTGTTATAGTAGTGTAGATGTCAGAACACTATCACCAGATAACTGACCTGTTATAATAGTGTAGATGTCAGAACACTATCACCAGATAACTGACCTGTTATAGTAGTGTAGATGTCAGAACACTATCACCAGATAACTGACATGTTATAGTAGTGTAGATGTCAGAACACTTTACTATCACCAGATAACTGACCTGTTATAGTAGTGTAGATGTCAGAACACTATGCTATCACCAGATAACTGACATGTTATAGTAGTGTAGATGCCAACACTATACTATCACCAGATAACTGACCTGTTATAGTAGTGTAGATGTCAGAGCACTATACTATCACCAGATAAATGACCTGTTATAGTAGTGTAGATGTCAGAACACTATACTATCACCAGATAACTGACCTGTTATAGTAGTGTAGATGTCAGAACACTGTACTATCAACCAGATAACTGACATGTTATAGTAGTGTAGATGCCAACACTATACTATCACCAGATAACTGACCTGTTATAGTAGTGTAGATGTCATACCACTATACTATCACCAGATATCTGACCTGTTATAGTAGTGTAGATGTCAGAACAGTATGCTATCACCAGATAACTGACCTGTTATAGTAGTGTAGATGTCAGAACACTATACTATCACCAGATAACTGAACTGTTATAGTAGTGTAGATGCCAACACTATACTATCACCAGATAACTGACCTGTCATAGCAGTGTAGATGTCAGAACACTATGCTATCACCAGATAACTGAACTGTTATAGTAGTGTAGATGTCAGAGCACTATACTATCACCAGATAAATGACCTGTTATAGTAGTGTAGATGTCAGAACAATACTATCACCAGATAACTGACATGTTATAGTAGTGTAGATGTCAGAACACTGTACTATCACCAGATAACTGACCTGTTATAGTAGTGTAGATGTCATACCACTATACTATCACCAGATACCTGACCTGTTATAGTAGTGTAGATGTCAGAACACTATGCTATCACCAGATAACTGACCTGTTATAGTAGTGTAGATGTCAGAACACTATACTATCACCAGATAACTGAACTGTTATAGTAGTGTAGATGTCAGAACACTGTACTATCACCAGATAACTGACCTGTTATAGTAGTGTAGATGTCATACCACTATACTATCACCAGATACCTGACCTGTTATAGTAGTGTAGATGTCAGAACACTATGCTATCACCAGATAACTGACCTGTTATAGTAGTGTAGATGTCAGAACACTATACTATCACCAGATAACTGACCTGTTATAGTAGTGTAGATGTCAGAACACTATCACCAGATAACTGACCTGTTATAATAGTGTAGATGTCAGAACACTATCACCAGATAACTGACCTGTTATAGTAGTGTAGATGTCAGAACACTATCACCAGATAACTGACATGTTATAGTAGTGTAGATGTCAGAACACTATACTATCACCAGATAACTGACCTGTTATAGTAGTGTAGATGTCAGAACACTATGCTATCACCAGATAACTGACATGTTATAGTAGTGTAGATGCCAACACTATACTATCACCAGATAACTGACCTGTTATAGTAGTGTAGATGTCAGAACACTATACTATCACCAGATAACTGACCTGTTATAGTAGTGTAGATGTCAGAACACTATCACCAGATAACTGACCTGTTATAATAGTGTAGATGTCAGAACACTATACTATCACCAGATAACTGACCTGTTATAGTAGTGTAGATGTCAGAACACTATACTATCACCAGATAACTGACCTGTTATAGTAGTGTAGATGTCAGAACACTATCACCAGATAACTGACCTGTTATAGTAGTGTAGATGTCAGAACACTATCACCAGATAACTGACCTGTTATAGTAGTGTAGATGTCAGAACACTATACTATCACCAGATAACTGACCTGTTATAGTAGTGTAGATGTCAGAACACTATACTATCACCAGATAACTGACCTGTTATAGTAGTGTAGATGTCAGAACACTATACTATCACCAGATAACTGACCTGTTATAGTAGTGTAGATGTCATACCACTATACTATCACCAGATACCTGACCTGTTATAGTAGTGTAGATGTCAGAACACTATGCTATCACCAGATAACTGACCTGTTATAGTAGTGTAGATGTCAGAACACTATACTATCACCAGATAACTGACCTGTTATAGTAGTGTAGATGTCAGAACACTATCACCAGATAACTGACCTGTTATAATAGTGTAGATGTCAGAACACTATCACCAGATAACTGACCTGTTATAGTAGTGTAGATGTCAGAACACTATCACCAGATAACTGACATGTTATAGTAGTGTAGATGTCAGAACACTATACTATCACCAGATAACTAACCTGTTATAGTAGTGTAGATGTCAGAACACTATGCTATCACCAGATAACTGACATGTTATAGTAGTGTAGATGCCAACACTATACTATCACCAGATAACTGACCTGTTATAGTAGTGTAGATGTCAGAACACTATACTATCACCAGATAACTGACCTGTTATAGTAGTGTAGATGTCAGAACACTATCACCAGATAACTGACCTGTTATAATAGTGTAGATGTCAGAACACTATACTATCACCAGATAACTGACCTGTTATAGTAGTGTAGATGTCAGAACACTATACTATCACCAGATAACTGACCTGTTATAGTAGTGTAGATGTCAGAACACTATCACCAGATAACTGACCTGTTATAGTAGTGTAGATGTCAGAACACTATACTATCACCAGATAACTGACCTGTTATAGTAGTGTAGATGTCAGAACACTATACTATCACCAGATAACTGACCTGTTATAGTAGAGTAGATGTCAGAACACTATACTATCACCAGATAACTGACCTGTTATAGTAGTGTAGATGTCAGAACACTATACTATCACCAGATAACTGACCTGTTATAGTAGTGTAGATGTCAGAACACTATCACCAGATAACTGACCTGTTATAGTAGTGTAGATGTCAGAACACTATACTATCACCAGATAACTGACCTGTTATAGTAGTGTAGATGTCAGAACACTATCACCAGATAACTGACCTGTTATAGTAGTGTAGATGTCAGAACACTATACTATCACCAGATAACTGACCTGTTATAGTAGTGTAGATGTCAGAACACTATACTATCACCAGATAACTGACCTGTTATAGTAGAGTAGATGTCAGAACACTATACTATCACCAGATAACTGACCTGTTATAGTAGTGTAGATGTCAGAACACTATACTATCACCAGATAACTGACCTGTTATAGTAGAGTAGATGTCAGAACACTATACTATCACCAGATAACTGACCTGTTATAGTAGTGTAGATGTCAGAACACTATACTATCACCAGATAACTGACCTGTTATAGTAGTGTAGATGTCAGAACACTATCACCAGATAACTGACCTGTTATAGTAGTGTAGATGTCAGAACACTGTACTATCACCAGATAACTGACCTGTTATAGTAGTGTAGATGCCAACACAATACTATCACCAGATAACTGACCTGTTATAGTAGTGTAGATGTCATACCACTATACTATCACCAGATAACTGACCTGTTATAGTAGTGTAGATGTCAGAACACTATCACCAGATAACTGACCTGTTATAGTAGTGTAGATGTCAGAACACTATACTATCACCAGATAACTGACCTGTTATAGTAGTGTAGATGTCAGAACACTATCACCAGATAACTGACCTGTTATAGTGGTGTAGATGTCAGAACACTATACTATCACCAGATAACTGACCTGTTATAGTAGTGTAGATGTCAGAACACTATACTATCACCAGATAACTGACATGTTATAGTAGTGTAGATGTCAGAACACTATCACCAGATAACTGACCTGTTATAGTAGTGTAGATGTCATACCACTATTCTATCACCAGATAACTGACCTGTTATAGTAGTGTAGATGTCAGAACACTATACTATCACCAGATAACTGACATGTTATAGTAGTGTAGATGTCATAACTGTACTATCAGCAGATAACTGACATGTTATAGTAGTGTAGATGTCAGAACACTATACTATCACCAGATAACTGACCTGTTATAGTAGTGTAGATGTCATACCACTATACTATCACCAGATAACTGACATGTTATAGTAGTGTAGATGTCATAACTGTACTATCAGCAGATAACTGAAATGTTATAGTAGTGTAGATGTCATAACTGTACTATCAGCAGATACCTGACCTGTTATAGTAGTGTAGATGTCAGAACACTATCACCAGATAACTGACCTGGAATAGTAGTGTAGATGTCAGAACACTATGCTATCACCAGATAACTGACATGTTATAGCAGTGTAGATGTCAGAACACTGTACTATCACCAGATAACTGACCTGTTATAGTAGTGTAGATGTCAGAACACTATACTATCACCAGATAACTGACCTGTTATAGTAGTGTAGATGTCAGAACACTATACTATCACCAGATAACTGACCTGTTATAGTAGTGTAGATGTCAGAACACTATGCTATCACCAGATAACTGACCTGTTATAGTAGTGTAGATGTCAGAACACTATACTATCACCAGATAACTGACCTGTTATAGTAGTGTAGATGTCAGAACACTATGCTATCACCAGATAACTGACATGTTATAGTAGTGTAGATGCCAACACTATACTATCACCAGATAACTGACCTGTTATAGTAGTGTAGATGTCAGAACACTATACTATCACCAGATAACTGACCTGTTATAGTAGTGTAGATGTCAGAACACTATCACCAGATAACTGACCTGTTATAATAGTGTAGATGTCAGAACACTATACTATCACCAGATAACTGACCTGTTATAGTAGTGTAGATGTCAGAACACTATACTATCACCAGATAACTGACCTGTTATAGTAGTGTAGATGTCAGAACACTATCACCAGATAACTGACCTGTTATAGTAGTGTAGATGTCAGAACACTATCACCAGATAACTGACCTGTTATAGTAGTGTAGATGTCAGAACACTATACTATCACCAGATAACTGACCTGTTATAGTAGTGTAGATGTCAGAACACTATACTATCACCAGATAACTGACCTGTTATAGTAGTGTAGATGTCAGAACACTATACTATCACCAGATAACTGACCTGTTATAGTAGTGTAGATGTCATACCACTATACTATCACCAGATACCTGACCTGTTATAGTAGTGTAGATGTCAGAACACTATGCTATCACCAGATAACTGACCTGTTATAGTAGTGTAGATGTCAGAACACTATACTATCACCAGATAACTGACCTGTTATAGTAGTGTAGATGTCAGAACACTATCACCAGATAACTGACCTGTTATAATAGTGTAGATGTCAGAACACTATCACCAGATAACTGACCTGTTATAGTAGTGTAGATGTCAGAACACTATCACCAGATAACTGACATGTTATAGTAGTGTAGATGTCAGAACACTATACTATCACCAGATAACTAACCTGTTATAGTAGTGTAGATGTCAGAACACTATGCTATCACCAGATAACTGACATGTTATAGTAGTGTAGATGCCAACACTATACTATCACCAGATAACTGACCTGTTATAGTAGTGTAGATGTCAGAACACTATACTATCACCAGATAACTGACCTGTTATAGTAGTGTAGATGTCAGAACACTATCACCAGATAACTGACCTGTTATAATAGTGTAGATGTCAGAACACTATACTATCACCAGATAACTGACCTGTTATAGTAGTGTAGATGTCAGAACACTATACTATCACCAGATAACTGACCTGTTATAGTAGTGTAGATGTCAGAACACTATCACCAGATAACTGACCTGTTATAGTAGTGTAGATGTCAGAACACTATCACCAGATAACTGACCTGTTATAGTAGTGTAGATGTCAGAACACTATACTATCACCAGATAACTGACCTGTTATAGTAGTGTAGATGTCAGAACACTATACTATCACCAGATAACTGACCTGTTATAGTAGTGTAGATGTCAGAACACTATACTATCACCAGATAACTGACCTGTTATAGTAGAGTAGATGTCAGAACACTATACTATCACCAGATAACTGACCTGTTATAGTAGAGTAGATGTCAGAACACTATACTATCACCAGATAACTGACCTGTTATAGTAGTGTAGATGTCAGAACACTATACTATCACCAGATAACTGACCTGTTATAGTAGTGTAGATGTCAGAACACTATCACCAGATAACTGACCTGTTATAGTAGTGTAGATGTCAGAACACTATACTATCACCAGATAACTGACCTGTTATAGTAGTGTAGATGTCAGAACACTATCACCAGATAACTGACCTGTTATAGTAGTGTAGATGTCAGAACACTATACTATCACCAGATAACTGACCTGTTATAGTAGTGTAGATGTCAGAACACTATACTATCACCAGATAACTGACCTGTTATAGTAGAGTAGATGTCAGAACACTATACTATCACCAGATAACTGACCTGTTATAGTAGTGTAGATGTCAGAACACTATACTATCACCAGATAACTGACCTGTTATAGTAGAGTAGATGTCAGAACACTATACTATCACCAGATAACTGACCTGTTATAGTAGTGTAGATGTCAGAACACTATACTATCACCAGATAACTGACCTGTTATAGTAGTGTAGATGTCAGAACACTATCACCAGATAACTGACCTGTTATAGTAGTGTAGATGTCAGAACACTGTACTATCACCAGATAACTGACCTGTTATAGTAGTGTAGATGCCAACACAATACTATCACCAGATAACTGACCTGTTATAGTAGTGTAGATGTCATACCACTATACTATCACCAGATAACTGACCTGTTATAGTAGTGTAGATGTCAGAACACTATCACCAGATAACTGACCTGTTATAGTAGTGTAGATGTCAGAACACTATACTATCACCAGATAACTGACCTGTTATAGTAGTGTAGATGTCAGAACACTATCACCAGATAACTGACCTGTTATAGTGGTGTAGATGTCAGAACACTATACTATCACCAGATAACTGACCTGTTATAGTAGTGTAGATGTCAGAACACTATACTATCACCAGATAACTGACATGTTATAGTAGTGTAGATGTCAGAACACTATCACCAGATAACTGACCTGTTATAGTAGTGTAGATGTCATACCACTATTCTATCACCAGATAACTGACCTGTTATAGTAGTGTAGATGTCAGAACACTATACTATCACCAGATAACTGACATGTTATAGTAGTGTAGATGTCATAACTGTACTATCAGCAGATAACTGACATGTTATAGTAGTGTAGATGTCAGAACACTATACTATCACCAGATAACTGACCTGTTATAGTAGTGTAGATGTCATACCACTATACTATCACCAGATAACTGACATGTTATAGTAGTGTAGATGTCATAACTGTACTATCAGCAGATAACTGAAATGTTATAGTAGTGTAGATGTCATAACTGTACTATCAGCAGATACCTGACCTGTTATAGTAGTGTAGATGTCAGAACACTATCACCAGATAACTGACCTGGAATAGTAGTGTAGATGTCAGAACACTATGCTATCACCAGATAACTGACATGTTATAGCAGTGTAGATGTCAGAACACTGTACTATCACCAGATAACTGACCTGTTATAGTAGTGTAGATGTCAGAACACTATACTATCACCAGATAACTGACCTGTTATAGTAGTGTAGATGTCAGAACACTATACTATCACCAGATAACTGACCTGTTATAGTAGTGTAGATGTCAGAACACTATGCTATCACCAGATAACTGACCTGTTATAGTAGTGTAGATGTCAGAACACTATACTATCACCAGATAACTGACCTGTTATAATAGTGTAGATGTCAGAACACTATACTATCACCAGATAACTGACCTGTTATAGTAGTGTAGATGCCAACACTATACTATCACCAGATAACTGACCTGTTATAGTAGTGTAGATGTCAGAACACTATACTATCACCAGATAACTGACATGTTATAGTAGTGTAGATGCCAACACAATACTATCACCAGATAACTGACCTGTTATAGTAGTGTAGATGCCAACACTATACTATCACCAGATAACTGACCTGTTATAGTAGTGTAGATGTCAGAACACTATACTATCACCAGATAACTGACATGTTATAGTAGTGTAGATGTCATAACTGTACTATCACCAGATAACTGACCTGTTATAGTAGTGTAGATGTCAGAACACTGTACTATCACCAGATAACTGACCTGTTATAGTAGTGTAGATGTCATACCACTATACTATCACCAGATACCTGACCTGTTATAGTAGTGTAGATGTCAGAACACTATGCTATCACCAGATAACTGACCTGTTATAGTAGTGTAGATGTCAGAACACTATACTATCACCAGATAACTGACCTGTTATAGTAGTGTAGATGTCAGAACACTATCACCAGATAACTGACCTGTTATAATAGTGTAGATGTCAGAACACTATCACCAGATAACTGACCTGTTATAGTAGTGTAGATGTCAGAACACTATCACCAGATAACTGACATGTTATAGTAGTGTAGATGTCAGAACACTATACTATCACCAGATAACTGACCTGTTATAGTAGTGTAGATGTCAGAACACTATGCTATCACCAGATAACTGACATGTTATAGTAGTGTAGATGCCAACACTATACTATCACCAGATAACTGACCTGTTATAGTAGTGTAGATGTCAGAACACTATACTATCACCAGATAACTGACCTGTTATAGTAGTGTAGATGTCAGAACACTATCACCAGATAACTGACCTGTTATAATAGTGTAGATGTCAGAACACTATACTATCACCAGATAACTGACCTGTTATAGTAGTGTAGATGTCAGAACACTATACTATCACCAGATAACTGACCTGTTATAGTAGTGTAGATGTCAGAACACTATCACCAGATAACTGACCTGTTATAGTAGTGTAGATGTCAGAACACTATCACCAGATAACTGACCTGTTATAGTAGTGTAGATGTCAGAACACTATACTATCACCAGATAACTGACCTGTTATAGTAGTGTAGATGTCAGAACACTATACTATCACCAGATAACTGACCTGTTATAGTAGTGTAGATGTCAGAACACTATACTATCACCAGATAACTGACCTGTTATAGTAGTGTAGATGTCATACCACTATACTATCACCAGATACCTGACCTGTTATAGTAGTGTAGATGTCAGAACACTATGCTATCACCAGATAACTGACCTGTTATAGTAGTGTAGATGTCAGAACACTATACTATCACCAGATAACTGACCTGTTATAGTAGTGTAGATGTCAGAACACTATCACCAGATAACTGACCTGTTATAATAGTGTAGATGTCAGAACACTATCACCAGATAACTGACCTGTTATAGTAGTGTAGATGTCAGAACACTATCACCAGATAACTGACATGTTATAGTAGTGTAGATGTCAGAACACTATACTATCACCAGATAACTAACCTGTTATAGTAGTGTAGATGTCAGAACACTATGCTATCACCAGATAACTGACATGTTATAGTAGTGTAGATGCCAACACTATACTATCACCAGATAACTGACCTGTTATAGTAGTGTAGATGTCAGAACACTATACTATCACCAGATAACTGACCTGTTATAGTAGTGTAGATGTCAGAACACTATCACCAGATAACTGACCTGTTATAATAGTGTAGATGTCAGAACACTATACTATCACCAGATAACTGACCTGTTATAGTAGTGTAGATGTCAGAACACTATACTATCACCAGATAACTGACCTGTTATAGTAGTGTAGATGTCAGAACACTATCACCAGATAACTGACCTGTTATAGTAGTGTAGATGTCAGAACACTATCACCAGATAACTGACCTGTTATAGTAGTGTAGATGTCAGAACACTATACTATCACCAGATAACTGACCTGTTATAGTAGTGTAGATGTCAGAACACTATACTATCACCAGATAACTGACCTGTTATAGTAGTGTAGATGTCAGAACACTATACTATCACCAGATAACTTACCTGTTATAGTAGAGTAGATGTCAGAACACTATACTATCACCAGATAACTGACCTGTTATAGTAGTGTAGATGTCAGAACACTATACTATCACCAGATAACTGACCTGTTATAGTAGAGTAGATGTCAGAACACTATACTATCACCAGATAACTGACCTGTTATAGTAGTGTAGATGTCAGAACACTATACTATCACCAGATAACTGACCTGTTATAGTAGTGTAGATGTCAGAACACTATCACCAGATAACTGACCTGTTATAGTAGTGTAGATGTCAGAACACTATACTATCACCAGATAACTGACCTGTTATAGTAGTGTAGATGTCAGAACACTATCACCAGATAACTGACCTGTTATAGTAGTGTAGATGTCAGAACACTATACTATCACCAGATAACTGACCTGTTATAGTAGTGTAGATGTCAGAACACTATACTATCACCAGATAACTGACCTGTTATAGTAGAGTAGATGTCAGAACACTATACTATCACCAGATAACTGACCTGTTATAGTAGTGTAGATGTCAGAACACTATACTATCACCAGATAACTGACCTGTTATAGTAGAGTAGATGTCAGAACACTATACTATCACCAGATAACTGACCTGTTATAGTAGTGTAGATGTCAGAACACTATACTATCACCAGATAACTGACCTGTTATAGTAGTGTAGATGTCAGAACACTATCACCAGATAACTGACCTGTTATAGTAGTGTAGATGTCAGAACACTGTACTATCACCAGATAACTGACCTGTTATAGTAGTGTAGATGCCAACACAATACTATCACCAGATAACTGACCTGTTATAGTAGTGTAGATGTCATACCACTATACTATCACCAGATAACTGACCTGTTATAGTAGTGTAGATGTCAGAACACTATCACCAGATAACTGACCTGTTATAGTAGTGTAGATGTCAGAACACTATACTATCACCAGATAACTGACCTGTTATAGTAGTGTAGATGTCAGAACACTATCACCAGATAACTGACCTGTTATAGTGGTGTAGATGTCAGAACACTATACTATCACCAGATAACTGACCTGTTATAGTAGTGTAGATGTCAGAACACTATACTATCACCAGATAACTGACATGTTATAGTAGTGTAGATGTCAGAACACTATCACCAGATAACTGACCTGTTATAGTAGTGTAGATGTCATACCACTATTCTATCACCAGATAACTGACCTGTTATAGTAGTGTAGATGTCAGAACACTATACTATCACCAGATAACTGACATGTTATAGTAGTGTAGATGTCATAACTGTACTATCAGCAGATAACTGACATGTTATAGTAGTGTAGATGTCAGAACACTATACTATCACCAGATAACTGACCTGTTATAGTAGTGTAGATGTCATACCACTATACTATCACCAGATAACTGACATGTTATAGTAGTGTAGATGTCATAACTGTACTATCAGCAGATAACTGAAATGTTATAGTAGTGTAGATGTCATAACTGTACTATCAGCAGATACCTGACCTGTTATAGTAGTGTAGATGTCAGAACACTATCACCAGATAACTGACCTGGAATAGTAGTGTAGATGTCAGAACACTATGCTATCACCAGATAACTGACATGTTAAAGCAGTGTAGATGTCAGAACACTGTACTATCACCAGATAACTGACCTGTTATAGTAGTGTAGATGTCAGAACACTATACTATCACCAGATAACTGACCTGTTATAGTAGTGTAGATGTCAGAACACTATACTATCACCAGATAACTGACCTGTTATAGTAGTGTAGATGTCAGAACACTATGCTATCACCAGATAACTGACCTGTTATAGTAGTGTAGATGTCAGAACACTATACTATCACCAGATAACTGACCTGTTATAATAGTGTAGATGTCAGAACACTATACTATCACCAGATAACTGACCTGTTATAGTAGTGTAGATGCCAACACTATACTATCACCAGATAACTGACCTGTTATAGTAGTGTAGATGTCAGAACACTATACTATCACCAGATAACTGACATGTTATAGTAGTGTAGATGCCAACACAATACTATCACCAGATAACTGACCTGTTATAGTAGTGTAGATGCCAACACTATACTATCACCAGATAACTGACCTGTTATAGTAGTGTAGATGTCAGAACACTATACTATCACCAGATAACTGACATGTTATAGTAGTGTAGATGTCATAACTGTACTATCACCAGATAACTGACCTGTTATAGTAGTGCAGATGTCAGAGCAGTATACTATCACCAGATAACTGACCTGTTATAGTAGTGCAGATGTCAGAGCAGTATACTATCACCAGATAACTGACCTGTTATAGTAGTGTAGATGTCAGAACACTATACTATCACCAGATAGCTGACCTGTTATAGTAGTGTAGATGCCAACACTATACTATCACCAGATAACTGACCTGTTATAGTAGTGTAGATGTCAGAACACTGTACTATCACCAGATAACTGACCTGTTATAGTAGTGTAGATGTCAGAACACTGTACTATCACCAGATAACTGACCTGTTATAGTAGTGTAGATGTCAGAGCACTATACTATCACCAGATAAATGACCTGTTATAGTAGTGTAGATGTCAGAACACTATGCTATCACCAGATAACTGACATGTTATAGTAGTGTAGATGCCAACACTATACTATCACCAGATAACTGACCTGTTATAGTAGTGTAGATGTCAGAACACTATACTATCACCAGATAACTGACCTGTTATAGTAGTGTAGATGTCAGAACACTATACTATCACCAGATAACTGACCTGTTATAGTAGTGTAGATGTCAGAACACTATCACCAGATAACTGACCTGTTATAGTAGTTTAGATGTCAGAACACTATACTATCACCAGATAACTGACCTGTTATAGCAGTGTAGATGTCAGAACACTATATCACCAGATAACTGACCTGTTATAGTAGAGTAGATGTCAGAACACTATACTATCACCAGATAACTGACCTGTTATAGTAGTGTAGATGTCAGAACACTATACTATCACCAGATAACTGACCTGTTATAGTAGAGTAGATGTCAGAACACTATACTATCACCAGATAACTGACCTGTTATAGTAGTGTAGATGTCAGAACACTATACTATCACCAGATAACTGACCTGTTATAGTAGTGTAGATGTCAGAACACTATCACCAGATAACTGATCTGTTATAGTAGTGTAGATGTCAGAACACTGTACTATCACCAGATAACTGACCTGTTATAGTAGTGTAGATGCCAACACAATACTATCACCAGATAACTGACCTGTTATAGTAGTGTAGATGTCATACCACTATACTATCACCAGATAACTGACCTGTTATAGTAGTGTAGATGTCAGAACACTATCACCAGATAACTGACCTGTTATAGTAGTGTAGATGTCAGAACACTATACTATCACCAGATAACTGACCTGTTATAGTAGTGTAGATGTCAGAACACTATCACCAGATAACTGACCTGTTATAGTGGTGTAGATGTCAGAACACTATACTATCACCAGATAACTGACCTGTTATAGTAGTGTAGATGTCAGAACACTATACTATCACCAGATAACTGACATGTTATAGTAGTGTAGATGTCAGAACACTATCACCAGATAACTGACCTGTTATAGTAGTGTAGATGTCATACCACTATTCTATCACCAGATAACTGACCTGTTATAGTAGTGTAGATGTCAGAACACTATACTATCACCAGATAACTGACATGTTATAGTAGTGTAGATGTCATAACTGTACTATCAGCAGATAACTGACATGTTATAGTAGTGTAGATGTCAGAACACTATACTATCACCAGATAACTGACCTGTTATAGTAGTGTAGATGTCATACCACTATACTATCACCAGATAACTGACATGTTATAGTAGTGTAGATGTCATAACTGTACTATCAGCAGATAACTGACATGTTATAGTAGTGTAGATGTCATAACTGTACTATCAGCAGATACCTGACCTGTTATAGTAGTGTAGATGTCAGAACACTATCACCAGATAACTGACCTGGAATAGTAGTGTAGATGTCAGAACACTATGCTATCACCAGATAACTGACATGTTATAGTAGTGTAGATGTCAGAACACTGTACTATCACCAGATAACTGACCTGTTATAGTAGTGTAGATGTCAGAACACTATACTATCACCAGATAACTGACCTGTTATAGTAGTGTAGATGTCAGAACACTATACTATCACCAGATAACTGACCTGTTATAGTAGTGTAGATGTCAGAACACTATGCTATCACCAGATAACTGACCTGTTATAGTAGTGTAGATGTCAGAACACTATACTATCACCAGATAACTGACCTGTTATAATAGTGTAGATGTCAGAACACTATACTATCACCAGATAACTGACCTGTTATAGTAGTGTAGATGCCAACACTATACTATCACCAGATAACTGACCTGTTATAGTAGTGTAGATGTCAGAACACTATACTATCACCAGATAACTGACATGTTATAGTAGTGTAGATGCCAACACTATACTATCACCAGATAACTGACCTGTTATAGTAGTGTAGATGCCAACACTATACTATCACCAGATAACTGACCTGTTATAGTAGTGTAGATGTCAGAACACTATACTATCACCAGATAACTGACATGTTATAGTAGTGTAGATGTCATAACTGTACTATCACCAGATAACTGACCTGTTATAGTAGTGCAGATGTCAGAGCAGTATACTATCACCAGATAACTGACCTGTTATAGTAGTGCAGATGTCAGAGCAGTATACTATCACCAGATAACTGACCTGTTATAGTAGTGTAGATGTCAGAACACTATACTATCACCAGATAGCTGACCTGTTATAGTAGTGTAGATGCCAACACTATACTATCACCAGATAACTGACCTGTTATAGTAGTGTAGATGTCAGAACACTGTACTATCACCAGATAACTGACCTGTTATAGTAGTGTAGATGTCAGAACACTGTACTATCACCAGATAACTGACCTGTTATAGTAGTGTAGATGTCAGAGCACTATACTATCACCAGATAAATGACCTGTTATAGTAGTGTAGATGTCAGAACACTATGCTATCACCAGATAACTGACATGTTATAGTAGTGTAGATGCCAACACTATACTATCACCAGATAACTGACCTGTTATAGTAGTGTAGATGTCAGAACACTATACTATCACCAGATAACTGACCTGTTATAGTAGTGTAGATGTCAGAACACTATACTATCACCAGATAACTGACCTGTTATAGCAGTGTAGATGTCAGAACACTATATCACCAGATAACTGACCTGTTAAAGCAGTGTAGATGTCAGAACACTATACTATCACCAGATAACTGACCTGTTATAGTAGTGTAGATGTCAGAACACTATACTATCACCAGATAACTGACCTGTTATAGTAGTGTAGATGTCAGAACACTATCACCAGATAACTGGCCTGTTATAGTAGTGTAGATGTCAGAACACTATACTATCACCAGATAACTGACCTGTTATAGTAGTGTAGATGTCAGAACACTATCACCAGATAACTGACCTGTTATAGTAGTGTAGATGTCAGAACACTATCACCAGATAACTGGCCTGTTATAGTAGTGTAGATGTCAGAACACTATACTATCACCAGATAAATGACCTGTTATAGTAGTGTAGATGTCAGAACACTATGCTATCACCAGATAACTGACCTGTTATAGTAGTGTAGATGTCAGAACACTATACTATCACCAGATAACTGACCTGTTATAGTAGTGTAGATGTCAGAACACTATACTATCACCAGATAACTGACATGTTATAGTAGTGTAGATGTCAGAACACTATACTATCACCAGATAACTGACTTGTTATAGTAGTGTAGATGTCAGAACACTATACTATCACCAGATAACTGACTTGTTATAGTAGTGTAGATGTCAGAACACTATACTATCACCAGATAACTGACTTGTTATAGTAGTGTAGATGTCAGAACACTATACTATCACCAGATAACTGACCTGTTATAGTAGTGTAGATGTCAGAACACTATACTATCACCAGATAACTGACATGTTATAGTAGTGTAGATGTCAGAACACTATACTATCACCAGATAACTGACCTGTTATAGTAGTGTAGATGTCAGAACACTATACTATCACTAGATAACTGACCTGTTATAGTAGTGTAGATGTCAGAACACTATACTATCACCAGATAACTGACCTGTTATAGTAGTGTAGATGTCAGAGCACTATACTATCACCAGATAACTGACATGTTATAGTAGTGTAGATGTCAGAACACTATACTATAACCAGATAACTGACCTGTTATAGTAGTGTAGATGTCAGAACACTATACTATCACCAGATAACTGACCTGTTATAGTAGTGTAGATGTCAGAACACTATACTATCACCAGATAACTGACCTGTTATAGCAGTGTAGATGTCAGAACACTATATCACCAGATAACTGACCTGTTAAAGCAGTGTAGATGTCAGAACACTATACTATCACCAGATAACTGACCTGTTATAGTAGTGTAGATGTCAACACTATACTATCACCAGATAACTGATCTGTTATAGTAGTGTAGATGTCAGAACACTATACTATCACCAGATAACTGACCTGTTATAGTAGTGTAGATGTCAGAACACTATACTATCACCAGATAACTGACCTGTTATAGTAGTGTAGATGTCAGAACACTATACTATCACCAGATAACTGACCTGTTATAGTAGTGTAGATGTCAGAACACTATACTATCACCAGATAACAGACCTGTTATAGTAGTGTAGATGTCAGAACACTATACTATCACCAGATAACTGACCTGTTATAGTAGTGTAGATGTCAGAACTATACTATCACCAGATAACTGACCTGTTATAGTAGTGTAGATGTCAAAAGAACAGAACAATGCTTGTGAACCTAGTTATCTGTGTGATCAGCAGACAGAGATTTCTCTCTGGTTTTGTGATGAAACAAAGGTATAGTTTTATTTATTCTGCCACTGTGTGTTCTTATTGTCTTGACCTTTAGGACTATATATGACGGTGTCAAAGCATTTGAATTAACAGGTTATTGAGCAAACAACGCAATTATCACAACAGGTTGTAAAATTGTTTTTTTTCTGACTCCCTCAGTGATTTTACCCACGCACCACTACTGGTGTGATGACTAGTTGTGATTATTAAAGATAATTAATCTAGTAAACAAGTGTTGCAGACGCTGTTTGGTTGTTTTTCAAATCCCTGATTGAAACTGAAGATTAAATATTGAATTCAGATTTATAGAGGAGTGATGAGACGACTCAAGGAATCTATGACAGGTTCTCCAGGTCCAATATTATTTTAATACACCACGGTGGAAGGGTTGCACTTCAACAAACACCATGACAATGTCAAGAACTAAATGTCTTTTATGTTGCCAACTCACACATCTGGTTGGCCCAAAACCACCCATACATTTGATTCGTTGACATGGGAAGTTTCCTCAGCCGTTACTACCACCGATAATTATAGAGTTGACGTGAAAACCACTTAAATATGGCATAAACATGATGTTTAATTAACAGACAACTAACATGTTACTATGAGCATTGACATGGTACTTAATAATACATGGTTCGATCTGGTCAACAACTCAGGTTTCAGAATGTCTTGGTCAGTGTATTCCCTGGTCCAGAATGAACAGCTGGAGGAATTTCTCTGTCAGCTTGTCTGTGACCGTTTTAAGTGTGGTTTCTGATTTCTGAACAAGAGTGAGGATCCCAACACAGTACTTACATTCTACTGATTCACACAGTGCATGCATATAATATATAGAATATACTGGATACATTCTGTATATTGGGTATATATTGGATTAGAATAATTGAGAATATATGTTGGTTCAAATGTTGGTCTTCAAAACTATAGAACCAATGACTAGTTATTTTATTCAACACACAACACTACCCTTATACACTTTGGCTTTTTCTCAGTCGTCTGAAAGTCAGTCCTCTCCTTCACTGATCTGCCAATCAGTGAGGATTCAGGGGAGGAGACAAGGAGAGAAGGGATTTTGAAGCAATTGGTCTGTTTACATTTCCACATACCAACACCACCATCTAGTGGCAAATTATGGAGTTTTTTTATTACTATAGGATGAATGTATTAAGTGTCTCAGCCGATTAAAATGGTATAGCCGACAACAGATTCCAAGTGAACATAATAATTATTATTTCACAATATGTCTGTAAATATGTCTGTTCACTGCAGAATTTTTTTTGTAAGACATTAACAATATAAACTTTTTTGTCTTCATCAGTTTCGCCAACTGAAAGTCATTCCCTCAATCTCACATTATTATCATAATCTCCATACTTGTTGCCATTAACTATAAACATTTAATCATCATCATCATAAACTGCAAAAAGAAAATCATCAACAACATCATCATCATCATCATCATCAACTGCAAAAAGAAAATCATCATCATCATCATCATCATCATCATCAACTGCAAAAAGAAAATTATCAACATCATCATCATCATCATCATCATCAAAAAAATAAAATCATCAACATCATCATCATCAACAACAAAAATAAAATCATCAACATCATCATCATCAACAACAAAAATAAAATCATCAACATCATCATCATCAACAACAAAAATAAAATCATCAACATCATCAAAAATAAAATCATAATTGACTTTGAAATTGAGGACGTTGGGAAATAACTTCAAAACCGGCC
This sequence comes from Salvelinus fontinalis, assembly GCF_029448725.1. Taxonomy (NCBI): domain Eukaryota; kingdom Metazoa; phylum Chordata; class Actinopteri; order Salmoniformes; family Salmonidae; genus Salvelinus; species Salvelinus fontinalis. Next base: position 489,955 of record NW_026600220.1, read on the forward strand.
ACGTTACTGAACAAATCAATATTAAGGTGCAGTAAATAACTCTATATGAAACAAGAAATGCAGCTTTTCACAATAAAAATACAAATTAAAACAAAAGCCAAGCCAACTGTTTCCCACTGAACCATGCAGTCCACTCTAATCACTAATCTGTGTTCAAGCCATAGGTTAGATGGTAAGTAAATGCCAGAATACAATTATTATAATTGAAACTAAATTAACAATGTCAGACTAGCTCCTTAGTTACCTGTGTATTGTGTTTATCTAGACTAGCTCCTTAGTTACATGTGCATTGTGTTTATCTATACTAGCTCATTAGTTACCTGTGTATTGTGTTTATCTAGACTAGCTCCTTAGTTACCTGTGTATTGTGTTTATCTAGACTAGCTCCTTAGTTACATGTGTATTGTGTTTATCTATACTAGCTCCTTAGTTACCAGTGTATTGTATTTATCTAGACTAGCTCCTTAGTTACCTGTGTATTGTGTTTATCTAGACTAGCTCCTTAGTTACATGTGTATTGTGTTTATCTAGACTAGTTCATTAGTTACCTGTGTATTGTGTTTATCTAGACTACCTCCTTAGTTACCTTTGTGTTGTGTTTATCTATACTAGCTCATTAGTTACCTGTATGTTGTGTTTATCTATACTAGTTCATTAGTTACCTGTGTATTGTGTTTATCTAGACTACCTCCTTAGTTACCTGTGTATTGTGTTTATCTAGACTACCTCCTTAGTTACCTTTGTGTTGTGTTTATCTATACTAGCTCATTAGTTACCTGTATGTTGTGTTTATCTAGACTAGTTCATTAGTTACCTGTGTATTGTGTTTATCTAGACTACCTCCTTAGTTACCTGTGTATTGTGTTTATTTAGACTAGCTCCATATTTAACTGTGTATTGTGTTTATCTAGACTAGCTCCTTAGTTACCTGTGTATTGTGTTTATCTAGACTAGCTCCTTAGTTACCTGTGTATTGTGTTTATCTAGACTAGCTCCTTAGTTACCTGTGTATTGTGTTTATCTATACTAGCTCCTTAGTTACCTGTGTATTGTGTTTATCTAGACTAGCTCCTTAGTTACGTGTGTATAGTGTTCATCTAGACTAGCTCCTTAGTTACCTGTGTATTGTGTTTATCTAGACTTGCTCATTAGTTACCTGTGTATTGTGTTTATCTAGACTAGCTCCTTAGTTACCTGTGTATTGTGTTTATCTAGACTAGCTCCTTAGTTACATGTGTATTGTGTTTATCTATACTAGCTCCTTAGTTACCAGTGTATTGTGTTTATCTAGACTAGCTCCTTAGTTACCTGTGTATTGTGTTTATCTAGACTAGCTCCTTAGTTACCTGTGTATTGTGTTTATCTATACTAGCTCCTTAGTTACCTGTGTATTGTGTTGATCTAGACTAGCTCATTAGTTACCTGTGTGTTGTGTTTATCTAGACTAGCTCATTAGTTACCTGTGTATTGTGTTTATCTAGACTAGCTCATTAGTTACCTGTGTATTGTGTTTATCTAGACTAGCTCCTTAGTTACCTGTGTATTGTGTTTATCTAGACTAGCTCCTTAGTTACATGTGTATTGTGTTTATCTAGACTAGTTCATTAGTTACCTGTGTATTGTGTTTATCTAGACTACCTCCTTAGTTACCTTTGTGTTGTGTTTATCTATACTAGCTCATTAGTTACCTGTATGTTGTGTTTATCTATACTAGTTCATTAGTTACCTGTGTATTGTGTTTATCTAGACTACCTCCTTAGTTACCTGTGTATTGTGTTTATCTAGACTACCTCCTATGTTACCTTTGTGTTGTGTTTATCTATACTAGCTCATTAGTTACCTGTATGTTGTGTTTATCTAGACTAGTTCATTAGTTACCTGTGTATTGTGTTTATCTAGACTACCTCCTTAGTTACCTGTGTATTGTGTTTATCTAGACTAGCTCCTTAGTTACCTGTGTATTGTGTTTATCTAGACTAGCTCCTTAGTTATCTGTGTATTGTGTCTATCTAGACTAGCTCATTAGTTACCTGTATGTTGTGTTCATCTAGACTAGCTCCTTAGTTACCTGTGTATTGTGTTTATCTAGACTAGCTCCTTAGTTACCTGTGTATTGTGTTTATCTATACTAGCTCCTTAGTTACCTGTGTATTGTGTTGATCTAGACTAGCTCATTAGTTACCTGTGTATTGTGTTTATCTAGACTAGCTCCTTAGTTACCTGTGTATTGTGTTTATTTAGACTAGCTCCATATTTAACTGTGTATTGTGTTTATCTAGACTAGCTCCTTAGTTACCTGTGTATTGTGTTTATCTAGACTAGCTCCTTAGTTACCTGTGTATTGTGTTTATCTAGACTAGCTCCTTAGTTACCTGTGTATTGTGTTTATCTATACTAGCTCCTTAGTTACCTGTGTATTGTGTTTATCTATACTAGCTCCTTAGTTACCTGTGTATTGTGTTTATCTAGACTAGCTCCTTAGTTACGTGTGTATAGTGTTCATCTAGACTAGCTCCTTAGTTACCTGTGTATTGTGTTTATCTAGACTTGCTCATTAGTTACCTGTGTATTGTGTTTATCTAGACTAGCTCCTTAGTTACCAGTGTATTGTGTTTATCTAGACTAGCTCCTTAGTTACCTGTGTATTGTGTTTATCTAGACTAGCTCCTTAGTTACCTGTGTATTGTGTTTATCTAGACTAGCTCCTTAGTTACCTGTGTATTGTGTTTATCTAGACTAGCTCATTAGTTACCTGTGTGTTGTGTTTATCTAGACTAGCTCATTAGTTACCTGTGTATTGTGTTTATCTAGACTAGCTCATTAGTTACCTGTGTATTGTGTTTATCTAGACTAGCTCCTTAGTTACCTGTGTATTGTGTTTATCGAGACTAGCTCCTTAGTTACATGTGTATTGTGTTTATCTATACTAGCTCCTTAGTTACCAGTGTATTGTATTTATCTAGACTAGCTCCTTAGTTACCTGTGTATTGTGTTTATCGAGACTAGCTCATTAGTTACCTGTGTGTTGTGTTTATCTAGACTAGCTCATTAGTTACCTGTGTATTGTGTTTATCTAGACTAGCTCCTTAGTTACGTGTGTATAGTGTTCATCTAGACTAGCTCCTTAGTTACCTGTGTATTGTGTTTATCGAGACTAGCTCATTAGTTACCTGTGTGTTGTGTTTATCTAGACTAGCTCATTAGTTACCTGTGTATTGTGTTTATCTAGACTAGCTCCTTAGTTACATGTGTATTGTGTTTATCTATACTAGCTCCTTAGTTACCAGTGTATTGTATTTATCTAGACTAGCTCCTTAGTTACCTGTGTATTGTGTTTATCGAGACTAGCTCATTAGTTACCTGTGTATTGTGTTTATCTAGACTAGCTCATTAGTTACCTTTGTATTGTGTTTATCTATGGACATTATCAAGTAAAACACTGTGAATCTGTTGGTTAACCTGTTGGTGTTCATGTTTTCTTTTCTTATTTGTAGGACTTCTGAATTTGCTTAAAGCACTTTGCTTACATCTACATCTGATGCTATTCGTTTCAATCTGTAAATTGCTAAAACGTCATAACTCTATGAAAAGTCAATCATGTTTTTGGTCAACAAGTCATTATATTGTTCTTTATTCCATGTTGAATGACTTTTTCAAGCTTCTCATTGCATCATCACTTGTTAATGCCTTCCAGTCCTCTGGGATATCAGCAGGAAGTGCATTTGTGTCTTCAGCGATTCTCTCATTGAATGTGGCCATCACATACTTCCAGTAGTCTGCAGCCTCCATACTGGGATCTCCAGTTATGATCCAGTCAGGGTACTGTGTTTTGTAGTCCTTGTAGGGGTGATATGTTCCTCCAGTCTCGGCGTTGTTGAATACTTTGTCACTCACCACAAGAGATGAACATATCTCTATTACTAATTTCTGTGAATAACTCACCCTATAGCCACAGATACCTTGTGGACGGTGAATGGAGGCATGGTGTTTGGAGTGCTTTTTCCCCCCTGCTTCACAGGGTACAGCACAGAAGGGACATTGCTCCCCACAGCCAAACAGACTGGTGAACATCTCATCCTGAGGCTTGAATGGCAGAGAACTGAGTCTCTTTTTGATGTCTCCTCCCTTGTTGTACTCAACTGCAAGTGACTTCTCCATTTCCCCCACTAACTCTGTGAGGTAATCAGCAAACTGCTTTGTGTTTGCAGTGTTCAGAATCAAGATGGAATCCAGAGCATCCTTGAGGACCAGTTTCTCTTTAAGGGCACTGCAGATGTTCTGAATGAATGTCTTGACATCATTTACATTTGTTAGGCCAGTTGTTTCTCTGATGTTAGAGATTGTGTCAGTGATCATCTTGACCATCTCTGAAAGATGTTTCTTCTCCAATTTCTCCAGACTGCTCTCATCTGAGAGTTGTTGGACAATCTGGTCAAACAACCAGTCCTTCACAAACCTTTCATAATTCTTAATGTACTTTTCATATTTATCATATTTTCCATTTGTCAGGAGTTGTTTCAAAATAGAGAACTGGAAAGCCACTCTTGTGCTGTAGTCCTTTGACCCTTTACCTCTCTTCACTTCATCAACCACATCAGGACCAATCATTTTGGTAACGTAGTCCTGTACAGCTGGCTGCAAACAGAGCTTTGTGAAGTCCTCAGCTTTCTTTTGGCACAGGTCTCGGTTATTAAATAAGTCTTTGAACTCGGTAAGGTACTTGCTCTTAGACGTTTCCAGACACTTCCTTGGGTCATTGACTTCAATGAAATCATTATGTATCTTCTGAAAGGCTCTGGCTGCTCTGCCACAGATGTGTAGCTTCAGAGAAACCTCACATACCTCACTGACGTTAACATTCTTGTGTTGTTGTAACGTTTCATCAATCTTGTTCAGCAACTCTTTGACGTAAGTATCATGGTAATCTGTTTTGTTTTCCACCTTCTGGGTTATAAACAACTGACACTGTGTTATGATGTCGTCACACAACTCTTGTAGTTTCTTCCTGTAATGGTTGAAGTCCCTGTGCTTAACTAAGCCCCCAACTTTCTCCAATAAACCCCCAGATTCAACAGCAAATTCTTTTTTACCACAATCCACCAGATTGTTTCCAACCACCATACTATTGACATGACTCCCCCTTGTTGATAGATTTCCACGTAACATTTGGAAGGCATCCTGAGCCACATTCCTTCTTGGAAGTCCTTTAAAGTGTATATCAGAAAGAGTTTTCTTCCACATGTTTTCAAATTCTTTACGGAGTTCCTTATCTGATAGAACAGATTCTTTCTTTCTACATTTTTGAAGCAGATCTAGTACCTTTTTCTCCATAGTACTTGCCTGAGAACTCTTGATGTTGTCCAGTTCTGTCATTCCCTCTTTGATTTCAACAGCTCCTTGTAGTTTGTTCCTCACTGTGTTTTCTGTCTCTCGTCTCAGAGTTTTGGCACTGGACACAAAGTCCTCTTTGTATTTTTCCACCAGATTGACATGGCCATCTTTCTTCTCAAAGTATTTCACTAGATTTTCTTGGATTTCATTTTCTCCCAATGTCATCTTCTTAGATGCCTCTATCATCAATTCATTTAGCACATCTCTTATTGACGTCTGGGGATTTTGATCTGTCATGCCAATATTGGATATTTTAGTTTCAGCACTTACCATCCAGGAATACATATTTTTCTGGAAGGCCCATTCCCAACCATTGTACTCAGAGCATAATCTGGAGTATGCATCTGCAACCAAGCTGTTTCTGAAACTAAAGATGAATTTCTCAAATTTCACTGCCTCCCACAAGCTTTGTGTCCACTTCAAGAAATGTGTCAAGTCATCATTTCTTTGGCATTTTCTGAAATCTTTCATCAAGGTCTTCTTGAAGCTGTACACTGCCTCACTGTAACCAGCATTGACTGGAGCCATCGGGGGAGTCCCATGCCAGAGTCCTGGAATATAGCAGCTGCTTGTGTCTGGATCATACTCCATCACATCAGTGAACTTGGTGATATTCTCCTTCTTCTCCATTCTGGCTGCTGCCTGGGTCATTTCATCCAACTGTTCCAACAACTTCTTCCTGTCCCTCATGTTGTTGTCATGAGCAGACATGTCTGACACATTCTGGTGCACAAAATGACAGACTGGCTTCTTCCCCACTTCCTTCATCCTGATAAAAGCATGAACAACAATCTGCAGAATGTCTTTCATCTCTGTGTTGTTCTCCATGGCGATGTTGATGATAGTGACATCACTGAGTCCTATCACCAGTGTCGCCAGTTCATTGTCATGTTCATGGCTGTCATCTAGTTGAGCTAACTCTGGTGATTTCAACCCCTCTGTGTCAATCACCATGATGAAGTCACATTTCAGCTCCTCCTTGAGTTCCTTGTTGACTTTAATCAGTAGCATGAAGGCCCCTCTGGTGCATCTTCCACTGCTGACAGCAAACTGGACCCCAAACATGGTGTTGAGGAGAGTGGACTTCCCAGTGCTTTGGACCCCTAAAACTGTCACAACCCGGATCTTGCTGTTAGAGTCCACAAGAGTATGAAGCTGAGTCAGTACAGCTGAAATCCATTTCAGAGGGATATTTGATGCATCTCCATCCACAAGCTCAACAGGGAAACCATCCAAAAGCATCTGAGCACACAATCCAGGGAGATGCTCCATCTGTTTCCTTTGTAGGCTACTTTCAGGGAGGGAGCAGGCAGCTTCATATAACTGCCCCAACTCACGCAGGAAGTGTTCAAGACCTAAGGAACAGTCAGATAATTGCTTATCCAAATCTTTAATGTCGTCTTTTTTCTCAGGAGAATGTTGGCAAAGATCTTTGTACTGCTCCCGCAAACCAGACAGGTTCTGACGTGACAGATTGTCCAGATTTATCCGCATCCATTTGAGGAAATAGGATCGCTCTGCTCCTGAACTAGACAATCCTAAAATGAAGCTTGCCATTGCATCTGACATGTCAAATGTATATTGCTTCTCTCTCAGCTCTTTCTCCTTTTTCTTCAGAGAGCTCTTGTAGTGTTCAATGTTTTGATCCCCTGCTTTTCTCAGTCTACATCTCTCTTTTTCCAACTGGGAAAGCTCTTTCCAGATTTGCCCTTGTAATTGTAGCTGTTGGTCTTTGAATTCATTTGTGTCTTTGATGTTCCTGGTGATTTCATCTGCCATCTTCCTGGCACTCTGACACTCATCACAGTCTTCATCAACCCAAATCCCCATCTGATGAGCCACGTCAACCATGTTTTCAATTGTTAAACGGTTTGGACTTCTTTTGATGATGTCACCCACAGATGATTGCAGGGTTTTGACAAATTCTGCATCATTCTGCTTCTTCTTCAAAATCACATTTTTTTCATTGATACTGCAGTTGCTGATCATTTTTTTCAAGGTGTCTACTCTGAACGTCTTTCCCTGACAGTTGACAACCAGAAATAACTCTGCCTTTGTTTTTTTGCTTTTCAAGACCTTGAAGAAATTGGCCTCTAAATCATCACTGAAAATGTAAACTGCCACTGATGTTTGACACAGGAAGGAAAACTGTGTTTCAAAGGACCTGATGTCTCCTCTGAGATTGGCCATCGACACAGGCTTAGTGAACATGTCTATGTTTCTGTTCCCACAGGGAAAGTACCAGCTGATTTCAACCAGACCATCTGAGATTTGTCGAGATGCATCTCCACATTCCATATCATGATGAACAAAAGTGTCATGGTACTGCTGAGGGTTACTAAGCAACTTGTTCAAAATCTGAGACTTGGACAAGCTGCTCTCTCCAAGCCTAACAAAGGACACCATAGGAATATCAGAGACAACAATTCTCTCCTCCACAAAAGCCTTTGTGGCTATTTGGGAAGAGGGTCTGAACTTCCTCACTATGTCCCTCAAGGCCCACAGCATCAAAGTGCTTTGTTTTGTGTCACAGTTGGGCAGCAGCAGAGGAACAGCAAACTGACACATGGACATTTTCTGGACCATCTCCTGCTGCAGGAAACCATCTGAACACAGAAACAGGGCAGTTATCAGGTCCAGTGGATTAATGACATTAATGCTATCAGTGTCAGTGTCCAGGTTGTCTACACAACAATAGGAAACCTCCTGGTCAGTGGTCAGACATTTCACACTCCTAGCATTCACATTTGCCATCATTAATTTCTTAAGGAAGGCCCCTGGAAGTGACTGCATAGTGGTAAGAGGTTCATCTGATGTAGTATCAGCATTTATCTCAAGGACAGAACTTAACGTCAGCTTGTTTTCATAATGATCTTCTAGTCCAGTCTTTGACAACAGCTCCCTGAGAAAAGGTCCTGTGAATAGAAATGAAAAGAGAGCCATGATTACAAATCCTCTTCAACGTGTAGCAGAAAAGTACACTGACAGGTGTTTTACACTGAACTATGGATGAAGTTAAAACAAGCAGAGGCAGACCATCTCTGTGACACAATTACTCACAGAAATGGAAGCAAGCATTTAAATGTGAATTCAGATATGGTATTGTTGCTTCCCTGGTTAAAGGAAGCAGATTATTTTAGTTATTGCAAAGAGAAACTTGAAAGTATACAGCATTAACATCACGAAGACGGTTTATTTCCAACATGACAGTGGATACAACAAGCTGAGTCCAACTGCACCTTCTCAAAGGTAGCACACTTGAATACTATGGCCAACAAACAATGAAGTACTGCCAATAAAGCTATGCGCATTAAATCAGATATTCACACCCTGATCTGTTCCACCTGTCTTTGTGATTGTCTCTACCCCCCTCCAGGTATCGCCCATCTTCCCCATTATCCGCAGTGTATTTATACCTGTGTTCTCTGTTTGTCTGTTGCCAGTTTGTTTTGTTTTGTCAAGCCTACCAGCAGGTTTCCCTCTGTTGCTATCGCTCGATTGTTCCTGTTTTCTAGTGTTCACGGCTTTGACCTTTTCTGCTTGTCCTGACCCTGATCCTGCCTGCCGTCCTGTACCTTTGCCTCCACCTATCTGGATTACTAACTCTTGCCTGCCCTAGACCTGTCTTTTGCCTACCCCTGTTGGATGAATAAACTGTTTTTAATTTGATGTTGTCTGCATCTGGGTCTTACCTTGAAACGTGATACAGATACAGTGGGGCAAAAAAGTATTTAGTCAGCCACCAATTGTGCAAGTTCTCCCACTTAAAAAGATGAGAGAGGCCTGTAATTTTCCCCACTGTACATATTTTCAACATCAAGCACTGAACATGTGCGTACCATTTTAACCAGGTGTGCATAATAACATGCTGCTCATCTCTCAAACACTACAAGTATGAGCTGCAAATCCATAGAGCTCCTAAACTCCAAAGGGAGCTATTATGATATCAGATAAGGTAGGGTAATTTCTGTTTGGATAAATTTGGAAACAGCCATTTTACTGCAACACCAATGAAATATCCATTCAATGGAGAAATTGTAAACTAACTGCGTTTATTGCGATGGAGCTATATCAGTAGCTATTTACATTATAGCATGGAATAAAGGTACAATAACAGGTCCAGTTTCTGTAGTGTGAGGCAGCTTGATGTTCAAGTAGTGAACACACCCTGGACAGGAACCGAGTCTATTGCAGAGCCTTACCCCCAATCTATCTCCTTAATGCTGAGTGCCAAGCAGAGACTCATTTAGTCCCAGTTTTACAGCATTTGGTATGACTTGGCAGTGGATCAAACTCCCAACCTAGTAATCATAGGGATGACACTAACCACAAGGCCAGTGGTTGGTGGAATGAGACAGCAAAATATTCTGGACATTCCTCGCAAACACTGTTTTCCCAGCACTTTTGGCTGTTGTTGCGTCACATGCAATATTGTCCGAAAATGACTTCCTGGATTAATTGATGATGATGGAAAACATCTGGACACCAAATAATAATTGAAGAACCACTTTAAAACCTCTACAGGATCGGTGTCCCCCGTGGGACGGTTGAGCTAACATAGGCTAATGTGATTAGTACGAGGTTGTAAGTAACAAGAACATTTACCAGGACATAGACATATCTGACATTGGCAGAAAGCTTCAATTCTTGTTAATCCAACTTACAATGTCAAATTTACAGTAGCTATTACAGTGAAATAATACCATGCTATTGTTTGAGGAGAGTGCACAATTACGAACTTAAATGTATTAATAAACTAATTAGGCACATTTGGGCAGACTTGACAGAACATTTTGAACAGAAATGCAATGGTTCATTGGATCAGACTATAACTTTGCCCGTACACTGCTGCCATCTAGTGGCCAAAATCTAAATTGAGCCTGGGCTGGAATAAGACATTATGGCCTTGCTCTTGCATTTCAAAGATTAAAAAAAGCAATTTTTTTTCTTTGTATTATCTTTTTACCAGATCTAATGTGTTATATTCTCCTACATTAATTTGATATTTCCACAAACTTCAAAGTGTTTGCTTTCAAATGGTATCAACAATATGCATATACTTGCTTCAGGTCCTGAGCTACAGGCAGTTAGATTTGGGTATGTCATTTTGGAGAAAATTGAAAAAAAGGGTTTGATCCTTAAGAGGTTGATGACAGTAGCAATTTTGGTTTTGTGAATCAAGGTAGGGTGACTGTTTCTGTTAGAAGCATTTGATTTAGCAAATTCAAATTAATTTGGATTTGTGTGCCAGTAAAAACTGTTTTCACAATGTAACATGAGACAAAAAAAGTTACATCGCATTTCAGAGATCTGCATCCCAAAAAATAGACAGCTGTTACTTCCCTTCAAGCATGATCTCTTAAGTTCTGTTTGCATTATGGACACTCGCATGTTAACCATTCTCTCATACACACCTAGATAAAATAATTAGCATGGAACATCAGTCGTCATCACTAGAACTAACACTGCTTTGTCCTCTCATGTTATGCTACCTGCATACTGAGCATCTGTTCAACATTGATGCTAGACAATATACTGGAACTCATTACGGTTCTGGTTCCTTCGTCAACGTGCCAGCTGCTCTGAGCTATGGGCCACTCAATTCTGCATTGGCGCTGATACTGCATCTCATTTGGTCCCAGTTTCACCCTGAAAAACGCAGGCCCATGATCCTCTGCTGCTACGATGTTACATTTGATTGATTCTGAGATTGTGGAGCTACATGACTTCCTGCTGTATTGCCATATGATCATGATTGTGTCAGCCCCGAGGTCCAGTAGGTAGGTTACATAGGCAGAATATCCTTATATATACATTTCTAACTGGAGCTGGTCTGAGCGGTTGGCTGTGAATGCCCTCACCAGCTATTAACTGATGCAGATTGCTTAGGTTCTGCTTACGTTCTCCTGACTACAGGACTACTGGATAGAACATGATGTTGAGGCCCATCACTATACACTTTGTCATCACCACACACATAGCTGCAATTGTAGTAAAGTGATGACATGCAACATATGGCATGCTGTTCTAACAGTGGCTGCTTTAGTATAAAATGCAAACACTTGTCGTAGCTGAATCATAATTAGTTAGGTAACATAGATAAATAAGATGCTTTATTTACTTTATACTTGTCATTAGAATGTCTATTTTTGGACTATACTGTCGGCAGTTGCATTTTCCTTTCTTCTCTAGGGAAAAGTCACTTGGGGCCCAGCGAGGGGAGAGGTCAGGCTTGTCTTGTAATATGCAGAATATCAGAAAGGGAGAAGTCAGGTTTGAACATTGTCTTCATATGTGAATGTATCTGTTAAACCATGTGAAGGGCTCCACAATGTCTGTACTCCAGTCACTCCCTCCTTTTCCCATTGGGGGGAGGAGTATGGCAGTGTCTAGAACCATTGTATTACCCCTCTGATGTTGCACTAATCTTGAGATAGTATATGACCTAGAAGTCACTCCCTAAGTGAGCTTGTCCAGGGGTGGGGTGTATTTGAGATGGGTGTATCTAAAGTTGACAATTGATATATGCCATTGGATGAGGTAATGTTTTGGTACTATGAAGTACCAAGAACGAGATCAGAAACTTGTCTTAGAGACCAAACTGAACGATAATTTATAGCTAATGCTAACTGGCTATGGGATACTCCTCTCTCAAGTAAAAGGCCCTTTGTGAAGTTTCTGAGATCTGTGGTTCGTCATGTGAGTTGAGAGGGGTGTATCTTGGCTATAAAAGATACTATAATTATTTTGTAAGCACTCTCAGAATTAATTTATAGACACTGAATTGATTTGAGAGTCAAAGGGCTATGGTGAAGCTCATTTGATTAAAGATGAAGTTTAAATATAACTCTGATGTGTGTGTGGTTTGTAAACTCTCCTCATTTAGTAATACAGGAAATTACCACGACACACTTCACACAGCAGGAATATATACAGTACCAGAGTGCCAGAGAGAGAAATAGAAGGCTTTTGCACTTCAGATTTGTGGCCCTCTCTCAGGCCTGACTATAGATCTTATCTGAGCAGACACCGTTACTAGGCCGTAAATCGAAGGGCACAAGCACCGGATCGGATTTGGTCGTTCTGGAACCAATAGAAACTTGGCAATGGTGCCCTTTACTACAGCAGTACCATCTAAGGCTATACATTGCAGTGGTAGCATTAACATACAAATAATATAAACATTGCTGATACACATACATAGTAGGCAGCAATTATAATGACTGTAACACTTCTAAAAAATGTAGTAAAGATAGCATGCACAGGGTACACTGTCACGCTCGTCTTCCTCCTCGTTAGAGGAGGAGAGGTTTGAAGGATCGGAGGACCAAAATGCAGCGTGGTATGTGTTCATCTTGAATTTATTTACAAAGAGAACACTTGACGAAACTATACAAAACAATACAAAATAACAAACGACGAATGTGACGCTATCGAAATAAAGTGCTGACACAAAACACTACACAAAGACAATCACCCACAACCCACAATGACAAAACAGGCTACCTAAATATGGTTCCCAATCAGAGACAACGAAAAACACCTGCCTCTGATTGAGAACCATCTCAGGCCAAACACATAGAAATAGACAAACCAGACAAACAACATAGAATGCCCACTCAGATCACACCCTGACCAAACAAAACATAAAACATACAAAGCAAACTATGGTCAGGGCGTGACATACACACAAACAATGCTAGCATTAACTGGAAGCTAGCAAACCAACACTGCAAAATTATATTACAAATGTACCTTACAATTACAAGGCTGCTTCCTACCGTTCTACGATAGCTGCCAGGGACTGACACTCTCGGAAGTCCATTTGGGGTAAAATGACAGGAGAGCTAGCTCGGAACTGCTGAAACTGGATTTGAAAGATTCTAGCCCTGAAAGACTCCAAAAAGTGGCAGATTATTTCAGGCCCTGTGCCATTGCTAGGCAGTAACAGTGAAAGATTCAGCAGGCTACTGGTATTACACATCTGGCTAAAAGACTACTGTAGCGCTGTTGGCATAACTTTTATAGATAACTTCGACACCTTTTGGAAACAGAAGATGCTCTACAGGAATGACGGAGTCCATCGAAATCATTTTGGTGCCTGGACCCTGTCCCAACAATGACTTATCAGTGAACCAAGCTCTGCTCAGATAATCCCTACCATTGTGTCGCTGAGCTGTCATAATGCTGCTGCAAATATACATTTTCCCAGGGGTGTTGTCAATCATAATCTAAGTAACTTAATTTTATCCGACAACTACTATCAGCAGGAATCATGTGCATACTAACCTGCGTTATTCTGTTAGCACAGATGGTTTGTCATGTCTTCTCCCAGTAAAGCAATGAAAAACTGGACTCAGTTGACTAACTGTAGCCCGTCTGTTGAGATCAATTTGTGTCACGCGTACTGGAATATGTTCCGGTAAGCCTCAGAGGACAACATTAACTTATATGCTGACTCGTTGAGTGCGTTTATAAAGAAGTGCATTGGAGATGTTGTACCCACAGTGACTATTAAAACCTACCCTAACCAGAAACTGTGGATGGATGGCGGAATTCGTGCAAAACTAAAAGCGAGATCCACCGCATTTAACCATGGAAAGAGATATGGAAATATGGCTGAATATAAACAGTGTAGTTATTCCCTCTGCAAGGCAATCAAACAAGCGAAATGCCAGTACAGGGACAAGGTGGAGTCGCAATTCAACGGCTCAGACACAAGACGATTGTGGCAGGGTCTACTGGAAATCACGGACTACAAAAACAAAAACCACCACGTCACGGACACTGACATCACATTTCCAGACAAACTAAACACCTTCTTTGCTCGCTTTGAAGATAATACAGTGCCACCGTTGCAGCTCGCTAACAAAGACTGCGCCCCCCTCCTCTCCTTCTCGTTGGCTGACTTGAGTAAAACATTTAAACTTGTTAACCCTCGCAAGGCTGTCGGCACAGACGGCATCCCTAGCCACGTCCTCAGAGCATGCGCAGACCAGCTGGCTGGTGTATTTACGGACATATTTAATCGCTCCCTATCCCAGTCAGTTGTCCCCACATGCTTCAAGATGGCTACCATTGTTCCTGTACCCAAGAAGGCAAAGATAACTGAACTAAATGACTACCGCCCAGTAGCACTTACTTCTGTCATCGTGAAGTGCTTAGAGAGGCTAGTCAAGGACCATATCACCGCCACCTTATTGGCCACCCTAGACCCACTTCAGTTTGCATACCGCCCCAACAGGTCCACAGATGACGCAATCGCCATCACACTGCACTATCTCATCTGGACAAAAATAATACCCATGTAAGAATGCTGTTCATTGACTACAGCGCAGTATTCAACACCATAGTACCCTCCAAGGTCATCATCAAGTTGGAGGCCCTGGGTCTCACCCCCGCCCTGTGCAACTGGGTTCTGGACTTTCTGACGGGCCGTCCCCAGGTGGTGAAGGGAGGAAACAACATGATATAGGACTCGTTTTACTGTGGATATAGATACTTTTGTACCTGTTTCCTCCAGCATCTTCAGAAGGTCCTTTGCTGTTGTTATGGGATTGATTTACACTTTTCACACCAAAGTACGTTCATCTCTCGGAGACGCAACTCCTTCCTGAGCGGCATAACAGCTGCGTGGTCCCATGGTGTTTATACTTGCGTACTATTGTTTGTACAGATGAACGTGGTACCTTCAGGTGTTTGGAAATTGAGGTCTTGGCTGATTTCTTTAGATTTTCCCATGATGTCAAGCAAAGAGGCACTGAATTTGAAGGTAGGCCTTGAAATACCTCCACAGGTACACCTCCAATTGACTCAAATGATGTCAATTAGCCTATCAGAAGCTTCTAAAGCCAAGACATAATTTTCAGGAATTTTCCAAACTTTTTAAAGGCACAGTCAACTTAGTGTATGTAAACTTCTGACCCACTGGGATTGTGATACAGTGAATTATAAGTGAAATAATCTGTCTGTAAACAATTGTTGGAAAAATTACTTGTGTCATGCACAAAGTAGATGTCCTAACCGACTTGCCAAAACTATAGTTTGTTGATAAGAAATTTGTGGAGTGGTTGAAAAATGAGTTTTAATGACTCCAACCGAAGTGTATGTAAACTTCCGACTTCAACTGTATATAGGTATAAACACTATAGGTATAAACACTATATATAGGCATAGACACTATAGGTATAAACACCAAAAGTATAAACACTATAGGTATAAACACTATAGGTATAAACACCAAAGGTATAAACACTATAGGTATAAACACTATAGGTATAAACACTATAGGTATAAACACTATAGGTATAAACACTATAGGTATAAACACCAAAGGTATAAACACTATAGGTATAAACACTATAGGTATAAACACTATAGGTATAAACACTATAGGTATAAACACCAAAGGTATAAACACTATAGGTATAAACACTATAGGTATAAACACCAAAGGTTTAAACACTATAGGTATAAACACTATAGGTATAAACACTATAGGTATAAACACCAAAGGTAAAAACACCAAAGGTATAAACACTTTAGGTTTAAACACCAAAGGTATAAACACTTCAGGTATAAACACTACAGATATAAATACTATAGGTATAAACACTACAGGTATAAACACTATAGGTATAAACACTATAAAGAAACAAACCAGATATCTCCCGAGAATATCCCCAAACTTACATCGTAAAAAAAAAAAAATGTGGAACCTGGTATTCACAGGCAGTCTCTGTCCCAGTGCTAACCAGGCCCGAACCTGAACAGGCGTGTTTAGGGTGGTGTGGCCACAATATATTCTTTTACCCAATTTTCTCCCTGAATTAGGAACTTGGCTCATCTATACAACTCCTCAATCACACTGCTTTCTTGACCAGGTGTCAGTCACGCCAATGTGTCAGAGGAAACACCGCTCAACTGATGACCGAAGTCAGCTTGCAGGCGCCCGGCCCTGTCACAAGGCTTTGCTAAAGCACGATGAGCCGAGGAAAGCCCCACCGATAAAACCCTCTCCTACCCTGGATGGCACTGGGCCAATTGTGCACCGTGCTATGTGGATCCCGGTCACGGCCGGTTGTGACACAGCCTGGGATCGAACCTCAGGCTGTAGTGGCGCATCATCACTGCGCTGACCCCCCGAATTTACATCCTCATGGACACATTAGTAAAGAAACAGCATAGGAAAGGTCTGTCAGCATCAAAAACTTGCTTCTTTCTCAAGACGGCATACTACACAGTTAATATTCACACATAGTAGACAGCCATAATGGTAGAATGACCTTCGCTGGTCTATTTGAGAGCTCCCAAATGGCAAAGAGTTTACCTGCCAGTAACATGTCTCATTAAGTTTGCTATGTTGGCATCAGCCATGGTGATAGCCTACATGTTGGCGTCTTTGATGGCTACCTGATATAAAGTACATTGCATATAGCTGCAGGTGGTTAGCTGGGTCATATTGCGTAAGGTGGCTTGTTAGAAAATACATTTCAATGTAGATCCACCAGATGATTACTCATTTAGTTTCAGCGAGAGCTCCCGGCAGTGTGTCTGCAGGGTGGCTGGGTTTGTATTACTTATACCAAGCTGACAGCTCATGTTGCCTCAAGTGAGGGTACCCAGCAGTGTGTCTGCAGGCCGGATGGGTTTGTATTGCTTACAGTTGCTACTAATAGTAGATAGGTAGAATATTCCCATATACCAAGCCGACAGCTCATCTTGCCTCAAGCGAGGGTACCCAGTCGTGCATAATATGGGAAACATAATACATAGGTTGCATAGCTTATGCTACTCATGGTTAATATTCACACATAGTATATAGACTTGTAATGGTAGGATGACATTATCTGGTCTATTTGATCATATCTCAAATGAAATCAAATTTTATTTGTGACATGCTTACTTACAAGCCCCTAACCAACAACACAGTTTTTAGAAAATGCAAATAGTCTGGATAGCCATTAGATTAGCTGTTCAGGAGTCTTCTGGCTTGGGGGTAGAAGCTGTTAAGAAGCCTTTTGGACCTAAACTTGGCGCTCAGGTACCGCTTGCCATGCGGTAGCAGAGAGAACAGTCTATGACTAGGGTGGCTGGAGTCTTTGAAAATGTTTAGGGCCTTCCTCTGACACCGCCTGGTATAGAGGTCATGGATGGCAGGAAGATTGGTCCCAGTGATGTACTGGGCCATACTCACTACCCTCTGTAGTGCCTTGAGGTCAGAAGCCGAGCAGTTGCCATACGGGGCAGTGATGAAACCTGTCAGGATTCTCTTGATGGTGCAGCTGTGGAACTTTTTGAGGATCTGAGGACCCATGCCAAAACTTTTCAGTCTCCTGAGGGGGAATAGGCTTTGTCGTGCCCACTTCACAACTGTCTTGGTGTGTTTGGATAGTTTGTTGGTGATGTGGACACCAAGGAACTTGAATCTCTCAACCTGCTCCACTACAGCCCCGTCAATGAGAATGGGGGCATGCTCAGTCCTCCTTTTCCTGTGGTCCACTATCATCTCCTTAGTCTTGATTACGTTGAGGGAGAGGTTGTTATCCTGGCACCACACGGCCAGGTCTCTGACCTCCTCCTTATAGGCTGTCTCATCGTTGTTGATCAGGCCTACCACTGTTGTGTCGGCAAACTTAATGATGGTGTTGGAGTCGTTCCTGACCATGCAGTCATGGGTGAACAAGGAGTACAGGAGGGGACTGAGCATGCACCCCTGAGGGGCCCCCGTTTTGAGGATCAGCGTGGCAGACGTGTTGTTACCTACCCTTACCACCTGGGGGTGGCCTGTCAGGAAGTCAGGATCCAGCTGCAGAAGGAGGTGTTTAGTCCCAGGTTCCTTAGTGTAGTGACTGAGCTGTAGTCAATGAATAGCATTCTCACAGAGATGTTCATTTTGTCCAGGTGGGAAAGGGCAGGGTGGAGTGCAATAGAGATTGCATCATCTGTGGATCTGTTGGTGCGGTATGCAAATTGGAGTGGGTCTAGGGTTTCTGGGATAATGGTGTTAATGTGATCCATGACCAGCCTTTCAAAGCACTTCATGGCTACCGACGTGAGTGCTATGGGTCGGTAGTCATTTATGCAGGTTACCTTAGTGTTCTTGGGTACAGGGACTATGGTGGTTTGCTTGAAACATGTTGGTATTACAAACTCAGTCAGGGACAGGTTGAACATGTCAGTGAAGACACTTGCCAGTTGGTCAGCGCATGCTTGGAGTACATGTCCTGGTAATCCGTCTAATGACCTGTTTAAAGGTCTTACTTTAAGGTCTCACATCAGCTACGGAGAGCGTGATCACACAGTCGTCCGAAACAGCTGATTCTCTCATGCATGCTTCAGTGTTGCTTGCCTAAAAGCGAGCATAGAAGTAATTTAGCTCGTCTGGTAGGCTCGTGTCACTGGGCAGCTCGCGGCTGTGCTTCCCTTTGTAGTCTGTAATAGTTTGTAAGCCCTGCCACATCCAACGAGTGTCGGAGATGGTGTAGTAATATTGAATCTTAGTCCTATATTGACGCTTTGCCTGTTTGATCCTTCGTCTCAGGGCATAGCGGGATTTCTTATAAGCGTCCGGGTTAGAGTCCCCCTGCGGCAGCTCTACCCTTTAGCTTAGTGCAGATGTTGCCTGTAATACATATCTTCTGGTTGGGCTATGTACGTACGGTCACTGTGGGGATGACGTCATCGATGCACTTATTGATGAAGCCAGTGACTTATGTGGTGTACTCCTCAATGCCATCGGAAGAATCCCGGAACATATTCCAGTCTGTGCTAGCAAAACAGTCCTGTAGCTTAGCAACTGCGTCATCTGACCACTTCTTTATTGACTGAGTCACTGGTGCTTTCTGCTTTAGTTTTTGCTTGTAAGCAGGAATCAGGAGGATAGAATTATGGTCAGATTTGCCAAATGGAGGGCAAGGGAGAGCTTGTGTGTGGAGTAAAGGTGGTCTAGAGATGTTTTTATCTCTGGTTGCACATTTAACATGCTGGGAGAAATTAGGTGAAACGGATTTAAGTTCACCTGTATTAAAGTCCCTGGCCACTAGGAGCACACAGTTTGTGGTGATAAATAGGCAGCTATGAAAAATATAGATGAAAATTATCTTGATAAATAGTGTGGTCTACAGCTTATCATGATATACTCTTCCTCAGGTGAGCAAAACCTTGAGACTTCCTTAATACTAGATTTGGTGCACCAGCTGTTGTTTACAAATATACACAGACTGCCAAACCTTGTCTCCTGGAGCCAGCTGTTCTATCTTGCCGATGCAGCGTAAACCCCGCCATCTGTATGTTATCCATGTTGTTGTTCAACCACTACTCGGTGAAATTACAGTTTTTAATGTCCCGTTGGTAGGATATTCGTGATCGTAGCTCGTCTATTTTGTTATCCAATGATTGTACATTGGCTAATAGGACTGATGGTAGAGGCAGATTACCCACTCGCCATCGGATCCTTACAAGGCACCCCAACCTACGTTCCCGATATCTCTGTCTCTTTCTCATGCGAATGACAGGGATTTGGCCTTGTTGGGTGTCTGAAGTAAATTCTTTGCGTCCGACTTGGTAAAGAAAAAATCTTTGTCCAGTACGAGGTGAGTAATCACTGTCCTGATATCCAGAAGCTCTTTACGGTCATGAGAGATAGTGGCAGAAACATTCTGTACAAAATAAGTTACAAATAAAGCCAAAAAACACACACAATAGTTAGGAGCACGTAACACGGCAGCCATCTCCTCCGGCTCCATTACTAAAGTCCGCTTTCTGCCATAGCTAGACATAGTCGTATGGTTTCTGCCGCTCTGGGGGATTGGTATAGTTTACCACTCACTGCTTGTAGGTCATTTAATATATTGATGCTTTACCTGGGCAGTGTGCTACCCTGAAGGAGCAGAGCCTGTATCACTAAGACTTGCATTATTAAAGATTTAATAAATGGTTAAACATATTTATGGTGTTTCCTTTCTGAAATAAAGTAAAGCCAGTTCAGAAAGGGTACCTGCCTCAGCTGATGCATTAGCTGAGATTTCACCAATTAGATGCTAGTACCAATAATGCCTACATTATTTGGAAGTCCATTTAAGTTGACCGGTTCTGCTCACACATCCTGCTGCCGCTTGCTGTTACTGCTAGTATGTGTTTGCTTCTTTTGCTCTGACCACCACCCAAGCCTCCACCTGTAAGGTTCTGTTGTCCTGCTGGGGTATTGGTATAGTTTACCATGCTCACTGCTTGTAGGTGAGTTTTATATTGACGCTTTGCTTTGGCAATGAGCTACCCTGAAAGAGCAGAGCCTATATCACCAAGCCTTTCATTATTAATTATTTCATAAATGGTTAAACGTATTTATTTATCGTGTTTCCTTTCTGAAATGCAAGTTATTTGAAAACAAAGATATACATTTATTTGATGGCTGCCAAATATTTGACGAAGATCAAAAAACTACAACAGTTAGTTGAATTCCTCTATATATATGCCAATAAGCACATGGTTTGTCGGGCTCTTAGATATCAATCTTGATATATAGCCTTGAATTAATACATGAGGGACATGGAATCACCTCAAAAAAGTAGACCACTTTTGCAGCTTCAATATTACTAACAAAAGGTAATGCAGTAACACTTGACATCCAGTTCCTATACATGTGTAGTAAATATGTCGTTACCAACAACGACGAGAAGGCCTACATGGAGGAGGTGAGGGTCCTCAGAGTGTGGTGTCAGGAAAATAACCTCACACTCAACGTCAACAAAACAAAGGAGATGATCGTGGACTTCAGGAAACAGCAGAGGGAGCACCCCCCTATCCACATCGACGGGACAGTAGTGGAGAAGGTGGAAAGTTTCAAGTTCCTCGGCGTACACATCACGGACAAACTGAAATGGTCCACCCACACAGACAGCGTGGTGATGAAGGCGCAGCAGCGCCTCTTCAACCTCAGGAGGCTGAAGAAATTTGGCTTGTCACCAAAAACACACAAACTTTTACAGATGCACAATCGAGAGCATCCTGTCGGGCTGTATCACCGCCTGGTAGGGCAACTGCTCCGCCCACAACCGTAAGGCTCTCCAGAGGGTACTGAGGTCTGCACAACGCATCACCGGGGGCAAACTACCTGCCCTCCAGGACACCTACACCACCCGATGTCACAGGAAGGCCAAAAAGATCACCAAGGACAACAACCACCCAAGCCACTGCCTGTTCACCCCGCTATCATCCAGAAGGCGAGGTCAGTACAGGTGCATCAAAGCTGGGACCAAGAGACTGAAAAACAGCTTCTATCTCAAGGCCATCAGACTGTTAAACAGCCATCACTGACATTGAGTGCCTGCTGCCAACATACTGACTCAAATCTCTAGCCAATTTAATAATAGAAAATTGGATGTAATAAATGTATCACTAGTCACTTTAAACAATGCCACTTTATGTAATGTTTACATACCCTACATTACTCATCTCATATGTATATACTGTACTCTATACCATCCATTTCATCTTGCCTATGCCGTTTGGCCATCGCTCATCCATTTATTTATATGTACATATTCTTATTCATTCCTTTACACTTGTGTGTATAAGGTAGTTGTTGTGAAATTGTTAGATTACTTGTTAGATATTACTGCATGGTCGGAACTAGAAGCACAAGCATTTTGCTACACTCGCATTGACATCTGCTAACCATGTGTATGTGATTAATAAAATGTGATTTGATTTTAACTTTGTAATTATTACTATAGCAACATTGTTGTTAAATAGGACGTTGGACACTGCTTCATAATTGCATACTAATGGAGTTGTTACATATGTTGAATATGGAACATTCACTATTCCTCTTGTCTACAGTAGTTGCAAAAACTCTCAGCTCATTGCTATGCAATTACAATGCAATTAACAAAGTATTATGCTATTAAACTGTTGCTCCAAAAGTAATTACAGTTTTATTACACAGGCACAAGAACAGTTTAATGTTAAGTGTTATGAGAATGCTAACAGTAACAAAATATGACTAATAAATAAGTGTCATATGGAAACAAAATATACCAAAGCTGCCTTTTCTTGAATCAAATACAGCCAAATTAGGTGGCAAATCATGTTATTTAGTCAACTGTAAACTGTACCTTTAAAGAGGGTATAGTTTGTGTTTGAAACAAGAACACTTACCCTCAGATGGACAACTTTGTTTGAAGTTGTTTTTCCTAATTATCCAACTTGGTGTTTGCAATGTTTGTAAATGCCTTTGAATTATTCTGCAGTATTTTCAGGTATCATAAAATGTATTGCAGCTTTCAGCCTTTTCAGTGGCATGTTGAAAGAGTCATACAGTAGTTGAGTTTCACAACATATTTATACTTATCTCTACAAAATATGAATTGGTTCGACTTTAATTTACAAAATGTTGAGGTAGAAATGTATTGTGTAGATTCAATATGACTGCCAGATAGATTGGAATAGTATAGGACATTGTGTGTGCTCTATTCCTTCTATTTATATCTTCAACATGCAGTTCCAGATACAGCCCTGCCATTAGTTGAAGGCAAATAATCCAATAGTTTCAGAAAAGTAGTCACTTCCTATATTCAAACATATTTGTTTAAGTAGTTCCTGAAAAGTACTCACTTTCTGAGATAATATGGGATCTGTATTCAAATAGTTGTAGTTACCTCAAAAGTAAGTTTTTATTCCCACAATTTTTTTTTACTTTCCACAAAGCATAGTTTTCCCAGGTCTGGAAGATACTGTACCTTTCCATCCCATGCTGGCCTCATACAGCCGTGACAAAAAATATTGGCACCCTTTTTTTTCTTCTTTTTTTTCTCTATTTGCTTATTTGAGCTGTTCTTGCCATAATATGGACTTGGTGTTTTACCAAATAGGGCTATATTCTGTATACCACCCCTACCTTGTCACAACACAACTGATTAGCTCAAATACATTAAGAAGGAAAGAAATTCCACAAATTAACTTTTAACAAGGCACACCTGTTAATTGAAATGCATTCCAGGTGACTACCTCATGAAGCTGGTTGAGAGAAAGCCAAGAGCGTACAAAACTGTCATCAAGGCAAAGGGTGGCTACTTTGAAAAATCCAAAATATATTTAGATTTGTTTAACAGTTTTTTGGTTACTACATGATTCCATATTTATTATTTCATAGCTTTGATGTCTTCACTATTATTCTCCAATGTAGAAAATAGTAAAATTAAAGAAAAAACCTTGAATGAGTAGGTGTGTCCAAACTTTTGACTGTTACTGTATATAGAGACGGTTTAGTACCCAAAATAACAGGTTTTGTAAAAAAATAAATATATATAAATATATTTCTGATCTTTCTCATATCTCTCAGATATAGGGCAGACATTTCAGAACAAACTTCCTTTAGATTTTTTAGGGGACTATCTTTTGTTCCTTGTTCCTTTTGTTCCTTCTTGTTATTCAATGCGTTTTTATGGGCTAATAGCAGTAAGGGGAAATAAAAAAATGTATCAAATATTTTTTTTTATATATCTCTTTATACTTCAAGGGGTCTTTAAATTTAAATTAAATTCTAAATCAAATAGCTAATTTATCCTTGGTATGATCTTCTTAAAACAATTCCATACTGTCAGGTTTTGGCCAGGACTGTTCTGGTTTTGGTCACTAGATGTCCCCATTGCACCTTTTTTGAACCTTTTGTTTTTTCCTTGCTCTAATTATTGTTTGCACCTGTATGTCGTTCCCTTGTTAGTATTTAAACCCTGTGTGTTCCTCAGTTCTTTGCTCAGTGTTTGTATGTTAGCACCCAGCCCCAGCCCAAGCCTTGTTGTGAACATATATTTTCTCTTGTTGGATTTTCCAGAGGTTCTCTGGTTTTGTTCTTGTGTTTTTTTTGGATTAGTCTTTTGAGGTTTGTTTTTTCCCTTGCTGTTCTTACCACTTTGTGGATTTTCTTTGTATTTTGGAAGTTATCCATTTTTTGCCTTTTGGCTTTATTTTGGACATTGTGGATATATATTCTTTGCCTGAAGATCTTGTTCTTTTATTAAACCACCATCTTTAGTACTGCTGTGTCTGCCTCATCTTCTGGGTTCTGCTGATTATTAGTGACTGTTTCTCGCACCGGGTCCTGACACATACAGTGCACTCGGAAAGTATTCAGACCCCACATTTTGTTACGTTACAGCCTTATTCTAAAATTGATTAAATAATTTTTTCCCTCAACCTACACACCAAGTATTTGCTAAATTATTACAAATAATAACCGGAAATATTATTCAGTATTCAGACCCTTTACTCAGTACTTTGTTGCAACATATTTGGCAGCGATTACAGCCTCGATTATTCTTGGGTATGACACTAACAAGCTTGGCACACCTGTATTTGGGGAGTTTCTCCAATTCTTCGCTGCAGATCCTCTCGGTCTTTGTCAGGTAGGATGGATAGCGTGGCTGCACAGCCATTTTCAGGTCTCTCCAGAGATGTTCGATCGGGTTCAAGTCGGGGCTCTAACTGGGCCAATCAAGGACATTCAGAGACTTGTCCCGAAGCCAGTCCTGTGTTGTCTTGGCTTTGTGGTTAGGGTTGTTGTCCTGTTGGAATGTGAACTTTTGCCCCAGTCCGAGGTCCTGAGCGCTCTGGAGCAGGTTTTCATCAAGGATCTCTCTGTACGCTCCGTTCATCTTTTCCTCGATCCTGACTAGTATCCCAGTCCCTATCCACTGAAAAACATCCCCACAGCATGATGCTAACACCACCATGCTTCACCGTAGGGATGATGCCAGGTTTCCTCCAGACGTACCGCTTGGCATTCAGGCCAAAAAGTTAAATCATGGTTTCATCAGACCAGAGAATCTTGTTTCTCGTGGTATGAGAATCCTTTAGGTGCCTTTTGCTAAACTCCAAGCAGGCTGTCATGTGCCTTTTACTGACAGGTGTGTGCCTTTCCAAATCATGTCCAATCAATTGAATGTAACACAGGTGGACTCCATTCAAGTTGTAGAAACATCTCAAGGATGATCAATGGAAACAGGATGCACCTAAACTCAATTTCGAGTCTCAAAGCAAAGGGTCTAAATACTTACGTCAATAAGGTATTTCTGCTTTATATTTTTAATATATTTGCAAACTATATAAACTATATATATTTTTTGTCATTATGGGGTATTGTGTGTAGATTGATGAGGAATAAAATAATAATTAATCAATATTAGTTGTACGGCTGTATACTATATGTATACTATATCTGAATACTTTCCGAATACACTTTAGAGCTTAATAGAACCCCCCAAATCCCTCCCGGCTTAGACATGGCTTTGACTCTTAAGGGTTAATTAGGGTAATTAGGGTAATTCCTTACCTGTGGTGAGGGTTGTTGACACCAGTTGACTTTGCCTTCCATTTTCCAGCACAGTGCAGACAGTGACAGAGTACTGAGTGACACGTTGCAGGTCAGAGAGAGTGATGCTGTGTGAAGATGTGGTAGTGATGTGTGGTTCTGTCCCTGGACAGTGGTAGGAGATCTGGTAATGATGTTGGGTTTGGTCCAATCCTGGCGGCTGGCTCCAGCTAACAGCAGCTGATGTGGTGTCCACTGAGTCAACAGTCAGCTGGTCTGGAACAGGAAGTACTAAGGGAAAATACATAATTGTCAACGCTATAGTTTAACTCTAGAAATAAACTACAGGAAGAAAAGTAGTCAAAGTTGAAAAGATCATCTCACATTTCCATTTGATATGTGAAGAAATAAGCTGAAAAGAGAAGTTGGATTTGTAATGTAACACAAATTAACAGTTTCCACTATATTAACTTAATAACGGCGCTGCCCTCTGCTAAATTGTTGCCACACCCCAAAAATGTAAAATATATAAATTAAAATAAATATCAATATCAATATAAATTAAAATAAATCTGTTATTATAAATCCTCTCCACAATAACAAGTGTTTTACACTGTAATACTGATAAAGTTAAAGCAAGCAGAGGCAGATCAACTCCTTGACAGAATGACTCACAGGAATAGAATCAAGAATGAAATCAGATATTATAATAAACATTTATTGATTTCAACACAGAACTGCCTCATGAGAAGATGAATTCACCATCATATTTCTCATCAGGGAATATACTTTTACATCGCATGCTGACAGATCCATTATGATTAGTTTGTAAAAATGTATTTTGACTACAGATCCATAATGCATTCATTACACATCTATAAGTATTTCATGAATGTGTTATAACAGGTCCCAACCACATTATTAAAGGATTAATTAAATATAGCATATCTATAGCACATTAATGTCATGCTATGCAGGAGCTCATATGTAGGTATCTTTAAAGATGCATCATTACAATGACAGCATCGTGTCATCATTATGGCTGTTCTCTAAAGTGTACTTCTGGCATGCCAGTGTTAGTGAATATGCCAAAAGACCAAACCAGGTATAGCCCGTACCAGCCGGTATATAACTCTTTTTTATTCTTCTCCTTGATGTCAGTGATGCATGAAGATCTTCACAGGGGTGAATCCTCAGGGGAAATTTTACAGATCACATTGTGTAGTTGAGACTCAAATGATAATTATTTCGTAACTCATTAACAGACCTCATCCACATCACAATAAAATGGGTCAAACTGGTCTAAAGCATACATGAAGGGTCCATGTATGAACTCTATGCAGTCAAGGTAAAGTTAAATCTATTTTCCCAATCATAAACCATTTATACTGTAGCTAAGCACATTTACAGCTAAGCACTTCGTGTTACGGTAATTAATTATGCAGTTTGCCACTCTGATATATAACACCAACATTAAATGCCTACAGTGCATTCGGAAAGTATTCAGACCCCTTGACTTTCTCCACATTTTGTCACATTACAGCCTTATTGTAAAATTGATTAAATTGTTTTTTCCCTCATCAAACTACACACAATACCCCATATTGACAAAGCTAAAACATTTTTTTTAGGTTTGCAAATTTATTCAAAATAAAAACTGAAATATCACATTTCCATAAGTATTCAGACACTTTACTCAGTACTTTGTTGAAGCACCTTTGGCAGCGATTACAGCCTCGTGTCTTCTTGGGTATGATGCTACAAGCTTGGCACACCTGTATTTGGGGAGTTTCTCCCATTCTTCTCTGCAGATCCTATCAAGCTCTGTCAGGTTGGATGGGGAGCGTCGCTGCACAGCTATTTTCAGGTCTCTCCAGAGATGTTCGATCGGGTTCAAGTCCAGGCTCTGGCTGGGCCACTCAAGGACATTCAGAGACTTGTCCCTAAGCCACTCTTGCATTGTATTGGCAGTTTGCCTGGAGTCGGTGTCCTGTTGGAAGGTGAACCCTCGCCCCATTCTGAGGTCCTGAGTGCTCTGGAGCAGGTTTTCATCAAGGATCTCTCTATAATTTGTTCCATAAATTTTTCCCTCGATCCTGAATAGTCTCCCAGTCCCTGCCGCAGAAAAACATCCCCACAGCAGGATACTACCACCACCATGCTTCACCGTAGGGATGGTGCCAGGTATCCTCCGGAAGTGACGCTTGGCATTCAGGCCAAAAAGTTTAATCTTGGTTTCATCAGACCAGAGAATCTTGTTTCTCATGGTCTAAGTCCTTTAGGTGCCTTTTGGCAAACTCCAAGTTGGCTGTCATTTGCCTTTTACTGAGGAGTGGCTTCCATCTGGCCACTCTACCATAAAGGCCTGTTTGGTGCAGTGCTGCAGAGATGGTTGTCCTCCACAGGGGAACTCTGGAGGTCTGTAAGAGTTACCATCGGATTCTTGATCACCTCCCTAACCGATTGCTCAGTTTGGCCGGGCGGCCAGCTCTAGAAAGAGTCTTGGTGGTTCCAAACTTCTTCCATTTAAGAATGATGGAGGCCACTGTGTTTTTCCAGACCTTCAATGTTGCAGAAATGTTTTGGTAACCTTCCCCAGATCTGTGCCTCGATACAATCCTGTCTCTGAGCTCTACGGACAATTCCTTCGACCACATGGCTTGGTTTTTGCTCTGACATGCACTTCTTAGTCTTTATCTTTGGTGTAATGGCGTTTGCAACAATTAAATGTGCATTCCGCCACCTACTGTACTTATAGATAATAAGTATCTTAAAAGGAAAAAATGCGGGGTAAAAAAATAATTTAAGAAATCCATACACACTATCAGTAAGGAAATGTTAATTAAACTAAATCAGCCTGCTTTTCTATTTTAATCAGGTCTCTACACAGGCTCAGAAGGATCCTGTGATTGCGGAACATTTCCTGGCGACAGTAGTCCTTGCAGTGCTTCTGCAGTTAAGTCTTGGAGGCCCAAACAGTTCTAGGCTGCAGATAAAATAATGTCCAGCTTTTTGGGCTTCTTGGATACTTGTGCAGTACATTTAATAACTGTGGCTATAAATTATACAATATCAACCTTTTTCACAATAAGTGTATCCAGATCACTTGATTGACGTATAACATTTGCAACTGGTTGTGGTGCATCCTCTGCCATATCTTCTCCAGAACTGTGGCCTCTTGCCCTTTCAACTAGCTTCACCTCCTTCACATAGGAGATTTGCTGTACAGCCCTGATTCCTGACACCTCAACCTCTTTCACCCCAACAGGGCAGTCAGGGAATTGGGAAATCCCCACCACAGTTACAACATTTTACATTCAAAGACTCTTCAATAACCTATTCCTTCCGTCTGCAAACACGTGACACATGGCCATCTTTTACAAGGTACCTACTCCTAAAATCAAAGCTGTTCACTTCATGTGCCGATAATTTCACTAGCCACAATCCACGATCCTTTTGCTCTTTAGAAACAAAAGATATCAACACCATACCACTCCTGGTTACTAAGACTACACGATATCAACACCCTACCACTCCTGGTCACTATGACTACACGATATCAACACCCTACCACTCCTGGTCACTATGACTACACGATATCAACACCCTACCACTCCTGGTTACTATGACTACACGATATCAACACCCTACCACTCCTGGTCACTATGACTACACGATATCAACACCATACCACTCCTGGTCACGATGACTACAAGATATCAACACCATACCACTCCTGGTTACTATGACTACAAGGTATCAACACCCTACCACTCCTGGTTACTATGACTACACAATATCAACACCCTACCACTCCTGGTCACTATGACTACACGATATCAACACCATACCACTCCTGGTCACGATGACTATAAGATATCAACACCATACCACTCCTGGTTACTATGACTACAAGATATCAACACCCTACCACTCCTGGTCACTATGACTACACGATATCAACACCATACCACTCCTGGTCACTATGACTACAAGATATCAACACCATACCACTCCTGGTTACTATGACTACAAGATATCAACACCCTACCACTCCTGGTTACTATGACTACAAGATATCAACACCATACCACTCCTGGTTACTTTAACTGCATCCACTTTCCCCAACGCCTTCTTCACCGTCCTCGTGACTTCAAAAGGGTTTCCCAAATAAACATTCTTATCCAAAGAACGCACTCCAACGATTCATTAGACTAATTTTCCACATACATTTTAGCCCTTTTTGCTCCATTCTTGGACTTCACTGTTCTCGCTAACTGTACTCAATGTGCTTTCAACTTCAAATGACACTTCTGCTTCCGCCATCTCACCCCCTCTGAAATGCACTATCAACTGTGGGACCTTACATAGACAGGTGTGTGCTTTTCCAAATAATGCCCAGTCAATTGAATTTATCAGAGGTGGACTCCAATCAAGTTGTAGAAACATCTCAAGGATGATCAATGGAAATAGGATGCACCTGAGCTAAATGTTTAGTCTCATAGCAAAAGGTCTGAATACTTATGTAAATAAGATATTTCTGGAACCAGCTGCATTCATATTGACTGCAGAGGAGAGGTGACAGGTTAATGACATCACTTCCTTCTTAACAATTTTTCTTATTTTAAATGTGCAAATGTACGACGCCAGTCATGAAATAGTGAACAAAAAAGGTTAACTAAATGTTAAATTTTGTTTTTTGATGGTTTTGTAGAAGCAAGAGGTCAACTGGAAGTGACATTTTACTGACCTCTCACACTATCCTCCCATGCAGACAAAATGGAAAGAATCTCATGTTCCTGTCTCTTATTTTTTCCTGTTGTTAAAGGTTCCGAAAGTGCAAAAGTACAATCTAAATCTTAAAATAGTGAGATAGTTAACTTTTAACTAAATGTTTCATGAATTTTACAACGATTTTGTAACGTTTATTGTCCTAGTTAGAAAACATGTTTATATTGTTCCAGCTACTGTAGTTCCTAGCTACAGATATTTATTAGTGAATAAGAGGGGAATGCTATCTCGTGTCGTGTTAACACCCTGTGTTAGAAAGTTTTACTCACTAAAATAGTTAATGTGACTTGCGAAAGCAAATGTCCCACTTTAAATCTTTCTCATATTTTATATTATTATTATTTGAAACGCGACTCATTTTACGCCATAGGCCAACGGACTCTGACATTGGATTTTGTACGTAAAACAATATTTTTTTAAACAGCTAAGTCCTGCTCCTTCCCTGACTTTTCCTAAATATTAATATTTTACATTGCTCAGTTGTCAGAATTTTTTAAATCACGAACAGAAACATATTAAGAGGCTGTTTACCAGTTGTTGTTTTTTTACAGCTGTTAGTAATTTAAGAGGCCAAGACAAACGTGTCATCGGGCTATGGTACCCTGGCGCTTATGCATCTCTTTCCTCACTGAATTAATGTTGCCAATGGATGAATAGGCATTACACAACGGGTAGTTCTAATCCTGTATTCTGATTTGTTAAAACAGCATTTCAGTCAGTGTCTATTCCACAAGTTTCCACGGACTAAATCTATGACATTAAAATGCCTATTTATTCTGTTCCATCTGACTGCAATTCATAAACTTAATCTCCAATATAAAAGCGTCTAGACAATATCTCACATTTCTTTTAGACTAACATTTTGTTTTCAACAGCAGATATTTGTATAAACCTTGTTGTCTGTCTCCGACATTCGCAACATTGTTTCAATATTCAAATTCGATCTCCGTCTGTAGTCGGGATGAGACAGACAAGCAAGCAGCGGTTCTCTCTCAGTCAAAATAATGAATCAACTGGCATCATTTTTATGGATATATACAAAGAAATGTCATTTGAAAAAAGGTCAAACGAAATGAAGTGCATCTAGTTTAGTCTTTCCAGCTTCAGTTTGAAGTGATTGTGTTAGCTGTGTTTGTTGGCTAGGTCCTCTAAACAACAGTGTCCTGGCGAGAGAGCACATTTTCTATGCCATATGAAATCGCGCCTCGTCAGCTCATTGTTATGGATCTATCTAAATAAAGGTCACTAGAAAACAGCTTAAACTTATGCAAATGCAGCTACTGTTGATATTGTGGCTGCACGGTTTGATGTTACTAAGTTAGCCGTAGTTGGCTAGCTAGCAAGCAAGGGATAAGAACATTGCCAACCAGTATGGCAATGGAACATTTAGAACGAACGACTGGGTCGCGTCCATAGATACAGAACAAAAAGACTGAATAACTGAGTCGTGCTCTGGCTACCGAACCGATAGAACGAATGACCAACCGGCTTGGGTAGCAATCCTAGATTCGTGTCGGGACTATATGTTGTGGACATTTCTGGGATCTTTAATTTCAGCTCATTAAAAATGAGACCAACACTTTACATGTTACATTTATATTTTTGGTTTAGTATAAGTTTTTGGGAAAGTGATAGAAATGTCTGTTTTTAAAAGTTGACAGAAAATGTATTTGATGCGATTACTACACTGAACGAAAACATAAACGCAACATGTAAAGTGTTGGTCCGATGTTATTTCTATATATGCCTACACAGTGGCGTGCCGTGGGCCTGGGGCCTGGGCCTTCAGTGAGGTACTACACAGTCCCACCCGAATTAATCCACCTCTTATTACCATCATTATGATGCCATGGCTCTAGACACTATACATTTAGACAGAAACGCAGTATAACCAGGCGTTGCGTCACCTTGAAATTGACAAATTGACATTTTTGGGTAAACAGTGTTTACCCAAAAACATGACACAATCAATGAGTCTTTTCAATATTTCCCTTCACCTTTTCATTGTGCAGCTCCGTTGCCCTGCGCGCGTGTTCTTTGAGCTGTAGATCCACTCCGGTGTCCCCAAAAGTTTTCAAAAGCACCATTGCTTGTTAGTGCCCAGCCGTACTTTAGTGTCTCGTTGCTGCCTTGGTTAGACAACTCAAGTTTGCAAAGCCAGTGTGGCTCCAAACACCAAATCGATCACTTGCAAATAATAGGCATTCCCAGCAGTACAGTTTGCAGTGCTTATCGGAGCCAAGGAGCCTGTGAGCCATTGACAGCGCTCGTAGTTGAAACTTTGAAAGTGGCGAGCGAACGAAACCCTTTCCCGCCTGTGACAGGCTTTGTGGCGTCGGGCGACCTCTCCTTACAATGTCTAACTTTTCTTGAAAAGTTCGTCTTGAGAATGGCGTTATAATTATATCCTCGACCAAATCGATATCTTCTCCTCCTTCCGCCATTGTGGGTTGAAAAAACAGCTTAGTAGTACGCGAATTAATTAGTTTATCAAATTCAGTTTCCTAGATCTCCATAGGACCTGCCTCTCAATATTGGTAATCCAATCAAAAGACGTGCACGCACTACGCCTGCTAGCTGGCTCCTGTGTAACACTGGAGTGATCGAGAGTTGCACCCCTTCTGAAAAAACCTACACTCGATCCCTCCGATGTCAACAACTACAGACCAGTATCCCTTCTTTCTTTTCTCTCCAAAACTCTTGAACGTGCCGTCCTTGGCCAGCTCTCCTGCTATCTCTCTCAGAATGACCTTCTTGATCCAAATCAGTCAGGTTTCAAGACTAGTCATTCAACTGAGACTGCTCTTCTCTGTGTCACGGAGGCGCTCCGCACTGCTAAAGCTAACTCTCTCTCCTCTGCTCTCATCCTTCTAGACCTATCGGCTGCCTTTGATACTGTGAACCATCAGATCCTCCTCTCCACCCTCTCCGAGTTGGGCATCTCCGGCGCGGCCCACGCTTGGATTGCGTCCTACCTGACAGGTCGCTCCTACCAGGTGGAGTGGCGAGAATCTGTCTCCGCACCACGTGCTCTCACCACTGGTGTCCCCCAGGGCTCTGTTCTAGGCCCTCTCCTATTCTCGCTATACACCAAGTCACTTGGCTCTGTCATATCCTCACATGGTCTCTCCTATCATTGCTATGCAGACGACACACAATTAATCTTCTCCTTTCCCCCTTCTGATAACCAGGTGGCGAATCGCATCTCTGCATGTCTGGCAGACATATCAGTGTGGATGACGGATCACCACCTCAAGCTGAACCTCGGCAAGACGTAGCTGCTCTTCCTCCCGGGGAAGGACTGCCCGTTCCATGATCTCGCCATCCCGGTTGACAACTCCATTGTGTCCTCCTCCCAGAGCGCTAAGAACCTTGGCGTGATCCTGGACAACACCCTGTCATTCTCAACTAACATCAAGGCGGTGACCCGTTCCTGTAGGTTCATGCTCTACAACATTCGCAGAGTACGACCCTGTCTCACACAGGAAGCGGCGCAGGTCCTAATCCAGGCACTTGTCATCTCCCGTCTGGATTACTGCAACTCGCTGTTGGCTGGGCTCCCTGCCTCTGCCATTAAACCCCTACAACTCATCCAGAACGCCGCAGCCCGTCTGGTGTTCAACCTTCCCAAGTTCTCTCACGTCACCCCGCTCCTCCGCTCTCTCCACTGACTTCCAGTTGAAGCTCGCATCCGCTACAAGACCATGGTGCTTGCCTACGGAGCTGTGAGGGGAACGGCACCTCCGTACCTTCAGGCTCTGATCAGGCCCTACACCCAAACAAGGGCACTGCGTTCATCCACCTCTGGCCTGCTCGCCTCCCTAGCTCTGAGGAAGTACAGTTCCCGCTCAGCCCAGTCAAAACTGTTCGCTGCTCTGGCACCCCAATGGTGGAACAAACTCCCTCACGACGCCAGGTCAGCGGAGTCAATCACCACCTTCCGGAGACACCTGAAACCCCACCTCTTTAAGGAATACCTAGGATAGGATAAAGTAATCCTTCTACCCCCCCCCCCTTAAAAGATTTGATGCACTATTGTAAAGTGGTTGTCCCACTGGATTTCATAAGATGAATGCACCAATTTGTAAGTCGCTCTGGATAAGAGCGTCTGCTAAATGACTTAAATGTAATGTAAATGTACAATAGCCAACTCTAAAGCTGATTGGTTGACACTAAATTTTCATTTCCATTCACTATAAGCTACAAGCGCCCGCACTGTTGATTCTGAAGGCCTGAGGGCAGATTTT
Organism: Salvelinus fontinalis; assembly: GCF_029448725.1. NCBI lineage: Eukaryota > Metazoa > Chordata > Actinopteri > Salmoniformes > Salmonidae > Salvelinus > Salvelinus fontinalis. The sequence continues at coordinate 524,695 of NW_026600220.1, forward strand.
AGACCCCTGGCAACACATGATGGCTGAATAAACACCTTATGAATAGAAAAATAGATTGGACTTTACACTGAATGCATATGTGGGACCCATAGTAATATTAGAGAATGCATTATGGATATGTAGTCAAAGTTAATTGTTACTCATTAGTTCATTTACATTAGTTACATTTTTTTTACTTTGACACCATACATAATTTTTAAGTAGAGAACTTACTTGTGATGAAGGTTGTTGACACCAGTTGACTTTGCTTTCCATTTTCCAGCACAGTGCAGACAGTGACAGAGTACTGAGTGGCAGGTTTCAGGTCAGAGAGAGTGATGCTGTGTGAATATGTGGTAGTGATGTGTGGTTCTGTCCCTGGACAGTGGTAGGAGATCTGGTAATGATGTTGGGTTTGGTCCAATCCTGGTGGCTGGCTCCAGCTCACAGCAGCTGATGTGGTGTCCACTGAGTCAACAGTCAGCTGGTCTGGAGCAGGAAGTACTAAGGGAAAATACATTATTGTTAGTGCTGCAGTTTAAAGTTATTTAATATTCCCATTAGTTATATTTTTTCCCTCGTAGAATGGTAGGCCAACTAGGCTTGAATGCATTATTTGCAGTTGAATTGATGACATGTTGTTGGCAGTAGCCTACCTGACTGCTGGCCTTTAAAGGGCAGGAAGGAACGGACAGTAGTCCATATAAGCCACAATATCCAAAGCCATGTGGAATCTGTTTGGGAACATTAATATTAATGTGTTTTCACAACTAAATAAAGTGCCTTAAAGTATTCAGACCCCTTGAAATGTTGTTACGTTACAGCTTTATTCCTAATGGATTAAATTGTTTTTTCCCCCTGCTCAATCTACACTCAACAGCCCATAATGACAAAGCAAAAACAGGTTTTTAGAAATGTTGATAATTCATTATTATTTTATTTTATTATCCAGACCCTTTACTTTTGGCAGCGATTACGGCCTCAAGTCTTCTTGGATATGACGTTACAAGCTTGGCACACCTGTATCTGGGGAGTTTCTCACATTCTTCTCTGCAGATCCTCTCAAGCTCTGTCAGGTTGGATGGGGAGCGTTGCTGCACAGCTATTTTCAGGTCTCTCAAGAGTTGTTCGATCAGGTTTAAGGGCTCAGGCTGGGCCATTCAAGAACATTCAGAGACTTGTCCTGAAACCTCTCCTGAGTTGTGTTGGCTGTGTGCTTAGGGTCGGTGTCCTTTTGGAAGCTGAACAGTCTCCCCAGTCTGAGGTCCTGAGGGATGATGCCGTGTTCCCTCCAGACGTGACGCATGGTATTCAGGCCAAAGAGTTCAATCTTGGTTTTCATCAGACCAGAAAATCTTGTTTCTCATGGTCTGAGTCTTTAGGTGCTTTTTGGCAAACTCCAATCGAGCTGTCATGTGCTTTTTACTGACAACTGGCTTCAGTCTGGCAACTCTACCATAAAGGCCTGACTGGTGGAGCGCTGCAGAGATAGTCGTGGAAGGTTCTCCCATCTCCACAGTGTAACTCTGGAGGTTTGTCAGAGTGACCATCGGATTCTTGGTTACCACCCTGACCAAAGCCCTTCTTCCCTGATTGCTCAGTTTGGCTGAGCGGCCAGCTCTCAGAAGAGTCTTCGTGGTTCCAAACTTCTTCCATTTAAAATGATTGAGGCCACTATGTTCTTGGAGACCTTCAATGCTGCAGAAATGTTTTGGTACCCTTCCCCAGTGTGTGCCTTTACTTATGTAAATAAGGTATTTCTGTTTTGTATTTTTAAAACATTTGCTAAATTTAAAAAAAATACTGTTTTCGCTTTATCATTATGGGGGTTTGTGTGCAGATTGCTGAGAAAAAGTCATATTTAATCAATTTAAGAATAAGGCTGTAATGTAACAAAATGTGGAAAAAGTCAAGGGGTCTGAATACTTTCCGAAGGCACTGAATATTTCATTAAACTGTTGACAGCTCCTCTCTCTGCACACTCAAGAAAGGAATGAAGGACATAGAAAGAGAAGAGGTGATGGAAAAACTGTGTTGAGATATTCTGTAGCTAAAGGAATGAAGGAGATAGAAAGAGAAGAGGTGATGGAAACACTGTGGTGAGAGATTCTGTAGCTAAAGGAATGAAAGAGATAGAAAGAGAAGAGGTGATGGAAACACTGTGGTGAGATATTCTGTAGCTAAAGGAATGAAGGAGAGAGAAAGAGAAGAGGTGATGGAAACACTGTGGTGAGATATTCTGTAGCTAAAGGAATGAAGGAGAGAGAAAGAGAAGAGGTGATGAAAACACTGGTGAGATATTCTGTAGTTAAAGTAATGTGTCAGCCTATTAATTATAACAATATAAATTAGAGGTGTTCCAGCACCTCCCAATTTACGAATGTTGTGATAATAAATCCTCTCCACAATAACAAGTGTTTTACACTGTACTACTGATAAAGTTAAAGCAAGCAGAGGCAGATCAACTCCTTGACATAATGACTCACACTAATGGGAAGCAAGCATGAACTCAGATATTATTAAAATGTTTATTGATTTCAACACCAAACTGCATTTTGAAATCTGGGGATTTCACCATCACATATTTATCTTCAGGAAAAAAACTTCACATCCCATGCTGACACATCCATTATGATTAGTTCATTTACATTAGTCATTTGTTAACTAGTCAAAGTTATATAATGAGAACTTGTTCTCAACTAACCTACCTGGTTAAATAAAGGTGAAATAAAAAATAAATAAATATAAACTTTGCCACCAGACAAAATACTTAATAAGCAGAGTACTTTCTTACCTGTGGTGAGGGTTGTTGACACTAGTTGACTTTGCTTTCCATTCTCCAGCACAGCGCAGACAGTGACAGAGTACTGAGTATCACATTGCAGGTCAGAGAGAGTGATGCTGGGTGAAGATGTGGTGGTGATGTGTGGTTCTGTCCCTGGACAGTAGTAGGAGATCTGGTAATGATGTTGGGTTTGGTCCAATCCTGGCGGCTGGCTCCAGCTAACAATAGCTGATGTGGTGTCCACTGAGTCAACTGTCAGCTGGTCTGGAGCTGGGATAACTAGTGGAAACACAATATTGTCAGTGTGACAGTTAATATCAAGCAATACAGTACCTGTCAAAAGTTTGAACACACCTACTCATTCCAGGGTTTTTCTTTCTTTTACTATTTTCTACATTGTAGAATAATAGGGAAGACATCAAAACTATGAAATAACACATATGGAATCATGTAGTAACCAAAAAAGTGTTAAACAAATCAAAACATATTTTATATTTGACATTCTTCAAATTAGCCACCCTTTGCCTTGATGACAGCTTTGCACACTCTTGGCATTCTCTCAACCAGCTTCGACCAGCTTCAGCTGTATACAGTACCAGTCAAAAGTTTGGACACACCAAATCATTCCAGGGTTTTTTCTGGAAGTGTGATGGATCATTATCCTGTTGAAAAACAAGTGATAGTGGGACTAAGTGCAAACCAGATGGGATGACGTATCGCTGCAGAATTCTGTGGTAGCCATACTGGTTAAGTGTGCCTTGAATTCTAAATAAATCACAGACAGTGACACCAGCAAAGCACACCCACACCATCACCACTCCTCCTCCATGCTTCACGGTGGGAACCACACATGCGGAGATCATCCGTTCACCTACTCTGTGTCCCACAAAGACAAGGTGGTTGGAACCAAAAATCTCAAATTTGAACTCATCAGACCAAAGGACAGATTTCCACTGGTCTAATGTCCATTGCTCGTGTTTATTGGCCCAAGCAAATCTCTTCTTCTTATTGGTGTCCTTTAGTAGTCGATTCTTTGCAGCAATTCGACCATGAAGGCCTGATTCACGTAGTCTCCTCTGAACAGTTGATGTTGAGATGTATGTGAAGCATTTATTTGGGCTGCAATTGCTGAGGCTGGTAACTCTAATGAACTTATCCTCTGCAGCAGATGTAACTCTGGGTATTCCTTTCCTGTGGCGGTCCTCATGAGAGCCAGTTTTAACATAGAGCTTGATGGTTTCTGCTACTGCACTTGAAGAAACATTAAAAGTTCTTGACATTTTCCTGATTGACTGACCTTCATGTCTTAAAGTAATGATGGACTGTCGTTTCGCTTTGCTTTTTTGAGCTGTTCTTGCCATAATATGGACTTGGTCTTTTACCAAATAGGGCTACCTTCTATATACCAACAATACCTTGTCACAACACAACTGATTGAAACGCAGTAAGAAGGAAAGAAATTCCACAAATTCACTTTTAACAAGGCACACCTGTTAATTGAAATACATTCCAGGTGACTACCTCATGAAGCTGGTTGAGAGAATGCCAAGAGTGTGCCAAGCTATCATTAAGCCAAAGGGTGGCTACTTTGAAGAATCTAACACTTGTTTGGTTACTACATGATTCCAGATGTGTTATTTCATAGTTTTGATGTCTTCACTATTATTCTACAATGTAGAAAATAAAAAAATTAAGTAAAACCCTTGAATGAGTAGGTGTGTCCAAACTTTTGACTGGTACTGTATGCATATATATATATACAGTATATAAATGATTATGGGAATGATTCAAGTGCAACGGTGTATAACGCCATTATAATCTATATTAATATATATATACACAGTGCTTCGGAAAGTATTAATTTTTCCACATTGTGTTACATTTCCTCATCAATCTACACACATACCCCAGAATGACAAAGCAAAAACAGTTTTTTTGAATTTTTTCCTAATTTATATAAAAGAATCTGAAAAATCACATTTACATGAGTTTTCAGACCCTTTCCTCAGTACTTAGTCGAAGCACCTTTGGCAGCGATTACAGTCTTCTTTGGTATGACGCTACAACCTTGGCACACCTGTATTTGGGGAGTTTTGCCCATTCTTCTCTGCATATCCTCTCAAGCTCTGTCAGGTTGGATGGGGAGCGTTGCTGCACAGCTATTTTCAGGTCTCTCCAGAGATGTTTGGTCGGGTTCAAGTCCGGGCTCTGGCTGGACCACTCAAGGGCATTCAGAAACTGTTCCGAAGCCACTCCTGCATTGTCTTGGCTGTGTGCTTATGGTCGTTGTCCTGTTGGAAGGTGAACCTTCGCCTCCAGTCTGAGGTCCTGAGCGCTCTGGAGCAGGTTTTCATCAAGGATCTCTCTGTACTTTGCTCCGTTCATCTTTGCGTCGATCCTGACTAGTCTCCCAGTCCCTACCACTGAAAAACATCCCCACAGCATGATGCTGCCACCGCCATGCTTCACCGTAGGGATGGTGCCAGGTTTCCTCCAGACGTCACACTTGGCATTCAGGCCAAAGAGTTCAATCCTGGTTTTCATCAGACCAGAAAATCTTGTTTCTCATGGTCTGAGAGTCTTTCGGTGCCTTTCGGCAAACTCCAAGCGGGCTGTCTGGCTTGATTGGTGGAGTGCTGCAAAGATAGTTGTCCTTCTGGGAGGTTCTCCCATCACCACAGAGGAACTCTAGAGCTCTGTCAGAGTGACCATCGGGTTCTTGTTCACCTCCCTGACCAAGGCCCTTCTCCCCCAATTGTTCAGTTTGGCCGGGTGGCAAGCTCTCGGAAGAGTCTTGGTGGTTCCAAACTTCTTCTATTTAAGAATGATGGAGGCCACTGTGATCACCTTCAATGTTGCAAAAGTGTTTTGGTACTCTTCCCCAGAGCTGTGTCTCGACAGAATCCTGTCTCGGAGCTCTACGGACAATTACTTCAACCTCATGGCTTGGTGACATGCACTGTCAACTGTGGGACCTTATGTAGACATGTGTGTGCCATTTCCAAATCATGTCCAATCAATTGAATTTATCACAGGTGGACTCCAATCAAGATGTAGATACATCTCAAGGATGCTCAATGGAAACAGGATGCACCTGAGCTCAATTTCTCGTCTCATAGCAAAGGGTCTGAATACTTTTATAAATGTCATATTTCAGTTTTTGCGTTGTCATTATGGAATATTGTGTGTAGATTGATGAGGAAAAACAACAATTGAATCAATTTTAGAATAAGGCTGTAACGTAACAAAATGTGGAAAAAGTCAAGGGGTCTGAGTACTTTCCGAATGCACTGTACATTAGCTTGTAGTACATGGCCTCCAGATTGCTGGCCTGCCAATGACCAAAGCAAAGCTAGGTACTTCTCTGTTTCAGTTGTTGTGGGCAACCTAGCTCTTTGGAGAACAAGGTGATATATACAGGGACTTTTGAGATGTTTGGATCCTCCTTGATTTGATTTGTGGATCCAAGTAAACTATTTAAAATGTGTGTGTAATCTCAGTATGTTTGTGTGCACATGCAGTGTATGTGAATGTGTGGGGGTTTTGTGTCAATGTAGTGTTTGAGTGTATATATAGTGTGTGTATATAGTATTCTGAGTGTGCATTGAGTCAGTGCAAGATTGTGTCAATGCAGATAGTCTGGGTAATAGAGGTCGACCGATTATGATTTTTCAACGCCGATACCGATTAATCGGACGGTTTTTTATTTTCATTTTTTGTAATAATAACAATTTCAACAATACTGAATGTACACTTATTTTAACTTAATATAATACATCAATAAAATCAATTTAGCCTCAAATAAATAATGAAACATGTTCAATCTGGTTTAAATAATGCAAAAACAAAGTGTTGGAGAAGAAAGTAAAAGTGCAATGTGTGCCATGTAAGAAAGCTAACGTTTAAGTTCCTTGCTCAGAACATGAGCACATATGAAAGCTGGTGGTTCCTTTTAAATATTCCCAGGGAAGAAGTTTTAGGTTGTAGTTATTATAGGAATTATAGGACTATTTATCTCTTTACGATTTTTATTTCATATACCTTTGACTATTGGATGTTCTTATAGGCACTTTAGTTTTGCCAGTGTAACAGTATAGCTTCCATCCCTCTCCTCGCCGCTACCTGGGCTCGAACCAGGAACACATCGACAACAGCCACCCTCAAAGCAGCTTTACCCATGCAGAGCAAGGGGAACAACTACTCCAAGTCTCAGAGCGAGTGACGTTTGAAAAGCTATTAGCGCGCACCCCGCTAACTAGCTAGCCATTTCACATCAGTTACACCAGCCTAATCTCGCAAGTTGAATTCATAAACAGCGAAGAGCTGCTGGCAAAACGCACGAAAGTGCTGTTTGAATGAATGCTTACGAGCCTGCTGGTGCCCACCATCGCTCAGTCAGACTGCTCTATCAAATCATAGACTTAATAATAACATAATAACACACAGAAATACGAGCCTTAGGTCATTATTATGGTCGAATCCGGAAACTATCATCTCAAAAACAAAACATTTATTATTTCAGTGAAATACGGAACCGTTCCGTATTTTATCTAACGGGTGGCATCCATCAGTCTAAATATTCCTGTTACATTGCACAACCTTCAATGTTATGTCATAATTACGTAAAATTCTGGCAAATTAGTTCGCAATGAGCCAGGCGGCCCAAACTGTTGCATATACCTTGACTCTGTGTGCAATGAACACAAGAGAAGTGACACAATTTCACCTGGTTAATATTGCCTGCTAACCTGGATTTATTTTAGCTAAATATGCAGGTTTAAAAATATATACTTCTGTGTATTGATTTTAAGAAAGGCATTGATGTTTATGGTTAGGTACACGTTGGAGCAACGACAGTCCTTTTTCGCGATTATATGCAACGCAGGACACGCTAGATAAACTAGTAATATCATCAACCATGTGTAGTTATCACTAGTGATTATGATTGATTGATTGTTTTTTATAAGATATGTTTAATGCTAGCTAGCAACTTACCTTGGCTTCTTACTGCATTCGCGTAACAGGCGGGCTCCTCGTGAGGCAGGTGGTTAGAGCGTTGGACTAGTTAACCGTAAGGTTGAAAGATTGAATCCCTGAGCTGACAAGGTAAAAATCTGTCGTTCTGACCCTGAACAAGGCAGTTAACCCACCGTTCCTAGGCCATCATTGAAAATAAGAATGTGTTCTTAACTGACTTGCCTAGTTAAATAAAGGTGTAAAAAATACATTTAAAAAATTGGCAAAATCGGCGTCCAAAATTACCGATTTCCGATTGTTATGAAAATTTTAAATTGGCCCTAATTAAGCGGCCATTCCGATTAATCGGTCGACCTCTACTGGGTAACCATTTAATTAACTATATAGCAGTCGTGTGGCTATTTATCAGTTGTATGGCTTGGGGGTAGAAGCTGTCTCAGAGCCTGTTGGTCTGAGCTGATGCTCCAATACCTTTTGCTGCACGGTAGTACAGGGGTAATGGAGGGGTAATAGTGGGCTAACAATTAAATAACAATATGATAACTAGAAAAGGAAATGTCCTGAAGAAAATGTGTGTCACTCTGCACATTTCAATGTTGGTGTGTTTTTTGAAGCATGAATGTTTCAAGAACTGTGTCAGAGCCAAAGAATTTATGCAAATGTAAAATGGTTATAGTTTATCAGGTATTCATATCAAAAGCTTTTGACAAGAAGTTTAAGTTGAGTCAGTCTACACAATTCAACATTGTTTTCATGTTTGTAGCTTATTAAATGGTTTAACCTTCTACTGCAGTGGGCTAAATCAGGGTCACACAAAATGACATACCCAAATCTAACTGCGTGTAGCTCAGGCCCTGAAGCAAGGAGATGCATATTCTTGGTACCATTTGAAAGGAAACACTTTGAAGTTTGTGGAAATGTGAATTGAATGTAGTAGAATATAACACAATAGATCTGGTAGAAGAAAATACAAAGAAAAAAACAACCGTTTTTTTTTCTACCACCATCTTTGAAATGCAAGAGAAAGGCCCCAAATCTAGCCATCACTCTGGTTGTAATTCCGATAGTGTCCACAAGACGGCAGAAGTGTATGTGCAAAGATTCAGATGGATAACTTGAAGTACAAGCAAACCATATTACTTTTAGTGTGAAGTCACCCAGATACATTTGGGCAAATCGTGAAGGAGACATTCACATTCACATTACATTTTTCTGCAAGAATATTGTCAAATCTGTATACTTGGACCTTTATTTAGCTTTTCCAGTATTAGTAGCCATATTATAAGTTCAACATTTGCAAAACACCCAGTATTCATAAATCTCCATATTCTTGGCACTACTGTAAAGCCCAGTTCATTGGCTATCTAGCTAGCTTTGTTTGACCTCGATTGGTGCTTATTTGACAAAGTTGCAGTCGATCAACTGAAGACCGGCCGCATCATTGGCGTGCCATGAAGGCGTTGCTCTCTGTCCAAATTTGGTGTCCTATTGGATATACTACACCCCTAATGATATAGTGAAGTCTGGTTACGTTCTAGGATCTCTGAGGAATACATACGAAAGTGAATTGACTGGTTGAAACAACATTTAGGGTTAGATTTTCACAGATTCCTTTCTTTGCAAATTGAACGGGTGGAAATACAAAATCGATCGTGCATGCTATATGGACCTTTTTAGGATATGAAAAGGGATTTTATCTAACAAAACAACACTTCATGTTATCTCTGGGACCCTTTGGATGATAAATCAGAGCAAGATTTCAGAATATAAGTACACATTTCACCTTCAGAGGTGAATTTATCAAACCTATCGCGGTGAAAAAAAGTGTTTTGTTGTTAGGAGCTCTCCTCAAACAATAGCATGGGATTTTTTTTGCAGTAATAGCTACTGTAAATTGGACAGTGCAGTTACATTAACAAGAATTTAAGCTTTCAGACGATATAAGACACTTATATGTACCGACATTTTCTTGTTCTCTAAAATCTGCGATCATGACACAAGGCGCTGCATGATTTACAACTGTCCCGTTAATGGGACGCCTATCCCTAAGATTGAAATGGTTTAACCTTTTACTGCAGTGGGCTAAATCAGGGTCACACAGTGTTTCTTGGTCTTAAACAAATCTACTTTGAAATACAATTATACACCTCACACACACATGGCTATGGGCTTAAACAAAGAATACACCATGTCAGATATAGAGTTGAAATGTAAAAAAGTTGAAATGTATTACATTTTGAGGTTGCATCCCAATATTACACTTCATATACGTCACAGAAGACAGACATTTAACCAAACCGTTTGACATAGAATCACCGGATTTTCGGAGGGTTTATGATTTTTTTTTAATTAATTATGAAATTCTGAAAAATATGAAAAACATTCCACCCATGAGGCCACTAGGTTATTTGACTGTAGGAAAGGGCTACGGACAGTATCAAATCTAAATATTTCCCATTGAAGTCTATGGAGCTTTTATGCAAATGTTAAGTGTTTATAGTTGAAAAGGTATACATAGTGTCAAAAGCTGTCTACAAGCAATCAATTGTGAGTAATTCTGCACATTTTAAAGTTTGTTTGGTGTTGGTAGCTTTTAAGAGTTTGGCGCTATAGGTGGCAGCGGAAGGTGAATAATAATAACTAGAAAATTACATGTCCCGAACAAAATGTGTGCAGTTCTTAGCTTGTCTTGAATTCTTAATGATTGATAGGATAGGATAGCCTGAACATTTGATAGTTGGTTTGGTTAATCTAGTTTGAACGGTTCAAGAGTTACGATTAATGTTGGTGGGCTCTTAAATGCTAATTCATGCACATTTAAATAGTTATAATTTATCAAGTTTTTTAAAATATTAATTGTTTTAATGTTTGTAGCTGAAATGGTTAAAGAGCAGTAGCATGTGAAATATATACTACTGTGTTCTTATAGTTGGCATTGAATCCATTAACTCTTATGCTAATTTATGCAAATTACAACTGTTTAAAGTTTATAATGGTTTTAGAAAACTTGAAATTTGGATTGCCTAAACGTCCTAAAGTTGGTATTTTAGCTTAATTGGCCAAGGAGCATGACCATTTTGAAAAGCTACCGCTTTTCTCATTCAAACACATGTTAATTTAAGTTAACATTCTAAGTTATATTTCAAAGTATAAATAGTATCTACAAGCTGTATGCATGCAATCTAATTTGAGTCAGTCTGCACATTTCAACAATGGTTTAGTTAAAGTTCAATGCATAAACAGTTCAAGAGAATCTCAGATATTTTAACATTTAAAGGCTATGGTCATTGACATGTATTGAGTTTTATGCAAATATGGTTGTAACACAAAAAGTATAAATACTATCAAAAATATTTCTCAAGCAATCTACAGGTAACTGCAAAAATAATGGAAACACTTGAGCAGATGAGGGATACACAGTATATAGAAAGCAGGTGCTTCCACGCAGGTGTGGTTCTTGAGTTAATTAAGCAATTAATATCCCAACATGCTTAGGGTCATGAAAAAAAATGCTGGGCAGGCCATAATTTAGTCCATTACTTTGGCTACCATGGCTATGCCCCCATAGGATGACAATGCCCCCATCCACAGGGCACGAGTGGTCACCGAATGGTTTTATGAGCATGAAAATGGTGTAAATCATATGCCATGGCCGTCTCAAATTACCAGATCTCAAACCAGTTGAACACTTATGGGATATTCTGGAGCGGCGCCCGAGACATCACACCAATAGAGTTCCAGACACGTGTAGAATCTATGCCAAGGTGTATTGAAGCTGTTCTGGCCCAACTCCCTTTTAAGGCGCTTTATGCTGGTGTTTCCTTTATTTTGGCAGTTACCTGTAAATTGTGTCAGCCTGCACATTTAAAAGGAGAGCTGAACCAATAAAAAAACACTTCTCTGGTTGGAAACAGCCTACAGATGTAGGATTTTTTGTTACTGATCATTTTACTGCATCACAGGAAATGCAGATGAGGTTCAAACTTAACATACTTATTTTGCAGTTTGATTTAGTACAATTCACTCGTCTTTTCCGACTTTTCCGATGTGTTTGACAACAGCTGATAATCAGATAAATTGACGCACTGTACCAAAATGAACGAATGGCAGGAGTCAATGCAGTTGCGCATTAGATTACTCATTCAGAGTATTATTTTGGTAATTTCACACACTATAAAATCTATATATTTTTTGCATACTATTAAGTACACTAGTATGAGTTTTTGGACACTGGCAGTATCTTCCAAAACTGAGATTTGTGAGATTTAAGGAATCGAGATCTTCAAATTTTTCCTTAGGTTGGCTTTCAATCCTGCCCAAGCAGGCTTTAACAGAACAGGGCAGGCCGAAGGATATCAAGTTCTGGAAATATTCCGTATGGAGGAATGGTCTAAGATGTTCTCCAATCTAATTTAAACATTATCGAAAAAGCATAGTGCTGTTATCCTTGCAAGGGGAGGGTGCACAAAGTATTGAAGACAGGGGTGCCAATAAAGTTTTTCTTAAGAAAAACCTCTTGAGACTAGGGGGCAGTATTTTGATGTTTGGATGAAAAACGTGCCCAAAGTAAACTGCCTATTTCTCAGTCCCAGAAGCTAGACTATGCATATACAGTGGGGAGAACAAGTATTTGATACACTGCCGATTTAGCAGGTTTTCCTACTTCCAAAGCATGTAGAGGTCTGTAATTTTTATCATTGGTACACTTACACTGTGAGAGACGGAATCTAAAACAAAATTCCAGAAAATCACATTGTATGATTTTTAAGTAATTCATTTGCATTTTATTGCATGACATAAGTATTTGATCACCTACCAACCAGTAAGAATTCCAGCTCTCACAGACCTGTTAGTTTTTCTTTAAGACGCCCTCCTGTTCTCCACTCATTACCTGTATTAACTGCACCTGTTTGAACTCGTTACCTGTATAAAAGACACCTCTCCACACACTCAATCAAACAGACTCCAACCTCTCCACAATGGCCAAGACCAGATAGCTGTGTAAGGACATCAGGGATAAAATTGTAGACCTGCACAAGGCTGGGATGGGCTGCAGGACAATAGGCAAGCAGCTTGGTGAGAAGGCAACAACTGTTGGCGCAATTATTAGAAAATGGAAGAAGTTCAAGATGACGGTCAATCACCCTCGGTCTGGGGCTCCATTAAAGATCTCACCTCGTGGGGCATCAATGATCATGAGGAAGGTGAGGGATCAGCCCAGAACTACACGGCAGGACCTGGTCAATAACCTGAAGAGAGCTGGGACCACAGTCTCAAAGAAAACCCTTAGTAACACACTACGCCATCATGGATTAAAATCCTGCAGCCCACGCAAGGTCTCCTTGCTCAAGCCAGCACATGTCCAGGCCCGTCTGAAGTTTGCCAATGACCATCTGGATGATCCAGAGGAGGAATGGGAGAAGGTCATGTGGTCTGATGAGACAAAAATAGAGCTTTTTGGTCTAAACTCCACTCGCCGTGTTTGGAGGAAGAAGAAGGATGAGTACAACCCCAAGAACACCATCCCAACCGTGAAGCATGGAGGTGGAAACATCATTCTTTGGGGATGCTTTTCTGCAAAGGGGACAGGACGACTGCACCGTATTGAGGGGAGGATGGATAGGGCCATGTATCGCGAGATCTTGGCCAACAACCTCCTTCCCTCAATAAGAGCATTGAAGATGGGTCGTGGCTGGGTCTTCCAGCATGACAACGACCCGAAACACACAGCCAGGGCAACTAAGGAGTGGCTCCGTAAGAAGCATCTCAAGGTCCTGGAGTGGCCTAGCCATTCTCCAGACCTGAACCCAATAGAGAATCTTTGGAGGGAGCTGAAAGTCTGTATTGCCCAGCGACAGCCCCGAAACCTGAAGGATCTGGAGAAGGTCTGCATGGAGGAGTGGGCCAAAATCCCTGCTGCAGTGTGTGCAAACCTGGTCAAGAACTACAGGAAACGTATGATCTCTGTAATTGCAAACAAAGGTTTCTGTAGCAAATATTAAGTTCTGCTTTTCTGATGTATCAAATACTTATGTCATGCAATAAAATGAAAATTAATTACTTAAAAATCATACAATGTGATTTTCTGGATTTTTTTTTAGATTCCGTCTCTCACGGTTGAATTGTACCTATGATAAAAAATTACAGACGTCTACATGCTTTGTAAGTAGGAAAACCTTCAAAATCGGCAGTGTATCAAATACTTGTTCTCCCCACTGTAATTGGCAGATTAGGATAGAAAACACTCTAAAGGTTCCAAAACTGTCAAAATATTGTCTGTGAGTATAACAGAACTGATATTGCAGGCGAAAACCTGAGAAAAGCCAACCAGGAAGTGCTGTTTTTCTGAAACCTCTCTTTTCCATTGCAAGCCTATCCTCCATTTAAAGGGATATCAACCAGATTCCTTTCCCTATGGCTTCCACAAGGTGTGAACAGTCTTTAGACATAGTTTCAGGCTTTTATTCTGAAAAATGACCGAGAATGATCACATTGCGTCAGTGGATAGCCAGATGTCCTTAGATTTGTGCATGCGCGCCCCAGGAGCGGGACCTTTTCCTTCTCTCTTTTATTGAAAAGGCTACCGTCCGGTTGAAATATTATCGATTATTTATTGTAAAAACAACCTGAGGATTGATTATTAAAAAAAATGGACATGTTTCTACGAACTTTATACATACTATTTGGAATTTTTGTCTGCCCGTCGTGACCGCACGAGCATGTGGATTACTAAACAAAACGCGCCAACCAAATGGAGGTTTTTGGATATAAAAATAATCTTTATCGAACAAAACAAACATTTATTGTGTAACTTGGCGTCTCGTGAGTGCAAACATTCGAAGATCATCAAAGGTAAGCGATTAATTTTATTGCTTTTCTGACTTTCGTGACCAATCTACTTTGCTGCTAGCTGTGTGTAATGTTTTGTCTGCTGAGAGCTGTCCTCACATAATCGCATGGTTTGCTTTCACGGTAAAGCCTTTTTGAAATCTGACACGCCAGGTGGATTAACAACAAGTTAAACTGTGTTTTGGTATATTGCACTTGTGATTTCATGAAAATTAAATATTTGAGTAATATAATTTGAATTTGGCGCTCTGCAATTCCCCGGATGTTGAAGAAAATGATCCCGCTAAAGGGATCGGTGCGCCAAGAGGTTTTTAAAGAAAAATTATTCTTTCGTAGTTAAGTTGTTAATGATGAATGCAAGAAAACCTGATTGTTTACTTGGGAGAGCTAAAATGTATTATCTCTCTTGTGCAGGGGGCAGTATTGTGACATCCGGATGAAAAGCGTACCCAAAGTAAACTGCCTGTTACTCAGGCCCAGAAGCTAAGTAGAAACTTGCTTCCAAAACTGTTAACTTCTCTGCGCTACGGATCACTTTTACGGGATCACTTTCCTAAACAACCGCGAGAATTGCAGGGCGCCAAATGCATAAATATTACAAAAAATATTTATAATCATGCAATCACAAGTGAAATATACAAAAACACAGCTTAGCTCGTTGTTAATCCACCTATCGTGTCAGATTTTGAAAATATATTTTACAGCGAAAGAAATCCAAGCTTTTGTGAGTGTAGCTTTCAATGCTACAACAGCTAGCCCCAAATTAGCATTGTCACGAAAGTCAGAAAAGCAATAAAATTAAACGCTTACCTTAGATAATCTTCGGATGTTTGCACTCACGAGACTCCCAGTTACACAATAAATGTTATTTTTGTTTGATAAATATTACTTTTATCACAAAAAAACGCCATTTGGGTTGCGCGTTATGTTGAGAAAACTACAGCCTCGTTCCGGTCCTGAAAGGAAGATGAAAATTTCCAAACGTATCAGATTAAAAAATATTACAAAAAATATTTATAATCATGCAATCACAAGTGAAATATACCAAAACACAGTTTAGCTTGTTGTTAATCCACCTATCATGTCAGATTTGGAAAATATATTTTACAGCGAAAGAAATCCAAGCTTTTGTGAGTGTAGCTTTCAATGCTACAACAGCTAGCCTTATATTAGCTTGGTTAGCTCGGTCACGAAAGTCAGAAAAGCAATAAAATTAATCGCTTACTTTAGATAATCTTCAGATATTTCCACTCACGAGACTCCCAGTTACACAACAAATGTTCTTTTTGTTCGATAAATATTACTTTTATCACAAAAAAACGCCATTTGGGTTGCGCATTATGTTGAGAAAATAACATTTTTTATAATCAATCCTCAGGTTGTTTTTAACAAACATAATCGATAATATTTCAAACGGACCATAACCTATTCTTTAAGAGAGAAAAGGAAAATGGGGAGCCCCTCTCTCGCGCGCAGGAAATATTCAGAGGACATCTGAAAAATGTCGCTCATTTTTCAAAATAAAAGCCTGAAACTATGTCTAAAGCCTGGTCACAGCCTGAGGAAGCCATTGGAAAAGGAATCTGGTTGATACCCCTTTAAATGGAGATTAGACGGGCCAGGGAACACAGAGTTTTTTTTTTTAAATATCACTTCCGGGTTACGTTTTCTCAGGTTTTCGCTTGCAGAATAAGTATTGTTATACTCACAGACAATATTTTGACAGTTTTGGAAACTTTGGAGTGTTTTCTATCGTAATCTGTAAATTATATGCATATTCTACGATCTGGGCCAGAGAAAATGTCAGTTTACGTTGGGCACAAAAAATTCTGACCCCTAGCGCTAAGAAGTTAAAATAATGTCTGTGAGTATAACAGAACTCTTTTGGCAGGCGAAAACCTGAGAAAAATCCATTCAGGAAGTGGGATATCTGAAGTTTGTAGTTTTCTAATGCATGTCTAATAGAGTATCCATTGACTTAGGACTGAGATTGTACTTCCCATGGCTTCCACTAGATGTCAACAGTCTTCAGAAATTGTTTCTAAAGATTGACCAATCCACCCTCTTTCTAAGGGTGGATGGCCAGGTGTCCCTTCCTTCTTTGAGGCGCGTGTCTGTGAAGCGCGGCGTTCGTTCTTTTTCCTTTGTAATGACAACGCTATTGTCCGGTTGAAATATTATTGCATATTCATGCCAAAAAAAACTTGAAGATGGATTCTAGTTCTATGAAGTTCTATGAACTTTAGTGATACAATTTTGACTTTTCGTCTGGATTTTGTGATTGGTTTTGGAGCCAATGGATTTCTGAACAAAACGAGGAGTCCAAAAAGCTACCGCTAAACATCATTCAAACAAGTCAAACTATGTTTCTATTTAATCCTCACGTATCCTAAAATGTCACTAAACTATAATATTTCATACGGAAAGTAATATGCTCAATAGAAAAATAACATTAATAAGCGCGTTGCAACAGACTGATATTGTACCAGGAGTCTTTGTACAAAAACTCAAAATTCTTGCTAGTTTCTGAAGAAACAAACCTGAAACCTTAAAAAAAGACTGTTGACATCTAGTGGAAGCCATAGGAATTGCAATATGGGAGTTGGAATTGCATAGGACCCATAGCTTCCCATTATAAGAGCCTGGGACCTAAAAAAAATATTCTGGTTGCTTTTTCTTTGTGATTTCGCCTGCCATATCAATTGTGTTATATTCTCAGACATTATTTTAACATTTCTAGAAACTTCAAAGTGTTTTCTGAGTAAGAGGCAGTTTACTTTGGCCATGTCAGTCAGGCAGAAATTCAGGAAAATAAACCCTAGCTCTAATTAAACAATCCATTACACAGACAAGAATCCAAAAAGAAGCCAATAAGCTTTTAAACAATACAATACACAGACAAGAATCCAAAATAAACCAATAGGCTATTTAACGATACATTACACAGACAATAATCAACAAAAATAAACCAATAGGCTATTTTAGCCAAATGTAAAAAGTGGGCAACAACACCAGCCTTGTTTAAAGCATAGGCCTAGTGGTTAGAGTGTTGGGCCAGTAACCGAAATGTTGCTGGATTGAATACCTGAGCTGACAAGGTAAAAAAAAATATGTCGTTCTGCCCCAGACCAAGGCAGTTAACCCACTGTTCCCCGGGCGCCGAACACGTGGATGTTGATTAAGGCAGCCCCCCGGGGGTTGGGTTAAATGCGGAAGACACATTTCAGTTAATTGCAACTGACTAGCATCCCTTCCCTTTCCTATGATATTATGGAATAATTATTCCAGATCGTTATTGTCTTTGTTTTATTCTCCTCATAGCCTCTTGATACATTTATAAAATTATATTTTATGTGGAAAGGCTAATAAGCATACTCTCCACCTTCATGTCACTCCCATTTTCTGCTCCACCTACACAGGTTCGAAGTGTTACATGATCTGAATAAATGCATATTCAGGTGAGGCGACGGTCCTTTTCCTTGTCTCAGAGACATGACAAATGTTCGCTTTGACTCTGTTGCAGCATCCGTTGTCATGGTTACCTGACTGCTACAGCAATGAGGGTGGTCAATGCACAGATTGCACATGTTTTAGCGAGAGGAACATTTAGCTCATTTATCCTTCACTAATCCACAACCCCCTTGCTTACTGTTGTAACATTTTCCCGAGAAGCCCTAAATTGGCTCTAAATTCACTGCAGATAAAGCTGTTAACGCTTTGAGCTAACTAGTGCTCTCAAATCATAACCGGAGGTCGACCGCAGATGGGAGTTGTATTCATAACATCGCTAACTTACCTAGCTAACATGTATTTTGTGGGAAAAAATATATAAAAGTTGCTAGCTAGCGTAAGCAACGTTTGCTGATCAATGAGACAGAGCTAGCTAACCAACTGAGCTAGCAAACAATGTAACAAATGTCAAAAGTAACATTTCGGATTCTAAAAATCTCTGCATTTCAGGAATCATAGTAGCATGTACTCCTGGTGCACTGTTCAATTATCTAGCCATTTAAACATTTATTTTTTGAAGAAAAGTATGTTTTTCCCATAGCCCTCACTGGCTTTCATGTGATTTAAACGTGAGCTTTTCCGACGACAGTGGTTGACCAACATTATGGGGCGGAGCTAAGTGTAAATGCTTACAATTCATTGTAAATGCTTACAATGATTATAATTTGCAATGCTTATGAATGCTTATGCATTTTTATACATGCTGGAACATGTAAATAGTTTATAAATGCTTATTCATATTGTTTTATGACAAAGTATTACTAAATTATATATAATTGAATGTGGAGTGTGTTGTGGTACCTTGGGTTGTTTCTATGTTTTCTCTTGAGGAACCTTCTTCTGGTTTTGACTCATCTATGGCTTGTGACAGTTGTTCTTCCTCTTCACATTGCTATAAAAAGTTGAATTCACAGGTTAACATGTTTAATATATTATGACATTGAAAAATAAAATACTCTGTTGAGGATAAAGCACAATAGATTCCATTTAGAATTAGGGCACATTAATGTCTAGTCTGACATGCCTGGTTTGGGCATAATTCATACTACGGCTGTCATTGCCCTGTTGTGACCATCACATAGGAGAGGTTATACGTTTGGAAAAATGAAAGTGACTTTACCGGTAAAACATGTCCCTTTATTTTCCCATCTTAACACGGATAAACAATTATGAAAGTATATCCGTGTTAAAATGGCAGCCAAAACATCACCAAACTATTACTTTTTCTAAGTGTACCTCCATAATATTCAAGATCTCTCGAAATCAGTTCTTGACTTGGACTGAAATAGGTGCCGGTACTCATTCATAGGGCCAGTACTGTTTATATTTAGGTGCAGGAACTCCACAATACATTTGAGCTAATATTCTGTAAGAAGTACAGAAATTTAAGCAGTAGAAAATTAGAGGTTGCGGTACTCAGTTCCAGTGAGCTCCTTCCAAAATCAAGCACTGTGCCCAATAGATTTCATTGGAACAAGATCACGCAATGCGACAGCACAACAGTGGATTCTATCTTGGATTTTATTGAAGTACATTTTTTCAGAGTAGCCTACTCATTACAACCCTAGTCATTACCCACCTTTTGTTCTCCCTGTTCTCCCTGGTGAGTCATTTCTTTCAAACCCTTCTCTGGATTGGAAAAGGATGGGGCTGAAATCTCTGGATCGGGCTTTCGGTCAATAATATATACACAAATTAGTGATTTCACCAGATCCACACAGTTACAATATATATTTTTATTGTTATTGACTCTACATAACTTATGTTGAAAATGTACATGCAGATGTAGGATCTTAATTTGATAAATCTTTTGTTGCTGAGAATTTTCCTGTACGGCAGGAAATGCAGAGGAGCTTCGTGATTGACATAATTTCACTGAAAACCCACACTTTTAATAGTATTTCACTTTTCATGTAGCCTACTTTTGGCCAGCCAACAGCCTAACCACCAATCAAGCAACATTATGGACTAAATGTTAAATCCTGTTACTGCAGGATTATGTTGCTGGGACAATATAGGACAAATTAAGATCCTACATCTGTACAAAACGTGCTGGATCTCAACCTTATACAACCTTTAGCTTTGACCTTGAAATGAAGCATATTGTCACGAGAACGGCAGCAGGCGTGATAATCATATTACAGTAACATGATCAGCATGACCACTGAGGATAGAAATCATGTAAATGTGTCTATTACCCTCTCTGCCTCCTCCTTATTGACAATGCGTTCACCTAACACCTCGGCTGGACCTAGAATTAAGGGAGAGATATAGTACTTTAACAAGGGCAGAATCTCAGATGCAGAGAGATCAGATACAGTAAAAACATTTTTATGACTAGCTTACCACTAAGTAAGTAAATTGTGTATCAAATATATAATCCTGCGTCATTATATCCCCACACATCCAGTCAAACACATACTCATGAAAACTGCTATTATTATATCATTATACACTACTACTATAACTATTACAATATAATTATATACTACTACTACTATATAATTAGATACTACTACTACTACTACTACTATATAATTAGATACTACTACTACTACTACTATATAATTAGATACTACTACTACATAATTAGATACTACTACTACTACCACTACTACTATATCATTAGATACCACTACTACTACTACTACTACTGCTGCTTCTAATACTACTACTATATAATTATATACTACTTATACTACTACTATTATATAATTAGATACTACTACTACTACTACTACTACTGCTACTACTACTACTGCTGCTACAGTTTCTACTGCAACTACTACTACTACTACTACTGCTACTACTACTACTGCTGCTACAGTTTCTACTGCAACTACTACTACTACTACTACTGCTGCTACAGTTTCTACTGCAACTACTACTACAGCTACATCATTTTCCATTACTGTGCCAACTTCAACAGTTTTATGAGTTATTACATTGACAACATTATATTTTAGTATGTTAGGATACATGATGTGTAAGGGCAATGAAAGGACCTTTTTTAAGAACTTTAAAACAGGAGAAAATACCTTTGGTTGTTTCTCTGTTTCCTCCTGAAGAGCCATCTGTCTCTGGTTTTGTCTCATTGGCTTTGGACAAAGGCTGTTGGACCTCTTCCGATTTCTAACAAAACAGTTATATCAATTCATAACATTGGTTAGGTTGAAATTGAAAATAAAAAGGGAAATTCCACTACTTTATTAACTCATTTAAATTATATCCAGCACCACACCAGTGTCTACATATGTAAAAACAGTAATAAACCATTTATAAGGAATTGATAAATAGTGAATTCACCATTTAGTCATTATTAGTCCAACATGTATAACCATTTACAAATCATTAGTAAAGTGTTATTGCAGCCCCTCATCTAAAGTGATTGCTATTGATACTTTTTAAATGTTTTGAGTGACAAGTGCAATGTCTCACAAAAAGACGGTTATGCCATTGGTTTACATTCCAACCGTACCTGATGCCCACTTAAGGTCTAAAAATAACTCAGAACATATGAATGGTAAAATAATAAGCACACACAGGATGTTAAAGGAAATATATCAAACATTTTATATAAATAATTTACAAATGTTGGGGTAATGATTAATACTGTAACGGCTATCGTCATATTCTTCCTCCTCCTCGGACGAGGAGAGGCGAGACGGATCGGACCAATACGCAGAGTGGTTAGTGTTCATAATGATTTATTAAAACGAAACTGAATACTGAATTACAAAACAAATAAACGAAGTGCATAAACCGATACAGTACCGTGTGGTGCAACAAACACAGACACGGAAACAAACACCCACAAAACACACGTGAAACCCAGGCTGCCTAAGTATGATTCTCAATCAGGGACAACGATTGACAGCTGTCTCTGATTGAGAATCATACCCGGCCGAACACAAACATCCCAACATAGAAAATCAAACATAGACAAACCCACCCAACTCACGCCCTGACCAACTAAATAAATACAAGAAAAAGGAAAACAGGTCAGGAACGTGACAAATACATGGTGAGCAAACTGTTTCTAAATGCCCTGTACATGGTTTAATACTGAAGGTTAATACAAAGTATTACCCTGTTCTTTCTGTTTATACATGGTTTATTACTGATGTCTAATACATAGTATTACACTATGTTCTTTCTGTTTATACATGGTTTATTACTGAAGTCTAATAGAAAGTATTACCCTGTTGTCTCTGTTTATACATGGTTTATTACTGACTGTTAATACAAAGTATCACCCTGTTCTTTCTGTTTATACATGGTTTATTACTGATGTCTAATACAAAGTATTACCCTATGTTCATTCTGTTTATACATGGTTTATTACTGATGTCTAATACAAAGTATTACCCTATGTTCTGTCTGTTTATACATGGTTTATTACTGACTGTTAATACAAAGTATTACCCTATGTTCTTTATGTTTAAACATGGTTTAATACTGACTGTTAATACAAAGTATTACCCTGTTCTTTCTGTTTATACATGGTTTATTACTGACTGTTAATACAAAGTATTACCCTATGTTATTTCTGTTTATACATGGTTTATTACTGATGTCTAATACAAAGTATTACCCTGTTCTTTATGTTTAAACATGGTTTATTACTGACTGTTAATACAAAGTATTACCCTGTTCTTTCTGTTTATACATGGTTTATTACTGACTGTTAATACAAAGTATTACACTATGTTCTTTCTGTTTATACATGGTTTATTACTGATGTCTAATACAAAGTATTACCCTGTTCTTTCTGTTTATACATGGTTTATTACTGATGTCTAATACAAAGTATTACCCTGTTCATTCTGTTTATACATGGTTTATTACTGAAGTCTAATAGAAAGTATTACACTATGTTCTTTCTGTTTATACATGGTTTATTACTGACTGTTAATACAAAGTATTACACTATGTTCTTTCTGTTTATACATGGTTTATTACTGACTGTTAATACAAAGTCTTACCCTGTTCTTTCTGTTTATACATGGTTTATTACTGAAGGTTAATACAAAGTATTACCCTGTTCTGTCTGTTTATACATGGTTTATTACTGATGTCTAATACAAAGTATTACCATGTTCTGTCTGTTTATACATGGTTTATTACTGATGTCTAATACAAAGTATTACCCTGTTCTGTCTGTTTATACATGGTTTATTACTGACTGTTAATACAAAGTATTACCCTGTTCTTTCTGTTTATACATGGTTTATTACTGACTGTTAATACAAAGTATTAACCTATGTTCTGTCTGTTTATACATGGTTTAATACTGACTGTTAATACAAAGTATTACCCTGTTCTTTCTGTTTATACATGGTTTATTACTGACTGTTATTACAAAGTATTACCCTGTTCTTTCTGTTTATACATGGTTTATTACTGACTGTTAATACAAAGTATTACCCTGTGTTCTTTATGTTTAAACATGGTTTATTACTGACTGTTAATACAAAGTATTACCCTGTGTTCTTTCTGTTTATACATGGTTTATTACTGACTGTTAATACAAAGTATTACCCTGTTCTTTCTGTTTATACATGGTTTATTAATGAAGGTTAATACAAAGTATTACCCTGTTCTTTATGTTTATACATGGTTTATTACTGAAGGTTAATACAAAGTATTACCCTGTGTTCTTTATGTTTATACATGGTTTATTACTGAAGGTTATTACAAAGTATTACCCTGTTCTTTCTGTTTATACATGGTTTATTACTGAAGGTTATTACAAAGTATTACCCTGTTCTTTCTGTTTATACATGGTTTATTACTGAAGGTTAATACAAAGTATTACCCTGTTCTTTATGTTTATACATGGTTTATTACTGAAGGTTAATACAAAGTATTACCCTGTGTTCTGTCTGTTTATACATGGTTTATTACTGACTGTTAATACAAAGTATTACCCTGTTCTTTCTGTTTATACATGGTTTAATACTGACTGTTAATACAAAGTATTACCCTATGTTCTTTCAATTACTATAAATTTCACAAACATTTTCACAAAAATTCCCCTGCCTGGAAATTCATGAATGGCCGCCGTTTTGCAAGCTCCGACCCAACTCTGCTATTTTGTGGTTATGTTGTAATACATGTTTTGTCTATTTTCACGTAATGTTTCTGCTATTATTTCTTACAACCAACAAGAACATCAGATCGGAAGTTACTTACCCCAATTCCGGCTTCTACTTAGACTCATCTGCCCTGGACTCACTCTGTAATTCCAACCCAATTGTCGGGCTACCCAAGAGGAAATGCCAGCGATACAGAGGTAAGAGAGGGGGATCTCGGTGAGATTAAGGTGAAGGGAGAACCGGCCACCTCTTCCCTCCATTCTACTGGCTAATGTACAGTCAGTCACTTGATAATAAGATGGATGACCTCTGATCTCGGATTCGCTACCAACAGGACTCTCGGAATTGCAATATTCTTTGCTTTTCAGAAACATGGCTCTCAGACAAGATACCCCCCACGTCTATCCAACTTGCTGGATACTCCATTCACCGAGCGGACAGGACAGTGGAGTCAGGGAAATCAAGGGGGGGAGGGGTTTGCCTCTTCATCAACTTCAACTGGTGTGCTAATTCCAGCGTGGTGGAAATGTTGACCCACTGTTCACCCGTCTTGGAATACCTTATGGTCAAATGACGACCATTCAACCTCCCGATGGAGTTTTCAGCTGTTATCGTGACTGCTGTAAAATTCCACCTCAGGACAATACAATACTGTACAAGGCTATAAACAAGCAGGAAACCCTACACCCAGAGGCTGCCTTTCTGGTTGCAGGTGATTTTAATTCTGCATCACTAAAACACACGATGCCCAACTTCCATCAACACGTCTCCAATGCCACTAGGGGCAATAAAGTCCTAGACCACTTCTATTCTACCCACAAGCAAGCGTACAAGGTCCTCCCTCGTCCGCCATCCGGAAAATGTACTCTTGCTTCCTGCTTACAAGCAGAAGTTGAAACAAGAAGTACCTGCGATTTGCTCTGTTGAGAAATGGTCACCAGAATCAGAGGGTATGCTTCAGGACTGCTTTGCTGGCGCTGATTGCAATATGTTCCGAGACTCCGCCGATTACATCGACGAGCTAACCACCTCTGTCACCGGCTTCATTAGAAAATGCATCAATGACGTTCTACCTACGGTGAGGGTTCGCTGCTGGATTAACACAGAGGTAAACTAAAGAGCAGGGCTACAGCACACAGAGCTATCGCAGACAACCCTAAAGCTACGGCCATGGACAGGAATAAGTACAAGAAGGCCCGCAATGATCTCCGCGGAGTCATCAAATTAGCAAAATGACAATACAGGAATAAGGTACAATCATACTACACAGGCTCCACCGCCCGCCAGATGTGGCAGGGGATACAGTCTATTACGGATTACAAAGGAAAACACAACCGTGATCTGCCCAACGATGCCTCTCTACCAGACAAACTCAATGCATTTTATGCACACCTTAAAAACAAAAACATCAAGCCGGGTGTGAGGTTTGTCACCAACCCAGAGGACTGGGTGACTCACTCTCTGAGACCGATGTGAGAAGGGTCTTTAATCAGGTCAACAGCTGCAAGGCCGTGGGCCCCGACGGTATTCCACCGGACGTGCTACCTGTCCCAGACTTGCTGTTTTCAACTCTTAAGGATCGGCTATGAAAAGCCAACTGACATTTATTCCTGATTATTATTTGACCATGCTGGTCATTTATGAACATTTTGAACATCTTGGCCATGATCTGTTATAGTCTCCACCCGGCACAGCCAGAAGAGGACTGGCCACCCCTCATAGCCTGTTTCCTCTCTAGGGTTCTTCCTGGGTTTTGGCCTTTCTAGGGAGTTTTTCCTAGCCACCGTGCTTCTACACCTGCATTGCTTGCTGTTTGGGGTTTTAGGCTGGGTTTCTGTACAGCACTTCGAGATATTAGCTGATGTACGAAGGGCTATATAAAATAAACTTGATTTGATTTGATTTGATTCCAGGCAGGGTTCTCTGACCATACGCAGAACTGGCAGGTATATTCACTGTAATTTTCAACCTCTATTTGTCCCAGTCTGTAATCCACACATGATTTAAGATGACCACAATTATCCCTGTTCCTAAGAACTCTAAGGCTTCCTACCACAATGATTACCGCCATGTAGCACTCACTTCTATAATCATGAAGTGCTTTGAGAGGCTGGTTAAAATCAAATCAAATTGTATTAGTCACATGCTCCGAATACAACAGGTGTAGACCTTACAGTGAAATGCTTACTTACGAGCCCCTAACCAACAATGCCGTTTCAAAAGAATATGGATAAGAATAAGAGATAAAAGTAACAAGTAATTATAGAGCAGCAGTAAAATAGCAATAGCGAGACTATGTACAGGGGGGTACCGATACAGAGTCAATGTGAGGGGGGCACCGGTTAGTTGAGGTAGTATGTACATGTAGGTAGAGTTATTAAAGTGACTATGCATAGATGATAGCAACAGAGAGTAGCAGCGGTGTAAAGAGGGGGAGGGGCAATGCAAATGGTCTGGTTAGCCATTCGATTAGATGTTCAGGAGTCTTATGGCTTGGGGTAGAAGCTGTTAAGAAGCCTCTTGGACCTAGACTTGGAGCTCCGGTACCGCTACATTTTTAGGGCCTTCCTCTGACACCGCCTGGTATAGAGGTCCTGGATGGCAGGAAGCTTGGCCCCAGTGATGTACTGGGCCGTTCGCACTACCCTCTGTAGTGCCTTGCGGTCGAAGGCTGAGCAGGTGCCATACTAGGCAGTGATGCAGCCAGTCAGGATGCTCTCGATGGTGCAGCTGTGGAACCTTTTGAGGATCTGAGGACCGATGCCAAATCTTTTCAGTCTCTTGAGGGGGAATAGGTTTTGTTGTGCCCTCTTCACGACTGTCTTGGTGTGCTTGGACCATGTTAGTTTGTTGGTGATGTGGACACCAAGGAACTTGAAGTTCTCAACCTGCTCCACTGCAGCCTCGTCGATGAGAATGGGGGCGTGCTCGGTTCTCTTTTTCCTGTAGTCCACAATCATCTACTTTGTCTTGATCACCGTTGAGGGACATGTTGTTGTCCTTGCACCACACGGCCAGGTCTCTGACCTCCTCCCTATAGGCTGTCTCGTCGTTGTCGGTGATCAGGCCTACCACTGTTGTGTCATCGGCAAATGTATGGGACGCATTAACTCCATCATCCCAGACACTCTAGATCCAGTCCAATTTGCATACCGCCCCAACAGATCCATAGATGATGCAATCTCGAGCACATCCACATTGACAGGGCAGCAGCAGAGAAGGTAGACAGCTTCAAGTTCCTCTGTGTCCAAATAACTAAAGACAGTACCTCTTCCTGCTCAGGAGGTTGTAAATGTTTGGCATGGTCCCTCAAATCCTGAAAAGGTTCTACAGCTGTACCATTGAGAGCATATTGACTGGCTGCATCACTGCTTGGTATGGCAATAGCACCGCCCTCGATCGCATAGCGTTACAGAAGTTTGTGCAGACAGCCCAGTACATCACTGTGGCCGAGCTGCCTGACAACCAGGACATCTATATCAGGCGGTGTGGAAAGAAGGCCCTGAACATCATCAAAGACCCCAACCACCCAAGCCATAGACTATTTTCTCTACGGCCGAACGACAAGAGATTTCGGTGCATCAAGTCTGACACCAACAGGCTCTTGAACAGCTTCTATCCCCAAGCAATACCACTGATAAATACATTTTAATAAGTAGCTACCCAGACCTAGTTTACCTTGTATCTTTATTGACCTTAATTTCAGTATTTGCACTTTGAAGAACTACTACAACGTTTTTGGTTACTACATGATTCCATATGTGTTATTTCATAGTTGTAATGTCTTCCCTATTATTCTACAATGTAGAAAATAGTAAATAATAAAGAAAAACCCTGCAATGAGTAGGTGTGTCCAAAATGTATACATTTATACTGACTCTACACACCGCACACCCACTCACATACAAGCTGCTGCTACTCTGTTTGTCTTATATCCTGTTGCCTAGTTACCTTACCCCTATACATATCTACCTCCATCACTTCAGTATCCCTGTCTCCTTACCCCTATACATATCTACCTCCATCACTCCAGTATCCCTGTCTCCTTACCCCTATACATATCTACCTCCATCACTCCAGTATCCCTGTCACCTTACCCCTATACATATCTACCTCCATCACTCCACTATCCCTGGCACCTTACCCCTATACATATCTACCTCCATCACTCCAGTATCCCTGTCACCTTACCCTTATACACATCTACCTCCATCACTCCACTATCCCTGTCACCTTACCCCTATACATATCTACCTCCATCACTCCACTATCCCTGGCACCTTACCCCTACACATATCTACCTCCATCACTCCATTATCCCTGTCACCTTACCCCTATACATATCTACCTCCATCACTCCAGTATCCCTGTCACCTTACCCCTATACATATCTACCTCCATCACTCCACTATCCGTGGCACCTTACCCTTATACATATCTACCTCCATCACTCCAGTATCCCTGTCACCTTATCCCTATACATATCTACCTCCATCACTCCAGTATCCCTGTCACCTTACCCTTATACACATCTACCTCCATCACTCCACTATCCCTGTCACCTTACCCCTATACATATCTACCTCCATCACTCCAGTATCCCTGTCACCTTACCCTTATACATATCTACCTGCATCACTCCAGTATCCCTGTCACCTTACCCCTATACATATCTACCTCCATCACTCCACTATCCCTGGCACCTTACCCCTATACATATCTACCTCCATCACTCCACTATCCCTGTCACCTCACCCCTATACACATCTACCTCCATCACTCCAGTATCCCTGTCACCTTATCCCTATACATATCTACCTCCATCACTACCCATATCTACCTCCATCACTCCAGAACCCCTGTCTCCTTACCCCTGTACATATCTACCTCCATCACTCCAGTATCCCTGTCACCTAATCCCTATACATATCTACCTCCATCACTACCCATATCTACCTCCATCACTCCAGAACCCCTGTCTCCTTACCCCTGTACATATCTACCTCCATCACTCCAGTATCCCTGTCACCTTACCCCTATACATATCTACCTCCATCACTCCAGAACCCCTGTCTCCTTACCCCTGTACATATCTACCTCCATCACTCCAGTATCCCTGTCACCTTACCCCTATACATATCTACCTCCATCACTCCAGTATCCCTGTCACCTTAACCTTATACACATCTACCTCCATCACTCCACTATCCCTGTCACCTTACCCCTATACATATCTACCTCCATCACTCCACTATCCCTGGCACCTTACCCCTACACATATCTACCTCCATCACTCCATTATCCCTGTCACCTTACCCCTATACATATCTACCTCCATCACTCCAGTATCCCTGTCACCTTACCCCTATACATATCTACCTCCATCACTCCAGTATCCCTGTCACCTTACCCCTATACATATCTACCTCCATCACTCCAGTATCCCTGTCACCTTACCCCTATACATATCTACCTCCATCACTCCACTATCCCTGGCACCTTACCCCTATACATATCTACCTCCATCACTCCACTATCCCTGTCACCTTACCCCTATACATATCTACCTCCATCACTCCACTATCCCTGTCACCTTACCCCTATACATATCTACCTCCATCACTCCAGTATCCCTGTCACCTTACCCCTATACATATCTACCTCCATCACTCCAGTATCCCTGTCACCTTACCCCTATACATATCTACCTCCATCACTCCACTATCCCTGGCACCTTACCCCTATACATATCTACCTCCATCACTCCACTATCCCTGTCACCTTACCCCTATACACATCTACCTCCATCACTCCAGTATCCCTGTCACCTTATCCCTATACATATCTACCTCCATCACTCCAGTATCCCTGTCACCTTACCCTTATACATATCTACCTCCATCACTCCAGTATCCCTGTCACCTTAACCTTATACATATCTACCTCCATCACTACCCATATCTACCTCCATCACTCCAGAACCCCTGTCTCCTTACCCCTGTACATATCTACCTCCATCACTCCAGTATCCCTGTCACCTTACCCCTATACATATCTACCTCCATCACTCCAGTATCCCTGTCACCTTACCCCTATACATATCTACCTCCATCACTCCAGTATCCCTGTCACCTTACCCCTACACATATCTACCTCCATCACTCCAGTATCCCTGCCACCTACCCCTATACATATCTACCTCCATCACTCCAGTATCCCTGTCACCTTACCCCTATACATATCTACCTCCATCACTCCAGTATCCCTGTCACCTTATCCCTATACATATCTTCCTCCATCACTCCAGTATCCCTGTCACCTTATCCCTATACATATCTACCTCCATCACTCCAGTATCCCTGTCACATTATCCCTATACATATCTTCCTCCATCACTCCAGTATCCCTGTCACCTTATCCCTATACATATCTACCTCCATCACTCCAGTATCCCTGTCACCTTACCCCTACACATATCTACCTCCATCACTCCAGTATCCCTGTCACCTTATCCCTATACATATCTTCCTCCATCACTCCAGTATCCCTGTCACCTTATCCCTATACATATCTACCTCCATCACTCCAGTATCCCTGTCACCTTACCCCTACACATATCTACCTCCATCACTCCAGTATCCCTGTCTCCTTACCCCTATACATATCTACCTCCATCACTCCAGTATCCCTGTCACCTTACCCCTATACATATCTACCTCCATCACTCCAGTATCCCTGTCACCTTACCCCGATACATATCTACCACCATCACTCCAGTATCCCTGTCACCTTACCCCTACACATATCTACCTCCATCACTATACATATCTACCTCCATCACTCCAGTATCCCTGTCACCTTACCCCTATACATATCTACTTCCATCACTCCAGTATCCCTGCACATGTAAACATGGTATTGGAACTTACTTTTTAAATACTTCCTGTATATAGTATGCTTATTTACTTTATTGTGTATTTCATATTTCTTGTGTTTTTTTAGTAATACATTGTTATTGATTATTGCATTGTTGAGCTTTGAGTTTGCAAAAAAGGCATTTTACTGTACTTGTGCATGTGACATTAACACTTGAAACTTGATTTCAATGGGTCTTTCTCCATTTTGATTGTTTTATACTGTTCAATATACTCCTTTCTGTGTTTACAAACAGTTCTGCACGAGGGCAATGCGTGCAAGTTGGTGACAGACCAAGGGGAAGTTCGTATAGTACTTGAAACTCATGTGGCACTTTCTTATCTTTTAAACACAGAACTAGAAACACGATGTTCCCACATATGAAGACACTGGAATGGTGCTAGAGATAATATGAGGTTAAAGAGTGGTGGAATTCCCCTTAAATCATATCTCATTACAGGAAAATAATCAGCATGACCACGGAGGATGTAAATGATGTAAGAGTGTCTTACCCTCTCTGCTTCCTCCTTCTTGTCAAGGTGTTCAGCTAATGCCTCCTCTTCTGCCTCCTCCTTCTTGTCAACGTTTTCCCCTATTAAAACCTCTGCTTCCTCCTTCTTGTCAAGGTGTTCACCTAACACCTCCTCTGCTAGGTCTAGAATGGAGGGTGAGATAGAGTATTGTACATCAGCATAAATGCAGGAAGTGGTTATTTTGAAGAATGAACATATGAAGTGTTTCATTGTTGTGTATTGTGTCTTTATCCTCAAAGAGCTGCATGTTGAACAACTTACCTGGTGACTGAGGAGCTGGTCTTGTCAAAGTGTCTGGGTTTGCTGCTGGCAGAGGGGTCACAACACACAGTTGCTTTGTCTTTCCTTTCTGCACCTCCTGTAGATGGCCGAACTGCTGCTGTATCTGTTGCTGCGCTGCTTGTTGCATTGACTGCTGTTGCTGTGGTTGATTGAACATGACACTCTGTAGATTGGCTCCTGGTGCTCCCAGTGCTGCCATGTCATCAGGAGTGTGAATGTTCTGAACAGGTGTGGTGTCTCTGCCACCCCATTCACAACCTGTCGCACCAGGTGATGCCTCATCATCAGGCTTCTCCATCACTATAACTCCATCTGGTGACACCTCATCATCAGGCCTCTCCACCTCTATAACCCCACCAGGTAAGGCCTCATCACCAGGTCTCTCCACCTCTACAACTCCACCAGGTGACGCCTCATCATCAGGCCTCTCCACCTCTATAACTCCACCAGGTGGCGCCTCATCATCAGGCCTCTCCACCTCTATAACCCCACCAGGTGACGCCTCATCATCAGGTCTCTCCACCTGTATAACCTCACCAGGTGATCCCTCATCATCAGGCCTCTCCACCTCTATAACCCCACCAGGTGACTCCTCATCATCAGGCCTCTCCACCTCTATAACCCCACCTGGTGACTCCTCATCATCAGGCCTCTCCACCTCTATAACCCCACCAGGTGACTCCTCATCATCAGGCCTCTCCACCTCTATACCCCCACTAGGTGACTCCTCATCATCAGGCCTCTCCACCTCTATTACCCCACCAGGTGACGCCTCATCACCAGGTCTCTCCACCTCTATACCCCCACTAGGTGACTCCTCATCATCAGGCCTCTCCACCTCTATAACCCCACTAGGTGACTCCTCATCATCAGGCCTCTCCACCTCTATACCCCCACTAGGTGACTCCTCATCATCAGGCCTCTCCACCTCTATAACCCCACCTGGTGACCCCTCATCATCAGGCCTCTCCACCTCTATACCCCCACTAGGTGACTCCTCATCATCAGGCCTCTCCACTATAATCCCACCAGGTGACGCCTCATCATCAGGCCTCTCCACCTCTATAACCCCACCCGGTGACGCCTCATCACCAGGTCTCTCCACCTCTACAACTCCATCAGGTGACTCCTCATCATCAGGCCTCTCCACCTCTATAACCCCACCAGGTGACCCCTCATCATCAGGCCTCTCCACCTCTATAACCCCACCAGGTGACGCCTCATCATCAGGCCTCTCCACCTCTACAACTCCATCAGGTGACTCCTCATCATCAGGCCTCTCCACCTCTATAATCCCACCAGGTGACGCCTCATCATCAGGCATCTCCACCTCTATAACCCCACCAAGTGACCCCTCATCATCAGGCCTCTCCACCTCCATAACCCCACCAGGTGACGCCTCATCATCAGGCATCTCCACCTCTATAACCCCACCAAGTGACTCCTCATCATCAGGCCTCTCCACCTCTATAATCCCACCAGGTGACGCCTCATCATCAGGCATCTCCACCTCTAGAACCCCACCAAGTGACCCCTCATCATCAGGCCTCTCCACCTCTATAACCCCACCTAGTGACTCCTCATCATCAGGCCTCTCCACCTCTATAACTCCACCAGGTGACTCCTCATCATCAGGCCTCTCCACCTCTATAACCCCACCAGGTGACCCCTCATCATCAGGCCTCTCCACCTCTATAACCCCACCAGGTGACTCCTCATCATCAGGCCTCTCCACCTCTATAACCCCACCAGGTGACTCCTCATCATCAGGCCTCTCCACCTCTATAACCCCACCTGGTGACTCCTCATCATCAGGCCTCTTCATCACTATAACCCCACCTGGTGACACCTCATCATCAGGCCTCTCCACCTCTATAACCCCACCTGGTGACCCCTCATCATCAGGCCTCTCCACCTCTATAACCCCACCTGGTGGCACCTCATCATCAGGCCTCTCCACCTCTATAACCCCACCAGGTGACTCCTCATCATCAGGCCTCTCCATCACTATAACTCCACCTGGTGACCCCTCATCATCAGGCCTCTCCACCTCTATAACCCCACCTGGTGACCACTCATCATCAGGCCTCTCCACCTCTATAACCCCACCAGGTGACTCCTCATCATCAGGCCTCTCCATCACTATAACTCCACCAGGTGACTCCTCATCATCAGGCCTCTCCACCTCTATAACCCCACCAGGTGACCCTTCATCATCAGGCCTCTCCACCTCTATAACCCCACCTGGTGACTCCTCATCATCAGGCCTCTTCATCACTATAACTCCAACTTGTGGGAAATCCCACCACCTAAAGATGAACGGGCTGTATCAGTCTTCTAAAGTCTGGCAGAGAAAACATAATATAGTTTTTAGAGTTTCTCAAAGTAAGGTAAAAAAAACATTGTTAGTGGTTTACTCTCACAAGAAATAAAATGAGTGGATGATCAACCAACACTAAGAACAGATCTCAAATTAGTCACATGTTGTCCTTCTTACGCTGGCTGTCAGTGGTAT
Source organism: Salvelinus fontinalis (assembly GCF_029448725.1). Taxonomy (NCBI): domain Eukaryota; kingdom Metazoa; phylum Chordata; class Actinopteri; order Salmoniformes; family Salmonidae; genus Salvelinus; species Salvelinus fontinalis. The sequence goes on from NW_026600220.1 coordinate 559,138, forward strand.
TGTTTTATAAATTCTTTAGATCACCTACATAGCATTGCCCCTGAATATTTAGCAACATTTTAATTACATTACAAAACATACTTCCAAAGATTCCGTTGATATATCCAATACACAGTTAAAAGGGCAATAAAGTGTTAATAGTGCAGGCTTCAAAATGGCTAACATGCATGAAGATGTCATAATACAGATATGATGTCATTGTTTTAGCACGACAAGCAGTTTTTGAACAACGGCGCACGACATGTTTCAATGTGCCAATAAATCAGCACAATCGACATTTTCATTTTTTTTTTTAATCGCAGCCTTCTGGGAGCAAGGATTTGGATCATCCATACTTTGCTAATGCAGATACAAAACAGAGGAACGGAGAGCAAGGTAGATGTGGAAAACTTAGCAAACTAGGCATTTGTGGTAAATGCATCTTTAAGCATGTCTGCTAATATGGAATTCATTTTTGTGTTTTTATTATTATTTATTTAGCCAGACAAGTCACATTGAAATTTACATCTCTTTTTCAAGTGAGCCCAGGCCAAGAAACTAGCATACATAGTTACACACGAGACACAACACAAAACATAACAAAGAATAGAAGTTAACAGTGACAAGTGCATAAGAGAGCCTAAAAGAGCAGGTTAAAAAACAGCAACCTCCAGTAAGATCAGAGGTGGTGGTTTGTGTCTCTTTGTCAACTACAGCTAGAGCGCAATCCTTAATATTAAGGAAATGTTCACATTTTGCTCGCATGAGTTAGAATACCTCATGATAAGCTGCAGACCATAATATTTACAAACAGAGTTTTCATCTATATTCTTCGTAGCTGTCTATTTACAAACACAAAATGATGCTGACACTAAGACCGCAATTAATGAGCTGTATAAGGCCATAAGCAAATAAGAAAATGCTCATCCAGAGACTGCGCTCCCAGTGACCGGGGACTTTAATGCAGGAAAACATAAATCTGTTTTACCTAATTTCTACCAGCATGTCATGTGCAAATAGAGGAAAAAAATAACTATAGACCACCTTTATTCCACACACAGAGACGAGTACAAAGCTCTCCCTCGCCCTCCACTTGGCAAATCTGACCATACTTCTATCCTTCTGATTCATGCCTACAAGAAAAAACTCAAACAGGAAGTACCACATCAGTCACCGGCTTCATTAATAAGTGCATCGACGTCGTCGTCCCTACAGTTGACCGTGCGTACATATTCCAACCAAAAGCCATGGATTACAGGCAACATCCACACTGAGCAATAGGCTAGAGCTGCCACTTTCAAGGAGCGGGACACTAATCCGTCCGCTTACAAGAAATCCCGCTATACCCTCAGACGAAAGATCAAACCGATAAAGCTTCAGTACAGGACTAAGATTTAATCCTAGCTACACCGGCTCTGACGCTCGTCGGATGTCGCAGGAGTTGCAAACTATGACGGATTACAAAGGGAAACCCAGCCGTGAGCTGCCCAGTGACACAAGTCTACCAGACGAGATAAATTTCTTCTATGCTCGCTTCGAGGCAAGAAACACTGAACCAAGCATGTGGTGGGGGTAGGTGGTGGGGGTAGGCAATAACATATCTGCCAGGACAACAACATCTCCCTCAACATCAGCAAGACAAAGAAGCTGATCGTGGACAACAGGAAAAGGAAGGCCGAGCACGCCCCCATCCACGTCGACAGGGCTGTAGTGGAGCAGGTCGAGAGCTGTCCACATCACTAAGAAACTATCATGGTCCAAACACACCAAGACAGACACACACACACACACACACACACACACACACACACACACACACACACACACACACACACACACACACACACACACACACACACACACACACACACACACACACACACACACACACACACACACACACACACACACACACATTCACATTCCCTCACACTACTCACATATGCTGCTGCTACTCACTGTTTATATATGCATAGTCACTTTCCCCCTACCTACATGTACATATTACCTCAATTACCTGGACTAACCTTTACCCCTGCATATTGAATCGGCACCGGTACCCCTTGTTATTGTTATTTTATTGTGTTACTATTTTTCCTTTAGTTTATTTGGCCATTTTTTTCTTACTTTTTAAAACTCGGAATTGTTGGTTAAGGGCTCATAAGTAAGCATTTCACGGTAAGGTCTACCTACACCTGTTGTATTCAGCGCATATGACAAATTAGATTAGATTTTATTTGAATATTTAAACCTGGGACTCTGTGTGTATCAAGGCTGCCCTCTAGTGGTGAGCATAAACATAACACACATAGGGTGTGTTCATAAATTCAATCTGGAGTGTCAGAGTGTGCTCAGGACTAAGATTGAATCCTAGCTACACCGGCTCTGACGCTCGTCGGATGTCGCAAACTCTGGGCGTTTGTAAATTCAGAGTGTTGTCAGTTTGTTCTTTTGTAAAGTCAGAGTGTTTTGCTCTTGGAGCGTTGAGAGCGCACACTTGACGCTCTGGCCGAGGAGTGGGGTTGATCCAAGCTAACTGGCTAGCGTTGGCTAGCTTGCTAGCTACTTCCAGAAACAAATGAGAGAACAGCTCACTGACCATTTTACTCCCCCTAGCAGAGCTGGTTAGGCTGTTTTCATGTTATCCAGAGCGTTGGTGACTGCAACTGTGCTGCTGGAAACAATTTAAATACGATTTTTTGCAAACTTTTACTGACACCGTTCATATTCAATGGGTGTTGAACGTTCGTAACATCGTCAGTTATTCTGCGCTCTGGCACACTCAGACGAGAGTGCTCTGAAATCACAGTAGATTGAAGCCAGAGTGAATTTCGCACCCATAATTAAATAGAACAGGCGCATCTCTATTGTTATTTTATTGTTACTATTTTTCCTTTAGTTTATTCAGAAAAAAAATATTTACTCTGCATTGTTGGTTAAGGGCTTGCAAGTACCCATTTCATGGTAAGGTAATACCTGTTGTATTCGCCGCATGTGACAAATAATATTTGATTTGATGTGCAGTCTGTGGCCAACAACCCTCCAATCTGGGATTTAAATTCATCACTCAGAATTAAATGATCTAGTTTTAAGTCGTTTCCCAAAGTGTTTCTTGATGATGGGGGCAGCAAAGCTAAAGTCATTCTTAACTCAATTCTTGTGTTGTAAACACGATATAAAATACAGTTCTGTGATCTCTAACGGTAATGTCCATGGGAGAATATCAAGTGCAATCTCCTTGCATCCTCTCTCCTCGCCTCAAAACCCATTTGTGGAGAAGGTCAGAAAAACTGGACCTGTGGCTTTCTCTTACAATGGGGTTTGAGAAGGAGGCAATGATAGGAGAGAGGATACGAGGAGAATGAAATTGAGAATCTCCCCATGACTCTGGAGCGTCAATAAAGTGCTTAAATATATTGGCGGCTGTCCTAAAATGGTCTTATAGACAAACATGTTCGTCTTACAGTTAAGGATGGCCTTCCTGCTAACTGATATAAGGCAGAGTGGTAAGATATCTTGTGTTGGTTACAAATCTTAAAGCAGCATGGTAATGTGTGTCTAGTGTGAGCAGGTAAAAACAATTTATGGTATTCTCAAGAACAAGAAATGGGATTATTTTGCAAAGTGACAATCTGAGGCAGCATAGGAGGTTAATTTCTTGTTCTTGAGAATACCATTAGTTTTGTTTTCTCTGCATTTAAATGGGCAATCAGCAGTTGCTACATCCATTTTTTCATCCAAAAAAATAATATGATTGATTCTTGAAGAATATAACTTATTAATGCCTCATGAGCTTAGTTCAACTGTCGTAGCCCATCAAAACCCCAAATATAAGCTTGTTTTACTCCAATGTTTTTAAACAAAGTAAATATAAACTAACACTACATAGCCTCAAAACATGGTTAAAACGATTGATGTCATGGATGGTCTGTCTTTTCATCCATAGCTCTGTCCATGAATTTGAGAGTGATTACAATTCTCCTCAGATTTTTACAGAATCAGGGGCAGGTAACATGCTTTGTTATTGTTTCAACTACTGATTGCCACCATACGACCAATTTGAGCTGAAAGAGGGAATATTGGACAACATAAAACGCTTCCTGCAATTTGAGAAATACCTAAGAATGGAACACTGTGGAACTCACGCCAGTATTTACAGAATTACATGTGTTGCCTATTTTTCATAATAAAAAAATGACGTTTGCATGAGTTACTCTTGTTACAATGAACATAAAAACATCTCATTACTCATACAACTTATTACAAAAGGAATTTTATAAAATAAAGTGCATACAAAGTACTAAGAAACGTACAAGTTCCACATTTAACTTTTTTATGTCAATTTGGAAATACCAAAAATAGCCATTTTGTATTTGCAGACACAACAATGTGTTTGTTTAAATAGTACAGTTACAGATGTCTTTACCTTTGCCTGCCTGCTGAGTTGGGGACCTACAGTCATATGTCAACAAGTGGAGATGCAGCTGATGTTTTATAGAGATGTGGGGCGTAATCTAAGACCAAGAGCAACAGCATCAGAACATGATTAACCCTATCAGTCCCGAGATCTCAGCAAAAATCATCTTTTCAATTATCTGACTTTCATTTATCTGCACGTATAGCCCTCATATTTAGCCTCACAATGAAGAATTTTACCATTCAGGACAACCAGGGATACAAGTAGAACACAAAACTATTTGACATAAACAGTTGCATTCATGAGTTAATTGATTTATACAGCTCAAGACCAGTTACTGATTGAATGGGTTGTTTGGCCAAGGTCATTTGAAACTACAATGAACAAAATATATAACTTGTTTACATCCCTGTTAGTAGGCATTTCTCCTTTGCCAAGATAATCCATCCACCTGACAGTTGTGGCATATGAAGAGGCTGATTAAACAGTATGACCATTACACAGGACACAAAATACCTTGTCTAAACAACCCTTTTAATCAGTAAAGTATTGTTATGTAACTGTAGCGAAAAGCATGATTTACAAGAAATCCCCTGACTGACTAGAAACAGACTTGCTCAGACCCCTCCCCTTTTAGTCAGTCAGGGGATTTCAGGTGACTCAAACTGAAAATAAAAACTAACATAGGAAATAGATTCATTAAATTCAATAACAGAGATTGGATGTGTATAATTCAATACATGTTTAGGTAGTACATGTGTTTACATAACTGTGCTACTTCTGATCTTCAAATAAAGAAGTGATGGGTGACTTGAGGGAGAAAGAGAGTCAGGTCAAGACCAGTTACACCAAAATGACTGCAGGGAGAGAACAGATGCAAAGAGAGAAAGACAAAGTTCATATCGTATGAGAGCTTCTACTGTCATGAAGACAATAATATATCATGTATTGATAGATCGTAAATAATTGCTGTTTGTGTGAATAATGGCTTTTGTGTGATTAAGGAGAAGTAGAATGAAGCATTAAGACTCTGGGATGTTTTGCCTGATAAAGTCATAGTGGAAGTAGAAAAAGGGGTTTTGCTGAATATTAGTGTGTCGGTTTGAAGAAGTGTCTTTGTACTTCCTGTGACCGGAGACCCTCAATATGTTATCTGGGGCAACAGTAGGTCGAGAAGAGGAAGTGGCCCCAAGTGCTATGAAACCCAGACGAGAAGAGGAAGTTGCCCCAAGCACTATGGAACCCCAACCTGGTCTCAAAACATGTCGTATTATTATATTTACTCCAATTAGGGGTAGAGTTAGGGGAAAATAATAAAGGAAAATATTTGTATAAAAAAAATAGAGAGAATATATGGGGATTGGTAATAATGCAGACAATTACATTGATGGAAGCAAAAATAAATCTGCAATATTAAAGCTGATCTACCCCCTAAAAGATTTAAAATAAATAAATACATTAAATGTAATCAGTAAGGTATCATTTTTTAACTGCAGCATGGTGCATGATTTACAAGAAATCCCCTCACTGACTAGAAAAAGACTTACTCAGACCCCTCCCCCCCTTTTAGTCTGTCTGGGGATTTCAGGTGACTCAAACTGAAACTAAAACTAACAGATCAAGACCAGTTACAGCAACCTGACTGCAGAGAGAGATCAGATGCAAAGAGAGAGACAACGATCACATCTTATGAGAGCTTATACTGTCTCATACGGTATAATGTCTAATAATATATATCAAATATAATATATGCCATATGTCACGATTAGACAGTGATACTGGGTCACTGATATGTCTAAGATTACCTTGTGTAAAAAAAACAATTGAATCAGTAAAGTATTGTTATGCAACTGCAGGAGAGAGTATGATTTACAAGAAATACCCTGACTGACTAGAAATGGACTTCCACAGACTTTGGGGGGAGGGGGGGTCTGATACTTTAGTTACTGATTGACTGGGTTGTTTGGCCAAAGTCATTTGAAACTTAAACTAACATAGAAAAACAAAGAAAACTCAGTGACGTAACATATTGGATGTGTATGATTCAATGACATGTTTACGCAGTACATGTGGTTACATACGATTTGTGTGTTGTGCTATTTCTGAAAGGAGTGATGGGTGACCTTAAGGAGAAAGAGAGTCAGGTCAAGAGCAGTTACACCAACAGCAGGGAGAGAACAGATGCAAACAGAGAGTTCATACCTTATAAGAGCTTTTACTGTCATAAAACAATAATATATAATAATCAAATCAAATTGTATTGGTCACATACAAATATTTATTATATGTTATTGCGGGCGTAGCGAAATGCTTGTGTTCCTAGCTCCAACAGTGCAGTAGTATCTAACAATTCTCAAAAATACACACACATCTAAAAGTAAAAGTATGGAATTAGAAATATTAGGATACAGTAAAGCAGCATGCAAACATTATTAAAGTGACTAGTGTTCCATTATTAAAGTGACCATTGATTCCATGTCTATGTTTATAGGGCAGCAGCCTCTAAGGTGCAGGGTTGAGTAACCGGGTGATAGCCGGCTAGTGATGGTGGTGCAGTTGCTGTGCAAGGCGGTGATACAACCCGACAGGACGCTTTCAATTGTGCATCTGTAAAGGTTTGTGAGGGTTTTAGAGGTCAAGCCAAATTTCTTCAGCCTCTTGAGGTTGAAGAGGCGTTGTTGCGCCTTCTTCACCACACTGTCTATGTGGGTGGACCATTTCAGATTGTCAATTATGTGTACTCCAAGGAAGTTAAAGCTTTTCACCTTCACTGCGGTGTCATTGATGTGGATAGGAGCGTGATCACTCTGCTGTCTGCTGAAGTCCACGATCAGCTCATTCGTTTTGTTAACTTTGAGGGAGAGGTTATTTTCCTGGCACCACTCCGCTAGGGCCCTCACCTTCTCCCTGTAGGCTGTCTCGTCAATGTTGGTAATCAGGCCTACTACTGTTGTGTCGTCTGCAAACTTGAAGATTGAGTTGGAGGCGTGCGTGGCCACGCAGTCATAGGTGAACAGGGAGTACAGTAGGGGGCTAAGCACTCACCCTTGTGGGGCCCCTGTGTTTGAGGATCAGCATAGTGGAGTTGCTGTTTCCTACCATCACCACCAGGACCCAATTGCACAGGGTAGGGTTCAGACCCAGGTCCCCAAGCTTGATGATGAGCTTAGAGGGTACTATGGTGTTGAAGGCTGAGCTATAGTCAATGAATAGCATTCTTACATAGTTATTCCTCTTGTCCAGATGGGATAGGGCAATGTGCAGTGTGATGACGATTGCATCGTCTGTGGATATATTGGGGCGGTATGCAAATGTTATTGGGTCTATGGGTGTCAGGGAAGGTGGACGGGGATATGATCCTTAACTAGGCTCTCAAATCACTTCATGATGACAGAAGTGAGTGCTACGGGGCTATAGTCATTTAGTTCAGTTACCTTTGCATTATTGGGTACAGGAACAATGTTGGACATCTTGAAGCAAGTAGGGACAGCAGACTGGGATAGGGAGAGACTGAATATGTCCGTAAACACTCCAACCACCTGCTCTGAGGACGCAGCTAGGGATGTCGTCTGGGCCGGCAGCCTTGCGAGGTTTAACGATTTTAAATGTCTTACTCATGTCGGCCACAGAGGCACTGTGCTATCCTCAAAGCGGGCGAAGAAGATGTTTAGCTTGTCTGGGAGCAAGACGGTGGTGTAAATAGAAGGGGGAGGGGGGGGGGCGGCAATGCAAATAGCCTGGGTAGCCATTTGATTAGGTGTTCAGGAATATTATGGCTTGTGGGTAGAAGCTGTTTAGAAGCCTCTTGGACCTAGACTAGGTGCTTCTGTACCGCTTGCCGTGCGGTAGCAGAGAGAAGAGTCTATCACTAGGGTGTCTGGAGTCCTTGACAATTTTTAGGGCCTTCCTCTGACACTGCCTGGTATAGAGGTCCTGGATGGCAAGAAGCTTGTAGTGCCTTGCGGTCGGAAGCCGAGCAGTTGCCATACCAGGCAGGGTTGCAACCAGTCAGGATGCTCTCGATGGTGCAGCTGTAGAACCTTTTGAGGATCTGAGGACCCATGCCAAATCATTTCAGTCTCCTGGGAATAGATTTTGTCGTGCCATCTTCACGACCATCTTTTCCCTTTATAATCCCTGATTGCTTGGAGTCCCTGCCACATATGTCTTGTGTCTGAGCCACTGAATTGCGACTCCACTCTGTCTCTGTACTGACGTTCTGCCTGTGTGATTGCCTTACGGTGGGAATAACTACACTGTTTGTATTCAACCATATTCCCAGTCACCTTGCAGTGTTTTTTTTATTTATTTTATTTTATTTCACCTTTATTTAACCAGGTAGGCTAGTTGAGAACAAGTTCTCATTTGCAACTGCGACCTGGCCAAGATAAAGCATAGCAGTGTGAACAGACAACAACACAGAGTTACACATGGAGTAAACAATAAACAAGTCAATAACATGGTAGAAAAAAGAGAATCTATATACAATGTGTGCAAAAGGCATGAGGTAGGCAATAAATCAAATAATTACAATTTAGCAGATTAACACTGGAGTGATAAATCATCAGATGATCATGTGCAAGAAGAGATACTGGTGTGCAAAAGAGCAGAAAAGTAAATAAATAAAAGCAGTATGGGGGTGAGGTAGGTAAATTGGGTGGGTAGTTTACAGATGGACTATGTACAGCTGCAGCGATCGGTTAGCTGCTCGGATAGCAGATTTTTAAAGTTGTTGAGGGAGATAAAAGTCTCCAACTTCAGAGATTTTTGCAATTCGTTCCAGTCGCAGGCAGCAGAAAACTGGAAGGAAAGGCGTCCAAATGAGGTTTTGGCTTTAGGGATGATCAGTGAGATACACCTGCTGTAGCGCGTGCTACGGGTGGGTGTAGCCATCGTGACCAGTGAACTGAGATAAGGCGGCACTTTACCTAGCATAGCCTTGTAGATGACCTGGAGCCAGTGGGTCTGACGACGAGCATGTAGCGAGGGCCAGCCGACTAGGGCATACAGGTCGCAGTGGTGGGTCGTATAAGGTGCTTTAGTAACAAAACGGATGGCACTGTGATAAACTGCATCCAGTTTGCTGAGTAGAGTATTGGAAGCTATTTTGTAGATGACATCGCCGAAGTCGAGGATCGGTAGGATAGTCAGTTTTACTAGGGTAAGTTTGGCGGCGTGAGGGAAGGAGGCTTTGTTGCGGAATAGAAAGCCGACTCTAGATTTGATTTTGGATTGGAGATGTTTGATATGAGTCTGGAAGGAGAGTTTGCAGTCTAGCCAGACACCTAGGTACTTATAGATGTCCACATATTCTAGGTCGGAACCGTCCAGGGTGGTGATGCTAGTCGGGCGTGCGGGTGCAGGCAGCGAACGGTTGAAAAGCATGCATTTGGTTTTACTAGCGTTTAAGAGCAGTTGGAGGCCACGGAAGGAGTGTTGTATGGCATTGAAGCTCGTTTGGAGGTTAGATAGCACAGTGTCCAGGGAAGGGCCGGAAGTATACAGAATGGTGTCGTCTGCGTAGAGGTGGATCAGGGAATCGCCCGCAGCAAGAGCAACATCATTGATGTATACAGAGAAAAGAGTCGGCCCGAGAATTGAACCCTGTGGTACCCCCATAGAGACTGCCAGAGGACCGGACAACATGCCCTCCGATTTGACACACTGAACTCTGTCTGCAAAGTAGTTGGTGAACCAGGCAAGGCAGTCATTAGAAAAACCGAGGCTGTTGAGTCTGCCGATAAGAATATGGTGATTGACAGAGTCGAAAGCCTTGGCCAGGTCGATGAAGACGGCTGCACAGTAATGTCTTTTATCGATGGCGGTTATGATATCGTTTAGTACCTTGAGCGTGGCTGAGGTGCACCCGTGACCGGCTCGGAAACCGGATTGCACAGCGGAGAAGATACGGTGGGATTCGAGATGGTCAGTGATCTGTTTGTTGACTTGGCTTTCGAAGACCTTAGCTAGGCAGGGCAGGATGGATATAGGTCTGTAACAGTTTGGGTCCAGGGTGTCTCCCCCTTTGAAGAGGGGGATGACCGCGGCAGCTTTCCAATCCTTGGGGATCTCAGATGATACGAAGGAGAGGTTGAACAGGCTGGAAATAGGGGGTGCGACAATGGCGGCGGACAGTTTCAGAAATAGGGGGTCCAGATTGTCAAGCCCAGCTGATTTGTATGGGTCCAGGTTTTCCAGCTCTTTCAGAACATCTGCTATCTGGATATGGGTAAAGGAGAAGCTGGGGAGGCTTGGGCGAGTAGCAGCGGGGGGGGCGGGGCTGTTGGCCAAGGTTGGAGTCGCCAGGAGGAAGGCATGGCCAGCCATTGAGAAATGTTTGTTGAAGTTTTCGATTATCACGGACTTATCAGTGGTGACCGTGTTACCTAGCCTCAGTGCAGTGGGCAGCTGGGAGGAGGTGCTCTTGTTTTCCATGGACTTTACAGTATCCCAGAACTTTTTGGAGTTAGAGCTACAGGATGCAAATTTCTGCTTGAAAAAGCTGGCCTTTGCTTTCCTGACTGACTGCGTGTATTGGTTCCTGACTTCCCTGAACAGTTGCATATCGCGGGGGCTCTTCGATGCTATTGCAGTTCGCCACAGGATGTTTTTGTGCTGGTCGAGGGCAGTCAGGTCTGGAGTGAACCAAGGGCTATATCTGTTCTTGGTTCTGCATTTTTTGAACGGAGCATGCTTGTCTAATATGGTGAGGAAGTAACTTTTAAAGAATGACCAGGCATCCTCAACTGACGGGATGAGGTCAATATCCTTCCAGGGTACCCGGGCCAGGTCGATTAGAAAGGCCTGCTCGCAGAAGTGTTTTAGGGAGCGTTTGACAGTGATGAGGGGTGGTCGTTTGACCGCGGACCCGTGGCGGATACAGGCAATGAGGCAGTGATCGCTGAGATCTTGATTGAAGACAGCAGAGGTGTATTTGGAGGGCAAGTTGGTCAGGATAATGTCTATTAGGGTGCCCATGTTTACGGATTTAGGGTTGTACCTGGTGGGTTCCTTGATGATTTGTGTGAGATTGAGGGCATCAAGCTTAGATTGTAGGACTGCCGGGGTGTTAAGCATATCCCAGTTTAGGTCACCTAACAGAACAAACTCTGAAGCTAGATGGGGAGCGATCAATTCACAGATGGTGTCCAGGGCACAGCTGGGAGCTGAGGGGGGTCGGTAGCAGGCGGCAACAGTGAGAGACTTATTTCTGGAGAGATTCATTTTTAAAATTAGAAGTTCAAACTGTTTGGGCATAGACTTGGAAAGTATGACAGAACTTTGCAGGCTATCTCTGCAGTAGATTGCAACTCCTCCCCCTTTGGCAGTTCTATCTTGACGGAAAGTGTTATAGTTGGGTATGGAAATCTCAGAGTTTTTGGTGGCCTTCCTAAGCCAGGATTCAGACACGGCAAGGACATCAGGGTTGGCAGAGTGTGCTAAAGCGGTGAGTAAGGCAAACTTAGGGAGGAGGCTTCTGATGTTGACATGCATGAGGCCAAGGCTTTTTCGATCACAGAAGTCAACAAATGAGGGTGACTGGGGACATGCAGGGCCTGGGTTTACCTCCACATCACCCGAGGAACAGAGGAGTAGTAGGATGAGGGTGCGGCTAAAGGCTATCAAAACTGGTCGCCTAGAGCGTTGGGGACAAGGAATAAAAGGAGCAGATTTATGGGCGTGGTAGAATAGATTCTGGGCATAATGTGCAGACCAGGGTATGGTGGGGCACGGGTACAGCGGAGGCAAGCCCAGGCACTGGGTGATGATAAGAGAGGTTGTATCTCTGGACATGCTGGTCTCAATGGGTGAGGTCACCGCATGTGTGGGGGGTGGGACAAAGGAGGTATCAGAGGTACGGAGAGTGGAACTACGGGGTCCATTGCAAACCAAAACAATGATAACTAGCCTGAACAACAGTATGCAAGGCATATTGATATTTGAGAGAGACATACAATAAGGCATAAAGTGATTGCAGGTCTTGATTGGGAGAGCTAGCTAAAACAACAGGTGAGATAACAGCAGCTAGTCAGCTAACACAGCAACAGAAGGTAAAAATGGCGACGACTAGGCAGAGAGGGTCGGATTAACTACACACAGATCCTGAGTTAAAGCACAGAGCCGACAGATAAAACACAAATAAACAGAATGGAGTACCGTGAATTAATGGACAGTCAAGCAGGAATCAGCTATGTAGCCAAGTGATCATAGTGTCCAGGGGGCAGCCGTAGATGGAGCAGTGAGGCCTCCACTAAGCTAGCACGCGTTTAAAGTTAGTAGCCCGGGGGGTGGTCTGCTCAGACGGAGGGGGTCTGCTCAGACGGAGGCCGGTTGAGGGCACAGCGGATGGGATATTCGTCTGCAGACCAGACGTGGTCGTGTCGACAGAGAATCCAAGCCGGATGGCGATGGCGAAAGAGAGGTTGTGAATTGTAGAATTGTGTTTGCTAACTGGTGCTAGCTTCCTGGCTGCGCTAGCTGCAAGATAAGCTAGCAGTTAGCAGACCGGGGCAGGCAGGTAGGTAGGTTAGTAGGTTAGCAGAATGGGCCTTCAGCGGGCGTCACGCCTGAGGGGCCTGTTGGAGTCCTCGGGCAGATTATGTCGGTATTCCAGTCGTAGAGGATCGGCGGGGTTCCGTGCTCCGTACCGGCAGTAAAGGGGTCCGGATATTGTAGCCCAGGAGTGGGCTTCAGTGGTAGCACAGGAGCCCTAGCCGGGCTAGCTTCAGGCTAATTGGTGCTTGCTCCGGGATGGAAACGCTAGCCAGGAGTGGTCACTCGGGATTGTGGTTAGCTAGTTGCGAAGATCCAGATGAAAATGTTCAGAGTTTGCGGTAGGAATCCGGGGATATGGAGAGAAATAGGTCCGTTATGCTCTGGTTTTAGTCACGTTGTTCGAACTAGCGAGAGCTTTCCGAGCTAAAGGTTAGCTGATGACCGCTAGCAATGGTTTGCTAACTGATAGCTGGTAGGTGGTTAGCTGGCTATCTTCAGTTGATGGATTCCAGATCAGAAGTAAATAGAAATACTTTAGAAAAAAGCAGATCCACGCCACATTGGGTGAGGCGGGTTGCAGGAGAGTAGAAGTTGAGGTTTAAGAAAATATTTTTAAATCATCTGGGCACTATTTTTAAATGCGGTGGTTCACACTTTCAGTTTTGCACGAATGCTGCCATCTATCCACAGTTTTTGGTTTTGGGTAGGTTTTAATAGTCACAGTGGGAACAACATCCCCAATACACTTCCTGATGAACTCAGTCACTGTGTCCATGTACATGTCAATGTTATTCTCAGAGGCAACCCGGAACATATCCCAGTCCGTGTGATCAAAACCTGGATTCCGATTGGTCAGACCAGCTTTAAATAGACCTTAGTACGTGTACTTCTTGTTTGAGTTTCTGCCTATAGGAAGGGAGGAGCAGGATGGAATCGTGATCTAATTTGCCGAAGACGTCCGGATCGGGGTCCGACCCCGCGGACGTCCGGATCGGGGTCCGTCAGTTCCATCCCCCAGCACCTCTGATCCTACTCCGATGGAGCTGGGAGGTGCTGCTATGAGGGGTACCGGAGGGGGGACCATTCCCTGCACCACCTGTGGCCGCAGAGGACACACTGCTGGTCGGTGCTGGGGAGGTTCCCCAGGGAGTAGAGGTGGCAGGCGGAGCACTGGTGGATCATCTCAGGTGAGTAGGCACACACCTCACCCAGAGCTCCCTGTTGCACACATGTGGTTGTATATAGCATTTCCAGAGTTTTTCCAGCAGTCCCAGCATAAGGCGCTAGTAGATTCAGGCGCAGCTGGGAACTTTATTGACCGTACTTTTGCACTTAGTTTAGGGATCCCTATTGTTCCTGTTGATGTTCCCTTCCCTGTACATGCCTTAGATAGTCGTCCTTTGGGGTCAGGGCTAATCAGGGAGGTCACAGCTCCACTCTGTTTGATAACGCAGGAGAGTCATGAGGAGAGAATTAGTCTCTTTCTGATCAACTCTCCTGCGTATCCTTTTGTGTTAGGCCTTCCCTGGTTGGCTTCTCATGATCCCACTATTTCGTGGCAACAGAGGGCTCTCAAGGGATGGTCCCTTCAGTGCTCAGGGAGATGTGTAGGTGTTTCCTTAGGTGCCACTACGGTGGAGAGTCCAAACCAGGTCTCCACCATGCACATTCCTCACTAATATGACGATTTGGCACTCGCCTTCTGTAAAAAGAAGGCGACTCAATTACCACCCCATCGACAGGGGGATTGTGCGATAAATCTCCTGGTAGACGCTGCACTTCCTAGGAGTCACGTGTATCCTCTGTCACAGGAGGAGACGGCAGCTATGGAAACATATGTCACAGAATCTCTGGGATACATCCGGCCTTCCATTTCACCTGTCTCCTCGAGTTTCTTTTTTGTGAAGGAGAAGGATGGAGGTTTGCGCCCGTGTATAGACTATCGAGGTTTGAATAAAATCACGGTAAAATACAGTTACACTCTACCTCTCATAGCCAGTATGACAGAGTCATTGCAGGGGGCACGCTTCTTCACAAAATTGGACCTCAAGAGCGCATACAACCTGGTACGTATTAAGGCGGGGGATGAGTGGAAGATGGTATTTAGCACC
Organism: Salvelinus fontinalis; assembly: GCF_029448725.1. Taxonomy (NCBI): domain Eukaryota; kingdom Metazoa; phylum Chordata; class Actinopteri; order Salmoniformes; family Salmonidae; genus Salvelinus; species Salvelinus fontinalis. Next base: position 574,141 of record NW_026600220.1, read on the forward strand.
ACATCTGGGCACTATGAATATCTCGTCATGCCGTACGGGTTAATGAATGCTCCATCAGTCTTCCAATCCTTTGTAGATGAGATTTTCAGCGATCTGCACGGACAGGGTGTAGTGGTGTATATAGATGATATTCTAATATACTCCGCTACACGCGCCGAGCATGTGTCTCTGGTGCGCAAGGTGCTTGGTCGACTGTTGGAGCATGACCTGTAAGTCAAGGCTGAGAAATGTCTGTTCTTCCAACAGTCCATCTCTTTCCTAGGGTACCGCTTTTCCACGTCAGGGGTAGAGATGGAGAATGACCGAATTTCAGCCGTGCGTAATTGGCCGACTCCAACCACGGTAAAGGAGGTGCAGCGGTTCTTAGGGTTTGCCAACTACTACCGGAGGTTTATCCGGGGCTTTGGTCAGGTAGCAGCTCCCATTACCTCCTTGCTGAAGGGGTGTCCGGTGCGGCTGCAGTGGTCAGCTGAGGCGGACAGGGCATTTAGTCAGCTGAAGGCTCTGTTTACCTCGGCTCCCGTGCTGGCTCATCCTGATCCCTCCTTAGCGTTCATAGTTGCGGTGGATGCGTCCGAGGCTGGGATAGGGGCTGTGCTGTCTCAGCGCTCGGGTACGCCACTAAAACTCCGCCCCTGCGCTGTCTTTTCGAAGAGGCTCAGCCCGGCGGAGCGAAACTATGATGTGGGGGACCGGGAGCTGTTGGCTGTTGCCAGGGCTCTGAACGCGTGGAGACATTGGCTTGAGGGGGCTAGACACCCTTTCCTCATTTGTACTGACCACCGCAATCTGGAGTACATTCGGGCAGCTAGGAGACTGAATCCTTGCCAGGCGAGGTGGGCCATGTTTTTCACCCGCTTTGTTTTCACTCTATCCTACAGACCAGGTTCCCAGGACGTTAAGGCAGACGCACTGTCCCGGATGTATGACACGGAGAAGAGGTCCGCAGATCCCACTCCCATAATTCCAGTTTCTTGCCTGGTGGCACCGGTGGTATGGGAGGTGGATGGGGACATCGAGCGGGCGTCACATACGGATCCCCCTACCCCACAGTGTTCAGATGGGCGTCTGTATGTTCTGTTTGATGTCCGCGATTTTTTGATCTGTTGGGCCCATACGTCACCCTCCTCTGGTCATCCTGGCATCGGTCAGAGAGTGCGCTGTCTTGCTGGGAAGTACTGGTGGCCCACTTTAGCTAAGGACGTGAGGGCTTATGTTTCCTCCTGCCCGGTGTGCGCACAGTGCAAGGCACCTAGACACCTGCCCAGAGGGAAATTACAGCCTCTTCCTGTTCCACAACGACCGTGGTCACACCTATCGGGGTCCCCAATTCACATCTAAAGTCTGGAGGGAGTTTATGGAATGCCTGGGGGTCTCGGTCAGCCTCACATCAGGTTTTCACCCCGAGAGTAAGGGGAAGGTGGAGAGAGTCAACCAGGATGTGGGTAGGTTTCTGCGGTCCTATTGCCAGGACCGGCCGGGGGAGTGGTCAGTTTTCATCCCCTGGGCGGATATGGCCCAAAACTCTTTTCGCCAGTCTTCCACTAACCTATCTCCTTTCCAGTTTGTGTTAGGTTATCAGCAGGTCCTGGCACCGTGGCAACAAAGCCAGATCGAGGCTCCTGCGGTGGATGAATGGTTTCGGCACTCAGAGGCGACATGGGACGCTGCTCATGTGCGTCTACAACGGGCCATCAGGAAGCAGAAGGCGAGTGCCGACTGCCTGTCTCCTGGTAGCACCTCCATGCTCTGGACACTACGCTGACAGACACAGCAAACCTTTTTGCCACAGCTCGCATTGATGTGCCATCCTGGATGAACTGCACTACCTGAGCCACTTGTGTGGGTTGTAGACTCCGTCTCCTGCTACCACTAGAGTGAAAGCACCGCCAACATTCAAAAGTGACCAAAACATCAGCCAGGAAGCATAGGAACTGAGAAGTGGTGTGTGGTCACCACCTGCAGAACCATTCCTTTTTTGGGGGTGTCTTACTAATTGCCTATAATTTCCACCTTTTGTCTATTCCATTTGCACAACAGCATGTGAAATTTATTGTCAATCAGTGTTGCTTCCTAAGTGGACAGTTTGATTTCACAGAAGTGTGATTGACTTGGAGTTACATTGTGTTGTTTAAGTGTTCCCTTTATTTTTTTGAGCAGTGTATAAACAAAGTTAAAAAAAAACAGGGACAGGGATTATGTTATTGTTTCAACTACTGATTGCTGCCATAAAACCAATTTGAGCTGTAAACACTTCCTGCAGTTTGAGAAATACCCAAGAATGGAACGCTGTGGTACTCCAGTATTTCCAGAAAGCTTGTCAGAAGTCATGTCATCAACCTGGACACATTGTGATCTAACACTAAGATAAGCATCAGAAGTCCATAATCTGCCTTTTATTTTAAGTCCATGTTAGTCCCTGATATGTTTAATTTCAGGAATGGACAAAATGCCTACATCATATTGCATGTGTTGCCTATTTTATTTGAGTAATCTATATATTACACGTTTGCATGAGTTACTCTTGTTACAAAGAACATACAAACATCTCATCACTCATACAACTTATTATAAAAGGCATTGTATAAAATAAAGTGACATTTATATAATACTAATAAACTTAAAGTTCCACATGTAACTTTTTTTATGTAAATTTGGAAAAAACAAAAGTAGCCATTTTGTATTTGCACAATGTGTTTGGTGTTGAAATAGTTCAGTTATATATGTCTTTATGTCTTTACCTTTGCCTGCCTGCTGAGTTGGGGACCTACAGTCATATGTCTACAAGTGGAGATGCAGCTGATGTTTTATAGAGATGTGGGGCGTCATCTAAGACCAAGAGCAACAGCATCAGAACATGATTAACCCTATCAGTCCCGAGATCCCAGCAAAAATTGGCTTTTCAATGATCTGACTTTCATTTATCTGCATGTCCAGCCCCTATATTTAGCCTCACAATTAAGTATTTTACCATTTTATTTTCAGGACAACAAGGTCTACAATTAGAACACAAAAGTGTTTGACATAAACAGTTGCATTCATGAGTGTTATTGACAAAAAGCTGATGAAAATGAATTGATTTATACAAAGACCAGTGATATGACTAACATTCCCTTGTCTAAACAACCCATTTAATCAGTAAGGTATATTTTTTTAACTGCAGCAGAGAGCATGATTTACAAGAAATCCCCTGACTGACTAGAAACAGACTTACTCAGACCCCTCCCCTTTTAGTCAGTCAGGGGATTTCAGGTGACTCAAACTGAAAATAAAACTAACATAGCAAATATATTCATTAAACTCAAAAAAGTAACATAGATTGGATGTGTATGATTCAATACATGTTAGGTAGTATATGTGTTTACATACGTGTTGTGTGTTGTGCTATTTCTGATCTTCAGATAAAGAAGTGATGGGTGACATGAGGGAGAAAGAGAGTCAGCTCAAGACCAGTTACACCAACCTGACTGCAGAGAGAGAACAGATGCAAAGAGAGAAAGACAAATTTCATATCTTATGAGAGCTTCTACTGTCATGAAGACAATAATATATAATGTATTGATAGATTGTAGATAATTGCTGTTTGTGTGAATAATGGCTTTTGCGTCATTAAGGAGTAGAATGAGGCCTTAAGTCTCTGGGATGTTTTGCCTTATTAGTCATAATGAAAGTAGAAAAAAGGGTTAAGCTGAATATTAGTGTGTCGGTTTGAAGTGTCTTTGTACTTCCTGTGACCTGTGACCCCCAATATGTTATCTGGGGCAACAGTAGGACGAGAAGAGGAAGTTTCCCCAAGCGCTATGGAACCCAGACGAGATGAGAAATTGGCCCGAAGCGCTATGGATCCCAGACAAGAAGAGACCGCACCAAGTCAGCTGTATAAGGAAATAAGCAAACAGGAAACCGCTCACCCAGAGGCGGCGCTCCTAGTGGCCGGAGACTTTAATGCAGGGAAACTTAAATCAGTTCTACCTCATTTCTATCAACATGTTAAATGTGCAACCTGAGAAAAAAACATTTCTAGATCACATGTACTCCACACACAGAGACGCGTACAAAGCTCTCCCTCGCCCTCCATTTGGAAAATCCGACCACAATTCTATCCTCCTGATTCCTGCTTACAAGCAAAAATTAAAGCAGGAAGCACCAGTGACTTGGTCTATAAAAAAGTGGTCAGATGAAGCAGATGATAAACTACAGGACTGTTTTGCTATCACAGACTGGAAAATGTTCCGGGATTCTTCCGATAGCATTGAGGAGTACACCACATCAGTCACTGGCTTTATCAATAAGTACATCGAGGACGTCGTCCCCACAGTGACTGTACGCACATACCCCAACCAGAAGCCATGGATTACAGGCAACATTCGCACTGAGCTAAAGGGTAGAGCTGCCGCATTCAAGTTGCGGGACTCTAACCCGGAAGCTTATAAGAAATCCTGCTATGCCCTCCGACGAACCATCAAACAGGAACAGCGTCAATACAGGGCTAAGATTGAATTGTACTACACCGGCTCCGACATTCGTCTGATGTGGCAGGGCTTGCAAACCATTACAGACTACAAAGGGAAGCACAGCCGCAAGCTGCCCAGTGACACGAGCCTACCAGACAAGCTAAATCACTTCTATGCTCGCTTCGAGGCAAGCAACACTGAGGCATGCATGAGAGCATCAGCTGTTCTGGACGATTGTGTGATCACGCTCTCCATAGACGAGGTGAGTAAGACATTTACACAGGTCAACATTCACAAGGCTGCGGGGCCAGAAGGATTACCAGGACGTGTGCTCTGGGCATGTGCTGACCAACTGGCAGGTTCTTCACTGACATTTTCAAAATGTCCCTGATTGAGTCTGTAATACCAACATGTTTCAAGCAGACCACCATAGTCCCTGAGCCCAAGAACACGAAGGCAACCTGCCTAAATGACTACAGACCCGCATCACTCACGTCCGTAGCCATGAAGTGCTTTGAAACGCTGGTAATGGCTCACATCAACACCATTATCCCAGAAACCCTAAACCCACTCCAATTTGCATACCGCCCAAACAGATCCACAGATGATGCAATCTCTATTGCACTCCACACTACCCTTTCCCACCTGGACAAAAGGAACACCTATGTGAGAATGCTATTCATTGACTACAGCTCAGCGTTCAACACCATAGTACCCTCAAAGCTCATCACTAAGTCTCCTGGGACTAAACACCTCCCTCTGCATCTGGATCCTGGACATCCTGACGGGCCGCCCCCAGGTGGTGAGGGTAGGTAGCAACACATCTGCCATAATGATATTAAACACTGGAGCCCCCCAGGGGTGCGTGCTCAGTCCCCTCCTGTACTCCCTAATTCACCCACGACTGCATGGCCAGGCACGACTCCAACAGCATCATTAAGTTTGCAGGCGACACAACAGTGGTAGGCCTGATCACCGACAACGACTAGACAGCCTACAGGGAGGAGGTCAGAGACCTGGCCGGGTGGTGCCAGAATAACAACCTATCCCTCAACGTAACCAAGACTAAGGAGATGATTGTGGACTACAGGTAAAGGAGGACCGAGCCCCCATTCTCATCAACGGGGCTGTAATGGAGCAGGTTGAGAGCTTCAAGTTCCTTGAAGAGAGCTTCAAGTTCCACATCACCAACAAACTAGAATGGTCCAAACACACCAAGACAGTCATGAAGAGGGCACAACAAAACCTATTCCCCCTCAGGAAACTAAAAAGATTTGGCATGGGTCCTCAGATCCTCAAAAGGTTCTACAGCTGCAACATCGAGAGCATCCTGACGGGTTGCATCCCTGCCTGGTGCGGCAATTGCTCGGCCTCCGACCGCAAGGCACCACAGAGGGTAGTGCATACGGCCCAGTACATCACTGGGGCTAAGCTGCCTGCATCCAGGACCTCTACACCAGGCGGTGTCAGAGGAAGGCCCTAAAAGTTGTCAAAGACCCCAGCCACCCCAGTCATAAACTGTTCTTTCTACTACCGCATGGCAAGCGGCACCGGAGTGCCAAGTCTAAGACAAAAAGTCTTCACAACAGTTTTTACCCCAAAACCATAAGATTCCTGAACAGTTAATCAAATGGCTACCCAGACTATTTGCATTGTGTGCCCCCCCAACCCCTCTTTTACGCTGCTGCTACTCTCTGTTTATCATATATGCATATTCACTTCAACTATAAATCCATGTACATACTACCTAAATCAGCCCGACTAACCGGTGCCTGTATGTAACCTCGCTACTGTTATAGCCTCGCTACTGTTATTTTTCACTGTCTTTTTACTGTTGTTTTTATTTCTTTACTTACCTATTGTTCACCTAATACCTTTTTTGCAATGTTGGTTCGAGCCTATAAGTAAGCATTTCACTGTACGGTCTACACCTGTTGTATTCGGCGCACGTGACAAATCAACTTTGATTTGATTTGAAGTGGCCTCAACCTGATCTGAAAACATTCTGTATTATTATGTTATGTTATTATTATTATGTTTACTCCAGTTAGAGGAGGGGTGGTAGGGTTAGGGAAAAATAATAAAGGAAAATATATGCAGATATATATACTGTATATATTTACCAAAAAAGATATGGGGGATTGGAAATGATGCAGAAAATTACATTGATGTGTAACGATTGTCGTCTGGAGGAGAATAAGAGGACCAAGGTGCAGCGTGGTAAGTGTTCATATTCTTTAATAAAATACGCAACACTAGACAAAACAACAAAAACAACAAACGAACAGTCCTGAAAGGTGAAACAAACACTAAACAGGAAACAACCACCCACTAACACAGGTGGGAACAGGCTACCTAAGTAGGATTCTCAATCAGAGACAATAATAGACAGCTGCCTCTGATTGAGAACCATACCAGGCCAAACACACAGAAATACAACACAAGGACAACATAGAACACCAGACATAGAATGCCCACCCAAACTCACGCCCTGACCAACCAAAATAGAGACATAAAAATGATCTCTACGGTCAGGGCGTGACATGACGGAAGTAAAAATCTATCTGCAATATGATAGCTGATCTAACCCAACAATGTAAAATAAAGAAATACATTAAATGTAATCAGTAAGGTATCATTTTTTAACTGCAGCATGGTGCATGATTTACAAGAAATCCCCTCACTGACTAGAAACAGACTTTCTCAGACCCCTCCCCACGTTTAGTCTGTCTGGGGATTTCAGGTGACTCAAACTGAAACTAAAACTAACAGATCAAGAGCAGTTATACCAACCTGACTGCAGAGAGAGATCAGATGCAAAGAGAGAGACAACGATCACATCTTATGAGAGCTTATACTGTCTCATACTGAATAATGTCTAATAATATATATAAAATATAATATATGCCATATGTCACGATTAGACAGTGATAATGGGTCACTGATATGACTAAGATTACATTGTGTAAAAAAAACTATTTAATCAGTAAGGTATTGCTATGTAACTGCAGGAGAGAGTATGATTTACAAGAAATCCCCTGACTGACTAGAAGCGGACTTGCGCAGACCTTGGGGGGAGGGGGGTCTGATACTTTAGTTACTAATTGAATGGGTTGTTTGGCCAAAGTCATTTGAAACCTACACTAACATAGAAAAACAATTAAAGAAAACTGAATGACGTAACAAATTGGTTGTGTATGATTCAATGACATGTTTACGCAGTACATGTGGTTACATACGATTTGAGTGTTGTGCTATTTCTGAAAGGAGTGATGGGTGACCATAAGGAGAAAGAGAGTCAGGTCAAGAGCAGTTACACCAACAGCAGGGAGAGAACAGATGGAAACAGAGAAAGACAAAGTTCCTTATAAGTGATTTTACAGTCATAAAAACAATAATATATAATAATCAAATCAAATTGTATTGGTCACATACAAATATTTATTATATGTTATTGTGAGTGTACCAAATGCTTGTGTTCCTAGCTCCAACAGTGCAGTAGTATCTGCAATTCTCAGCAATACACACAAATCTAAAAGTAAAAGAAGTGAAATAAGAAATACAACTATTAAGTTTACTAAAATACCTTAGAATACAGTATATACATATGAAATCAGTAAAGCAGTATGTAAACATTAATAAAGTGACTAGTGTTCCATTATTAAAGTGACCATTGATTCCATGTCTATGTACATAGAGCAGCAGCCTCTAACTTGCAGGGTTGACTAAGCGGTTGGAAGCCGGCTAGTGATGACTATTTAACAGTCATCTGGCCTTGAGATAGAAGCTGTTTTTCAGTCTCTCGGTTCCAGCTTTGATGCACCTGTACTGACCTTGCCTTCTGGATGATAGTGGGTGAGCAGGCCGTGGCTCGGGTGGTTGATGTCCTTAATGATCTTTTTGGCCTTCCTTCCTCACCTCCTCCCTGTAGGCTGTCTCGTCATTCTTGGTAATCAGGCCTACTACTGTTGCGTCGTCTGCAAAGTTGAAGATTGAGTTGGAGGCGTGCGTGGCCACGCAGTCATGGGTAAACAGAGAGTACAGGAGGGGGCAGAGCACACACCCATGTGGGGCCCCTGTGTTGAGGATCAGTGTAGTGGAGGTGTTGTTTCCTACCTTCACCACCTGAGGGCGGCCCGCCAGGAAGTCCAGGACCCAGTTGCGCAGGTTCAGGCTCAGGCCCCCGAGTTTAATGATGAGCTTGGAGGGTACTATGGTGTTGAAGGCTGAACTATAGTCAATGAATAACATTCTTACATAGGTATTCCTCTTGTCCAGATGGGATAGCGCAGTGTGCAGTACGATAGCATCATCTGTGGATATATTTGGGCGGTAAGCAAATTGAATTGGGTCTAGGGTGTCAGGTAAGGTGGAGGTGATATGATCCTTAACTAGCCTTTCAAAGCATATCATTATGACAGAAGGGAGTGCTATCGGGCTAAAGTTATTTAGTTCTGTTACCTTTGCTTTCTTGGGTTCAGGATCAATGGTGGACATCTTGAAGCAAGTGGGGACAGCAGACTGGGATGGGGAGAGATTGAATATGTCCGTAAACACTGCAGCCAGCTGGTTTGAGGACGCGGCTAGGGATGCCATCTGGGTCGGCAGCCTTGCGAGGGTTAACACGCTGAAATGTCTTACTCACATCGGCCATGGAGACCGAGAGCCCGCAGTCCTTGGGAGTGGGTCATGTCAGTTGCACTTTGTTATCCTCAAAGCGGGCGAAAAATGTGTTTAGCTTGTCCGGGAACAAGACGTCGGTGTCAGTGACGTGGCTGGTTATCTTTTTATAATCCGTGATTGCCTGGAGTTCCTGCCCCATACGTCTTGAGTCTGAGCCAATGAATTGCGACTCCACTCTGTCCCTGTACTGACGTTTTGCCTGTGTGATTGCCTCACGGAGGGAATAACTACACTGTTTGTATTCAACCATATTCCCATGACCCACTCCTGTTTGAGTTTATGCCTATAGGAAGGGAGGAGCAAGATGGAGTCGTGATCTGATTTGCAGAAGGTAGAGTGGGGGAAGGCATTGTAGCCATCCTGGAAGGGGAAGTAACAATGGTCGAGAGTTTTTGATGCGCGAGTACTACAGGCAATGTGTTGATAGAACCTCTGTAGCGTTTTCCTCAAATTTGCTTTGTTAAAATCCCCAGCTACAATAAATACCAGTGTAGTTCCTTGAGGGCCATTGTGGTATCGGGAATATACACAGCTGTGACTATAACCGAAGATAATTATCTTGGGAGGTAATACGGACTGCATTTGAATGTAAGGTATTCTATATCGGGTGAACAAGAGGACTTAAGTTCCTGTAAGTTATCACAATCACACCATAAATGAAACATACACCACTGACTTTTTTCTTCCCATTATTCCTGTCTGCGTGATGTACTGAGAACCCAGCTGGCTGTATGGATGGGGACAGTATATCCGGAGAGAGTCATGGTTCTGTGAAACAGTATGTTACAGTCCCTGATGTCTCTCTGGAAGGAGATCCCCGAAGTTAATACCTTGTAGAGCCACTTTTTGCAGCACTTGCAGCAAGGTTCTTGGGGTATGTCTCTATAAGCTTGGCACATCTAGCCACTGGGATTTTTGCCCATTCTTCAAGGCAAAACTGCTCAAGCTCCTTCAAGTTGGATGGGTTCCGCTGGTGTACAGCAATCTTTAAGTCATACCACAGATTCTCAATTGGATTGAGGTCTGGGCTTTGACTAGGCCATTCCAAGACACATACATGTTTCCCCACCACTCGAGTGTTGCTTTAGCAGTATGCTTAGGGTCATTATCCTGTTGGAAGGTGAACCTCCGTCCCAGTCTCAAATCTCTGTAAGACTGAAACAGGTTTCCCTCAAAAATGTCCCTGTAGTTAACGCCATCCATCATTCCTTCAATTCTGACCAGTTTCCCAGTAATGCTGCTCCGTGGGATGTTCAAAGTTTCAGATATTTGTTTTATAACCAAACCCTGGTCTGTACTTCTCCACAACTTTGTCCCTGACCTGTTTGGAGAGCTCCTTGGTCTTCATGGTGACACTTGCTTGGTGGTGACCCTTGATTAGTGGTGTTGCAGACTCTGAGGTCTTTCAGAACAGGTGTATATATACTGAGATCATGTGACTGATCATGTGACACTTAGATTGCACACAGGTGGACTTTATTGAACTAATTATGTGACTTCTGAAGGTAATTGGTTGCACCATATCTTATTTAGGGGCTTCATAGCAAAGGGGGTGAATACATATGCACACACCACTTTTCCGATTTTTGTATTTTTTGTTTCACTTCACCAATTTGGACTATTTTGTGTATGTCCATTACATGAAATCCAAATAAAAATCTATTTAAATGACAGGTTGTAATGCAACAAAATAGGAAAAACACCAAGGGGGATGAATACTTTTGAAAGGCACTGTAGCCTTGTTATTGGTATTTTACTGTTCCTTTTTTTTTTTTTTACTTACGTTTATATAGTAAACATTTTCTTAACTCTATCTCTTGAACTGCATTGTTGGTTAAGGGCTTGTAAGTAAGCATTTAATTTGTATTCGGTGCATGACAAAAACAAATAATATTTGAAATTCGAGATCCCGACTCAGAAAAAACGTTCATAAAAACAAATCCTTAACACATGTTGGAAACTCAGTTATCATCTTTGGACCCTGACTTTCCCCACATGCTGATCTCTGACATCAGCTACCACGGAAATGACTTTGATGGCATCATTTTCTGCAGTTAAATGCAACAACAAAACTTTAATAAACATAACTATATATTTTTTTAACACTATAAATTGTTTGCTAACATTCCCAAGTTCTTACTCCAAGTTGACAAGTCGTTCCTCTGATAACTCTACATTTTGATAGGACTTGAATGTGGCAATAGACCTTGGAGAGAAAAAACAAGGAAGTGAATATATACAGAATAAAAGAAAAGTATGAGCGGACTGAAAAACAATTGGTGGTGGTGGGGAGGTAAGGTAGATTAAGATGCACTTTAAACTATAGAATCTAGGACTACCTTCCTAATTCAATACTAACTTCATACACCTGGGCTCTTTCTCAGTCGTCTAAAACTTGTCCCTCTCCTTCACTGATCTGAAAGAAGTAACCAGGTGAAAGTTAAGCCAGCCTATTGATGTGCTTCCTTCCGCCATACTGTTTTCACCTGTGAACATTTTTCCAACTAGTGCAGATGAAGGGGAGGAGACAAGGAGAAGACGGATTTTTAGACAATTGAGAAAGAGCCTCTGGCCACGTTCAGTAGCGAAACGTGGTTTTAAGTTGCAGATAGAAATGCTATGAATTAAGTGGAAATGATTTCTTCTTTTCTACATGTCAGAGAGACATGTTTGTTCTACATAGCACATTTCTACCTGAACGTTCCTAAACATTGCATCCTGCTGAACGCCCCCTTGGTGTAGTCACATGTCCACAGATGACATACCAAGATCACCATCTAGTGGGCAATTCTCATACTGCTATAACTTTTCTGAGATCGACTAGTTTCTATCTATTCAATCTGACCTTTTTTAAAGGGCAATTGCACTTCCTGTTTTGGCTTTTTTTCCATCAATTTGTGGCCTGCTGGAGGTCATTTTGCAAGGCTCTGGCAGTGCTCCTCCTTGCACAAAGGCGGAGGTAGCGGTCCTGCTGCTGGGTTGTTGCCCTCCTACGGCCTCCTCCACGTCTCCTGATGTACTGGCCTGTCTCCTGGTAGCGCCTCCATGCTCTGGACACTACGCTGACAGACACAGCAAACCTTCTTGCCACAGCTCGCATTGATGTGCCATCCTGGATGAGCTGCACTACCTGAGCCACTTGTGTGGGTTGTAGACTCCGTCTCATGCTACCACTAGAGTAAAAGCACCGCCAGCATTCAAAAGTGACCAAAACATCAGCCAGGAAGCATAGGAATTGAGAAGTGGTCTGTGGTCACCACCTGCAGAACCACTCCTTTATTGGGGGTGTCTTGCTAATTGCCTATAATTTCCACCTTTTCTCTATTCCATTTGCACAACAGCATGTGACATTTATTGTCAATCAGTGTTGCTTCCTAAGTGGACTGTTTGATTTCACAGAAGTGTCATTGACTTGGAGTTACATTGTGTTGTTTAAGTGTTCCCTTTATTTTTTTGAGCAGTGTATATCACATGTGATATAGCATTGGGTTATAGTGCAATAAACACAAATCCTAACAATTGCACATCAACAGTCGTCAATGGGGACACCAGAATTAGGTAGGCTTAGTCTGACCTGTTCGAACTTCAACATAGTATATGTTGCCGACTCACTAAACACAAATACATAATTTGTAAATTATGTTTGGGTGTTGGAGTGTGCCCCTGGCTATCCGTAAAATGTAAAAACAAGTGTCTTTTTTTTCTCTTTTTTTTACATGGCCAGTGATGTTAACATTTTTGCACTGATGTATCAAATGGTTGCACAGGACAGACAGTGATGAGCACAGTGAAAAATATGCTCCATAAGAACATTCCTTAGAAAAATGGAAATCACTTACAAACTACTTGAGCAACGAGGCACGCATGACAAGATGCACAGGCCAAACAGCGTTTTTTGTTGAATTTCTACATTTAATTTAAATACGAGTTTCTGTATTCTATTTTTCATTCGGCTACATGTAGCCTACTTTGAAGTATTGTTTACAGTTGTCACTATGACAACGAACATATCCTAAAGCACTGAACCGTCTGTCTTACCACCTCGTTAATAGGTCTACAGCGGTGCAATAGGATGCGTTGATCAGTTGATTGACAGGTGTAGGCTACTGTAGAACAATAAACTTTCCTCTAGTGTGGATGCTCGCCAACGTTTTATAGTTATGTAAAATGCATCATTATAGTTGTCGTCCTTGATGTGGACAGCCCTTAACGTTTAAATTGGTAAATGCTCCCCTCTAGTGGTCAAAATGGTTAGGTATGAATACAGCAGTGGTTCTAAACCACGGGTTAATTTGACAAAAATCACGACTTTAACACTGATAGCCTACTAAAAAGATCGATGTAATATTCCCTGCTATTTAGTTTTAATTATCATTTTGGAGGGGGAGGGTTACATGTGTTTTTTTAGTTTTTTTAACGCTTTGGGAGGGCCAGGTAAAATATATATTTTCCTCAGGGGGAGGGACATCTATTTTAATTTCAAAGACGTCCAAATACCTCCATGTATCCCTCAATATAAATAAAATGTACTCCCTTAGAGCATCCTCAACACCACTAAGACCTTTAGCTGCATAAGTGTCATAACAGTGTCAGAAAAGCAACAATGCTGTCATAATATTGGCCACCACCTTCATAACGTTGTCATGGTGATGACACAAGAGATATTATTAAGAGCCAATACAACCATGCACATGCTCTCCAGGACCACTACCAGAACTGGGTTTAAATAGTATTCGTTTTCATTGATATGTGTGCTTGATTTAGCCCTGCATAACAGAACCAGTGGAATAGTCCTAAAAGAGCACACAAAGGTCACAGTTCTACTGGTAGTTACCTGGAATCATTTCAGACCTCTCCTCTGGTTTGCCTCAAATAAGTTGAGCTGCATTTGAGTTGCACATTGTTGTTTTAGCCCAGGACTAACACATCTGATATAAAGATTCACTTCATCTAACCATCAAGCTCTGGAATTTGAATGTAATAGAACATTATAGAGTAGAATTGGACAGAACTGAATAGAATATCTTAATTGTCCTTTTAAAATATTTAATAAAATAATATCCGCATTCAGCTACAGTCATCAGGGTGACTTCTCTCATGACCCTCCCTTCTCTCATGGCCCTCCCTTCAATCGTGACCCTCCCTTCTCTCGTGACCCTCCCTTCTCTCGTGACCCTCCCTTCAATCGTGACCCTCCCTTCTCTCGTGATCCTCCCTTCTCTCGTGACCCTCCCTTCTCTCGTGACCCTCCCTTCTCTCGTGACCCTCCCTTCAATCGTGACCCTCCCTTCAATCGTGACCCTCCCTTCTCTCGTGACCCTCCCTTCAATCGTGACCCTCCCTTCTCTCGTGACCCTCCCTTCTCTCGTGACCCTCCCTTCTCTCGTGATCCTCCCTTCTCTCGTGATCCTCCCTTCTCTCGTGACCCTCCCTTCTCTCATGACCCTCCCTTCTCTCATGGCCCTCCCTTCTCTCGTGATCCTCCCTTCTCTCGTGACCCTCCCTACACTCGTGACCCTCCCTACACTCGTGACCCTCCCTTCTCTCGTGACCCTCCCTTCACTCGTGACCCTCCCTTCTCTCGTGACCCTCCCTTCTCTCGTGACCCTCCCTACACTCGTGACCCTCCCTTCTCTCGTGACCCGCCCTACACTCGTGACCCTCCCTTCTCTCGTGACCCTCCCTTCAATCGTGACCCTCCCTTCACTCGTGATCCTCCCTTCACTCGTGACCCTCTCTACACTCGTGACCCTCCCTTCTCTCGTGACCCTCCCTTCAATCGTGACCCTCCCTTCTCTCGTGAACCTCCCTTCTCTCGTGATCCTCCCTTCTCTCGTGATCCTCCCTTCTCTCGTGACCCTCCCTACACTCGTGACCCTCCCTTCTCTCGTGACCCTCCCTTCACTCGTGACCCTCCCTTCTCTCGTGACCCTCCCTTCTCTCGTGACCCTCCCTACACTCGTGACCCTCCCTTCTCTCGTGACCCGCCCTACACTCGTGACCCTCCCTTCTCTCGTGACCCTCCCTTCAATCGTGACCCTCCCTTCTCTCGTGATCCTCCCTTCACTCGTGACCCTCTCTACACTCGTGACCCTCCCTTCTCTCGTGACCCTCCCTTCAATCGTGACCCTCCCTTCTCTCGTGATCCTCCCTTCACTCGTGACCCTCCCTACACTCGTGATCCAATTACATTGACTTTTGATACTTAAGTATATTTAAAACCAAATGATCAGACCTCAGGAGAAGACCCAGATGCAGACAGTTCGAAGTAACAAAAGTTTATTACAAAAACAGGGGGCAGGCAAACGACAGGTCAGTAATCCAGGGCAGTGTCACAAGGTACAGAGTGTCACAAGGTACAGAGTGTCACAAGGTACAGAGTGTCACAAGGTACAGAGTGTCACAAGGTACAGAGTGTCACAAGGTACAGAGTGTCACAAGGTACAGAGTGTCACAAGGTACAGAGTGTCACAAGGTACAGAATGGCAGGCAGGCAGGCTCAGGGTCAGGGCAGGCAGAATGGTCAAAACCAGGAAAACTAGAAAACAGAGACTAGAGAGAAAGCAGGAGTATGGGAAAACCACTGGTAGGCTTGACGTGACAAGATGAACTGGCAACAGACAAACAGAGAACACAGGTATAAATACACAGGGGATAATGGGGCAGATGGGCAACACCTGGAGGGGTGTGGAGACAAGCACACAAACAGGTGAAACAGATCAGGGTGTGACACAAATACTTTTGGACTTTTACTCAAGTAGTATTTTACTGGGTAACTTTCACTTTTCCTTGAGTCATTTTCTATGAAGGTATCTTTACTTTTACTCAAGTATGACAGTTGGGTACTTTTTCCACCAATGACTATTGCACTCGCCATTATTTGCCTTTTTGTGACCCGCCTTTTAGCTTGAATGATTCTTGCCTTTCGACCTCTCATCAATGAGCTCTTTTTGCCCAAAGTACTGCCGCTGACCGGATGTTTTTTGTTAGTCGCACCATTCTCTGTAAACCCGAGACACTGTCGTGTGTGAAAAGCCCAGGAGGCCGTCCGTTTCTGAGATACTGGAACAGGCCCGCCTGGCACCGGCGATCATACCGCACTCGCTTAGGTCACTCGTTTTGCCCATTCTAACATTCAATCGAACAGTAAATAAATGCCTCTTTGCTTTATATAGCAAGTCACGGCCATGTGACTGTCTGTAGGAGCAAACCATCATCGTGAACAGGGTGGTGTAACTAATAAACTGACCACTGAGTGTATAGCCATGAACTGTTCTTTTAGAAAAGCACATCCACTGGACTTTTTCCATTCACCCTCTACTATCTTTACATTTCAGTCATTTAGCAGACACCTCTTAACCAGAGTGACTTACAGGAACAATCAGTGTTAATAAGAGCCTTGCTCAAGGGCACATGGACAGATTGTTCACCTGGTCAGCTCATGGATTTGAACCAGCAACCATTCGGTTATTAGCCCAACACTCTTAACCACTAGGCTACCTAGCTCTTTCCAATTGTCCTCTGCTATCTATCATATTGTTCATCCACTCACTCATATAGCCTCTGAAATAGTATGCAGATGCAATGCTCATTTCCTGCAATGCTCATTTCCAGTCCTTTATAGTTTGTCTTGGTAACGGCACGTGATGTGAAAAAACACTTTTGAGCAAAAAAAATAACATCAGACTAAGGTCTGACATTGAGGATAGAATTTTCTATTCGTTAAGCCCCCCCCCCCCCCCCCCCCCGGTTACAACCTCAGACAACATTTTCCCAGGAAACCTAATAAACCTTTCAACCACTATAGAAAACCCCTCACAATGATCTCGAACTGTGTTTCTAAAACACAATGAAGATAAAGACAGACTACCCCTTGTTAATCAGGAAGCGTTCTGGTATGTTGTGGTGAACTGCCATTACAGTTGCTTCACAGGAACCTTGACATGAAGGTTGTAGTCTGGTAAGACACTAAATGCACTGTCAGCATGCAGTCAACGCTATAACCACTTTGGAGCTAACTAGTGCTCTCAAATTCTATCCTGATGTTGGCAGCTGATGAGTTATATTAATAATATAGATAACTTAGCTACTTTCTCTTTCAGTTTGATTAATCTTCAACTCCATTAAAAGTGTATTTTTAATTTTTATTATCCATAGATCTATAACAGAGTTGGTATAAAAAAAGGACATGAGATGTGATAAGACCAATTGCCTAATATACAATAAACATATTTATCATACAAAAGAGCCCAGACTCAGAGTGACGTTTCAAATGTTTACTCAGTGAAGATGCACATCGGAATACAGTACATTCAATACAGTGCAGTGTCCACTTATACACTTAGACCTCACCCCCTCCCTTCCACAAAGATGTACTTCACTACTTTAACATCAGCCAGGATTTCTCCATGCTCCTCCGTGCACACCACAGGACTTATCAGTCAGGAGAGTTATTGGGAGTACACATTCCTACAGTCCACTGCAGTCCACTAAATCATTATACTCTTCTCATACACAAAGAGCTTAACCTAACACTACTTTCATTTAATTTCCAATCTATCACATATAATCATGTTTTATTTATTGACCAAAGCAAAAGCTGCATGCACATGCTGAACAATGTCAACAATATCATAAAAGAAGAATCCTAATATGTGCAAACCATGCCTTAATTGAGCAAGCAATGCAAATCACGCCATGTTGACAGTAGCATAACAGATGAGATTTGGGAATGATTGATCATTCTCTATTTATGATGAAGGGAACTTGAGGAAGGGTGTACTGTAACCTGCTGATCATGTTTTACCGACTGTAGGAGAGCAGATGTGCTGGTTTTATTTCACCCTATTTGGAGTAACTTGACCATTTTGCAATTCAGGTCACTCAGTGTTTTGTTACCCTGTAGTTTGTACACAACATCGCACCAAGATCCTTCACTTCTTCTTTCTTGATCACGGCTGTAATGTTGAACACTTCATAGGGTGGAATCAACACCTCCTTTTCATAATCTCCCATCACTGGGTAGGATTTGAGGAAAGCGCCAAAACATGTATTTATCTCAAAGCAGGACTTCTCTCCAAAATGTGTCAAGTTCTTTAGGAAAGAGCTGGAGGCAAATGAGCCAAAACGGATTTCCTTGTTCACTTCACCTGTAAAGTTCAATTTAGTTCTTCTGTATGTGGTGCAACAGCTCCGTTGGTCTGGGTTTTGTTTCAGGAGGAGAATAGCTTCAGTCAGCAGGAAATGCAGGGAATGGAACTTGAATGCAGAGGTGTAGATGCTCTTGTTGGTAAAACATGCTTGGTTAAAATCTTTGTATATTGTTGGTTGTCCTGCACTGTAAGCACAGATAGCCTGGACATGCTTCAGTTTAAGATTGTCACTAATGGTCTTGTTTCTTGCACACTTTTCTGCCTTTGTCCAGGAAGCATTGAAGTTTGTAGTTGTTTTTTTCTCCTCCTCAAGATATTTGTTCTCTACCAGCCCGGACATTTCCTTTCCACAGCCGTTGTACATGTCGTCAACAGAGTCAGGGGCCATGTTCAGGGGAATCGGAGGAGAGACAGAGCGACCACCAACCGATTTCTGTAGAGAGAGAACATAACTACCTGAATCACACTGACTGTAGAGAGAACATAACTACCTGAATCACACTGACTGTAGAGAGAACATAACTACCTGAATCACACTGACTGTAGAGAGAGAACATAACTACCTGAATCACACTGACTGTAAAGAGAACATAACTACCTGAATCACACTGACTGTAGAGAGAACATAACTACCTGAATCACACTGACTGTAGAGAGAACATAACTACCTGAATCACACTGACTGTAGAGAGAGAACATAACTACCTGAATCACACTGACTGTAGAGAGAACATAACTACCTGAATCACACTGACTGTAGAGAGAGAACATAACTACCTGAATCACACTGACTGTATAGAGAGAACATAACTACCTGAATCACACTGACTGTATATAGAAAGAGAACATAACTACCTGAATCACACTGACTGTATATAAAAAGAGAACATAACTACCTGAATCACACTGACTGTATATAGAGAGAGAACATAACTACCTGAATCACACTGACTGTAGAGAGAACATAACTACCTGAATCACACTGACTGTAGAGAGAACATAACTACCTGAATCACACTGACTGTATATATAGAGAGAACATAACTACCTGAATCACACTGACTGTAGAGAGAACATAACTACCTGAATCACACTGACTGTAGAGAGAACATAACTACCTGAATCACACTGACTGTATAGAGAGAGAACATAACTACCTGAATCACACTGACTGTATAGAGAAAGAGAACATAACTACCTGAATCACACTGACTGTATATAGAGAGAGAACATAACTACCTGAATCACACTGACTGTATAGAGAACATAACTACCTGAATCACACTGACTGTATATAGAGCGAGAACATAACTACATGAATCACACTGACTGTATATAGAGAACATAACTACCTGAATCACACTGACTGTAGAGAGAACATAACTACCTGAATCACACTGACTGTAGAGAGAACATAACTACCTGAATCACACTGACTGTAGAGAGAGAACATAACTACCTGAATCACACTGACTGTATAGAGAAAGAGAACATAACTACCTGAATCACACTGACTGTATATAGAGAGAGAACATAACTACCTGATTCACACTGACTGTAGAGAGAACATAACTACCTGAATCACACTGACTGTATATAGAGAGAACATACCTACCTGATTCACACTGACTGTAGAGAGAGAACATAACTACCTGAATCAAACTGACTGTATAGAGAACATAACTACCTGATTCACACTGACTGTAGAGAAAGAACATAACTACCTGAATCACACTGACTGTATAGAGAGAACATAACTACCTGAATCACACTGACTGTAGAGAGAACATAACTACCTGAATCATACTGACTGTATAGAGAGAACATAACTACCTGATTCACACTGACTGTAGAGAGAGAACATAACTACCTGAATCACACTGACTGTAGAGAGAGAACATAACTACTTGAATCACACTGACTGTAGAGAGAGAACATAACTACCTGAATCACACTGACTGTAGAGAGAACATAACTACTTGAATCACACTGACTGTAGAGAGAGAACATAACTACCTGAATCACACTGACTGTAGAGAGAACATAACTACCTGAATCACACTGACTGTAGAGAGAACATAACTACCTGAATCACACTGACTGTAGAGAGAGAACATAACTACCTGAATCACACTGACTGCAGAGAGAACATAACTACCTGAATCACACTGACTGTAGAGAGAGAACATAACTACCTGAATCACACTGACTGTAGAGAGAGAACATAACTACCTGAATCACACTGACTGTAGAGAGAGAACATAACTACCTGAATCACACTGACTGTAGAGAGAGAACATAACTACCTGAATCACACTGACTGTAGAGAGAAAGAGAACATAACTACCTGAATCACACTGACTGTAGAGAGAAAGAGAACATAACTACCTGAATCACACTGACTGTAGAGAGAAAGAGAACATAACTACCTGAATCACACTGACTGTATATAGAGAGAGAACATAACTACCTGAATCACACTGACTGTATATAGAGAGAGAACATAACTACCTGAATCACACTGACTGTAGAGAGAACATAACTACCTGAATCACACTGACTGTATATATAGAGAGAACATAACTACCTGAATCACACTGACTGTAGAGAGAACATAACTACCTGAATCACACTGACTGTATAGAGAGAGAACATAACTACCTGAATCACACTGACTGTATAGAGAGAGAACATAACTACCTGAATCACACTGACTGTATAGAGAAAGAGAACATAACTACCTGAATCACACTGACTGTATATAGAGAGAGAACATAACTACCTGAATCACACTGACTGTATAGAGAACATAACTACCTGAATCACACTGACTGTATATAGAGCGAGAACATAACTACATGAATCACACTGACTGTATATAGAGAACATAACTACCTGAATCACACTGACTGTAGAGAGAGAACATAACTACCTGAATCACACTGACTGTATAGAGAAAGAGAACATAACTACCTGAATCACACTGACTGTATATAGAGAGAGAACATAACTACCTGATTCACACTGACTGTAGAGAGAACATAACTACCTGAATCACACTGACTGTATATAGAGAGAACATACCTACCTGATTCACACTGACTGTAGAGAGAGAACATAACTACCTGAATCAAACTGACTGTATAGAGAACATAACTACCTGATTCACACTGACTGTAGAGAAAGAACATAACTACCTGAATCACACTGACTGTAGAGAGAGAACATAACTACCTGATTCACACTGACTGTAGAGAGAGAACATAACTACCTGAATCACACTGACTGTAGAGAGAGAACATAACTACTTGAATCACACTGACTGTAGAGAGAGAACATAACTACCTGAATCACACTGACTGTAGAGAGAACATAACTACCTGAATCACACTGACTGTAGAGAGAGAACATAACTACCTGAATCACACTGACTGTAGAGAGAACATAACTACCTGAATCACACTGACTGTAGAGAGAACATAACTACCTGATTCACACTGACTGTAGAGAAAGAACATAACTACCTGAATCACACTGACTGTAGAGAGAGAACATAACTACCTGATTCACACTGACTGTAGAGAGAGAACATAACTACCTGAATCACACTGACTGTAGAGAGAACATAACTACCTGAATCACACTGACTGTAGAGAGAACATAACTACCTGAATCACACTGACTGTAGAGAGAACATAACTACCTGATTCACACTGACTGTAGAGAAAGAACATAACTACCTGAATCACACTGACTGTAGAGAGAGAACATAACTACTTGAATCACACTGACTGTAGAGAGAGAACATAACTACCTGAATCACACTGACTGTAGAGAGAACATAACTACCTGAATCACACTGACTGTAGAGAGAACATAACTACCTGAATCACACTGACTGTAGAGAGAGAACATAACTACCTGAATCACACTGACTGTAGAGAGAACATAACTACCTGAATCACACTGACTGTAGAGAGAACATAACTACCTGAATCACACTGACTGTAGAGAGAGAACATAACTACCTGAATCACACTGACTGTAGAGAGAGAACATAACTACCTGAATCACACTGACTGTAGAGAGAACATAACTACCTGAATCACACTGACTGTAGAGAGAACATAACTACCTGAATCACACTGACTGTAGAGAGAACATAACTACCTGAATCACACTGACTGTAGAGAGAACATAACTACCTGAATCACACTGACTGTAGAGAGAGAACATAACTACCTGAATCACACTGACTGTAGAGAGAACATAACTACCTGAATCACACTGACTGTAGAGAGAACATAACTACCTGAATCACACTGACTGTAGAGAGAGAACATAACTACCTGAATCACACTGACTGCAGAGAGAACATAACTACCTGAATCACACTGACTGTAGAGAGAGAACATAACTACCTGAATCACACTGACTGTAGAGAGAACATAACTACCTGAATCACACTGACTGTAGAGAGAGAACATAACTACCTGAATCACACTGACTGTAGAGAGAACATAACTACCTGAATCACACTGACTGTAGAGAGAGAACATAACTACCTGAATCACACTGACTGTAGAGAGAAAGAGAACATAACTACCTGAATCACAATGACTGTAGAGAGACTGTACAATGACTGTATAGAGAGAGAACATAACTACCTGATTCACACTGACTGTATAGAGAACATAACTACCTGATTCACACTGACTGTAGAGAGAGAACATAACTACCTGAATCACACTGACTGTATAGAGAAAATAACTACCTGAATCACACTGACTGTATAGAGAGAACATAACTACCTGAATCACACTGACTGTAGAGAGAACATAACTACCTGATTCACACTGACTGTATAGAGAGAATATAACTACCTGAATCACACTGACTGTATATAGAGAGAATATAACTACCTGAATCACACTGACTGTATATAGAGAGAGAACATAACTACATGAATCACACTGACTGTATAGAGAACATAACTACCTGATTCACACTGACTGTATAGAGAACATAACTACCTGATTCACACTGACTGTAGAGAGAACATAACTACCTGAATCACACTGACTGTAGAGAGAACATAACTACCTGATTCACACTGACTGTATAGAGAGAATATAACTACCTGAATCACACTGACTGTGGAGAGAACATAACTACCTGATTCACACTGACTGTATAGAGAACATAACTACCTGATTCACACTGACTGTATAAGGCCATGGATGAGATATTTATGAAGTAAATCACACACACACAAACAAGGGGTGATAAAGGCCATAAATGAACCAAAGGGGCTGACTGAACGTCTTACCAACCCTTTGTTAATTGTGTGAACACCTAATCAAGATATTTTACTGTTTTTATTTTTCATATTTGTTAGAATTTTTTCTTCCTCTTCAACATTTATGTAACCATTATTTAACTAGGCAAGTCAGTTAAGAACAAATTCTTATTTACAATTGTTCAGGGGCAGAATGACAGATTTTTACCTTGTCAGCTCGGGGATTCAATCCAGCAGCCTTTCGGTTACTGGCCCAACACTCTAACCACTAGGCTACCTGCAGCCCCTTTACAGAGACCTTACAGAGTATTTTGTGTAGATCATTGACAAAAAATGTCAATTAAATACATTTTAATCCCATCTTCTAACAACATGTGAAAAAGTGCAGGGGTTTGACAAACTGACTTGTTAGAAAGGTGGCATCCTATGACAGTGTAACCATGAAAGTTACTGAGCTCTTCAGTAAGGCTATTATTCTGCCAAGGTTTGTCTATGTAGATTGCATGGCTGTGTCCTCAACTTTACACACCTATCAGCAACGGGTGTGGCTGAAATAGCCAAAATCACTAATTTGAAGGGGTGTCCACATACTTTTGTATATATAGTGTTCAGTGCATTCGGAAAGTATTCAGACTCCTTGACTTTTTCCACATTTTGTTACGTTACAACCTTATTTTAAAATGGATTAAATTGTTTTTTTCCTTCATCAATCTGCACACAATACCACATAACGCCAAGAAAAAACAGGTTTTTAGAAATGTTTACAAATGTATAAGAAAATACTGAAATACTACATTTACATAAGTATTCAGACCCTTTACTCACCTTTGGCAGTAATTATAGCTTCGGGTCTTCTTGCGTATGGCGCTACAAGCTTAGCACACCTGTATTTGGGGAGTTTCCCCCATTTTCTGGATGGGGAGTGTCGCTGCACAGCTATTTTGAGGTCTCTCCAGAGATGTTCGATCGGGTTCAAGTCTGGGCTCTGGTGGGCAACTCAAGGACACTCAAAGACTTGTCCCGAAGCCACTCCTGCATTGTCTTGGCTGTGTGCTTAGGGTCGTTGTCCTGTTGGAAGGTGAATCTTCGCCCCAGTCTGAGGTCCTGAGCGCTCTGGAGCAGGTTTTCATAAATGATCTCTCTGTACTTACATCTTTGCCTCCAATCTGACTAGTCTTCCAGTCCCTGCCACTGAAAAACAGCCCACAACATGATGCTGCCACCACCATGCTTCACCGTAGGAATGGTGCCAGGTTTCCTCCAGACGTGACGCTTGGACATTCAGGCTAAAGAGTTCAATCTTGGTTTCCTCAGACTAGAGAATCTTGTTTCTCATGGTGTGAGAGTCTTTAGGTGCCTTTTGGCAAACTCCAAGTGGGCAGTCATGTGCCTTTTACTGAGGAGTGGCTTCCGTCTGGCCACTCTACCATAAAGGCCTGATTGGTGGAGTGATGGAGAGATGGTTGTCCTTCTGGAAGGTTCTCCCATCTCCACAGAGGAACTCTAGAGCTCTGTCAGAGTGACTATCGGGTTCTTGGTCACCTCCTGACCAAGGCCCTTCTCCCCTGATTGCTCAGTTTGGCCAGGCGGGCAGCTCTAGGTAGAGTCTTGGTGGTTCCAAACTTCTTCCATTATAGAATGATGGAGGACACTGTTCTTGGGGACCTTCAATGCTGCAGAAAGTTGTTTTGTAACCTTCCCCAGATCTGTGCCTCGACACAATCCGGACAATACGGACAATTCCTTCAACCTCATGGCTTTGGTTTTGCTCTGACATGCACTGTCAATCTCAAAGATGATCAATGGAAACAAGATGCATCTGAGCACAATTTCGTGTCTCATAGCAAAGAGTCTGAATACCTCTAGTCTGTAAATGAGGTATCTGTTTTTTATTTTTAATATATTTGCAAAAATGTCTAAAAACCTGTTTTCGCTTTGTAATTATGGGGTAGTGTGTATTGAATCCATGTTAGAATAAGGCTGTAACAAAATGTGGAAAAAGTTAGGGGATCTGAATACTTTCCGAAGGCACTGTACCGTATGTGTGGGATCTTAATTTGAGCTAGTTTGCTACAGCAGGAAAATTATCCCAGAGCAGCAGGAAATGTAGATTATTATGTGGATTATAATGAATGGAAAAAATGTTGTACGGGTTGATACATTTTGTGTTAGGGCAAATTAAGTATGACATTTTAAAGTGAAATTACTATCTTTAGAATCCTTTTTAATTATTCGAATAGACTACACTACCTCCAATACACTACAAGTTTGGATTTCCTACAAGTTTGGATTTCCTGCTGAACAGGAAAATTCTTACCAACAAAAGAGAGATCAAATTAAGATTCTACATCTATATCAGTAGCTACATTAGGCTCAATTTAGTCCCCTTTTCACCCTCACACACACACACACACACACACACACAGACAGGCACACGCATACACAAACCCAAAAGATACATTTAACTCAGCTTACCATCTCTCCGGCCACACCAGAGGTCAACAGAAGAAATGTCCACACTGTAACGATCGCCATCTTCATTCAAATCAACCGCAGACATAAAGGGGGACAGAGAAAACACAGTAACATTATGGCATTATTGATGACTGTGTTAAACAGGGGTAGCAAATTGTCCTCTTGGAGAGCAACAGTACTGTGGGTGCAGGGTTTTACTGCAACCCTGCTTCGACACATCCAATTCAATTATTTGGCAGGTAGCTTAGTGGTTAAGAGGGTTGGGCCAGTAACTGAAAAGTTGCTGGTTTGAATCCCGGAGCCGACTAGATGAATAATCTGCCTGTGCCCTTGAGCAAGGCGCCTACCCCGAATGGCTCTGGATAAGAGTTTCAGCTAAATTACTCAAATGTAATCAGGATTCTGTCACTGTATGTTGAATCAGGTGTGTTTGAGCAGGCTGAAACACAGTAGCTTTCCAAGAGGAGGGTTGTCCTCCTCTGGAGTTAAGGGCTGCAAACAAACGTGTCTGTGGGGAGCAATGGAAACCCTGTGTCAGACACACATGGAATAGAAATGACCTTGTGTTTAGATGAAGCTTCTTTAAGATGCTGTATCTGTATTCATGGCTGTTTTATACTAGTATTGTCACGGTAGTTTCACAGCTCCTCCTCTGTTCGTCTGAGAAATAACATTTACATAGTGTACCCTCAAACTCAGAAGCAGACCACACACACACACACAGAGACAGGAAACACTTATTTCATACTGATCTAGTGTGAACATGACTAACAACAGCAACACCACTGCTGATACGGAGAAAAGGTTTCCCATAGTAACAGTACATCATAATGATCAACATCTTCCTCTACTCAGGGATTGATTCAGACCTGGATTACTCTTTAGCCAATATACCACCAATCAATCAATCACCCAAAATAAAGGAAATCAGCACTACGGTGAAGCCTGCGTCCCTCCAGGAACACGAGTCCACTAGTCTAAGCTTTGTCTGCCAATCATTAATTTAGCTTGTTGAGGTAAATACTGTCCTCTACTGGCTGATGTGCATAGCGCACCGTGTCAAGACAAGGCCTCTGGGTACATCAGTGTGTGTGCTTTTCAGTGCCAAGGGTACGGGATCTTTTATACTGAAAACAATGTAAGAAACCTTATCACATTTGCAAGGTAGATCGATTTACAATTCACATCCCCGGAATTGTTTAACTGATCATTAAATCTATATGATATTCATAATCCTAAATTCACAATCAACAAGTAAATAGAATGTACTGTATACATACAGTACATATCTCAACTGAACGTCAAGTTTTGATCACACACGTACACACAAACATATTTGTTTTACTATCCTTCTGGGGACCAAACAATTGATTGCAATTTAATTATCCTATTTTGCCTAACCCTAAACCTAACCCTAACCTTTAACCTAACCCTAACTTTAACCCTTACCTTAGCCTTAACCCCAAACCACTAACCCTTAATTCTAACCCTAATAGAAAAAGAATGTGAAACTAGGAGTCCAACTATGGAAGCCCAACCTATGTAAATGAACATTTAACAAAAAAAATCCGCAGTCTGTTAACAGACAAAAGCAAATGCATTAAATTAGATACAAACTCATAAGCAAAGAGGTTCACATTTCCATCAAAGGGGAATGTGTGCAAACATGGCTGTTGTTGAACCACACCAATGATTAGACTATATCTTCATCATCACATCATGAAAGGTCATGTTGATGTTCATTTCTCTTCTGTCTCTCTTTTCCCCCTTCTCTCTTTCTCCTCTGTGTCTGTCGATGCTCTCTCTTTCTCCTCTCTCTTGCTCCTCTTTCTCTCCCTCTCAATTCAGATCAAGTTAAGAGCTTTTTTGGCATGGGAAACATATGTTAACATTGCCAAAGCAAGTGAAATAGATAATAAATAAACGTGAAATAAACAAGAACACATTTACAGTAAACATTATACTCACAAAAGTTCCAAAGGAATAGAGACATTTCAAATGTCATATCATGTCTATATACAGTGTTGTAACGATGTGCAAATAGTTAAAGTACAAAAGGGAAAATAAATAAACATAAATATGGGTTTA
The DNA here is from genome assembly GCF_029448725.1 of Salvelinus fontinalis. Classification (NCBI taxonomy): domain Eukaryota; kingdom Metazoa; phylum Chordata; class Actinopteri; order Salmoniformes; family Salmonidae; genus Salvelinus; species Salvelinus fontinalis. Next base: position 602,292 of record NW_026600220.1, read on the forward strand.
CAATGGTGTTTGTTCTTCACTGGTTGCCCTTTTCTTGCCTCTCTCTCCTGTATATCTCTCTTTCTCCTCTCTTTCTCTCTTTCTCTCTGTCTATTTCTCCTCTTCTTTCTCTCTCCTTTCGGTCTCTCTCATTCTCCTTTTTTTGTGTCTCTCTCTCTTTCTCCTCAGATCTCCAGGCTCAAAGCGTCAGTCCACCAGGTAGGTAGAGTATAAATCTACAGTGATTATAGCAGTTCAATAGTAGCCAGCTTTATTATCCCACATGTGTTCAGTAAGAAAGATAACTGTCTCTCTCTTTTCTTTTCTCAGGGCCTGGTGTGAAGCTGGTGGGAGGAGACAGTCGCTGTGCTGGTGGAGGGGATTGATACCACCAGGGAGAATGTCCCCCCTCTGGAGGGCTGAAACTTTATTTTTCTATGACCTTGGAAGAAATTTAGAAGGAATGACTGCAACCACCATTATTCCTTTTTGTTTGTTTTGACTTTTGCCACGTGGGAAACATGGGGTTTTGTTTATTTTAAGAGACTAGTTTAATTACGTCTGTTTTGCGTTCTGTACATTTAATTCCAGGATTATTTTGTAGATCTTATTTTGTTGATTCTTAAAGAGATGTCTGCGCCCCTGCGGAAATGTAGTTAGCATTAAAAAAAAATCCATCAGTTTAAACTAGAGAAATCTGGGGGTTTTGCATTGGATGCATCTCAATCCACCGCATCTGCTGATGTCACCTTCCGCATCTGCAGCAGTTTGGGTTACACATTAATATGACCCCCACTCCATGAACATGTGACTGTGGGTTGTTCTGCTGTAGGAAGCCCACAAGCCTCACAAAACTCGTATGAGGGTCCCCAGTACCAGTTTCTAAAATAAGGGGTTGAATACAAACTTCCCTGATATTTCTTATATCTCTCTGATATAGGACACTTCACCACAAACTGCCTTTCAATCTGTTGTTTCATGTGTTATTCAATGCGTTTCTATGGGCCAACAGCATTAGAGAGATGCTGGTTGGATAGAGGGTAAATTCATGCTTTAGTCAATATACAAATTAGTTGTTATTTTCTAAGGTTATTATTCTATCAATATACAGTATTATCAGAACACATAAATAGGCATGCAATGCCTTGAGGATGTATTTAAAATGGATTCAATTACGATTTTGTGTCACTGGCCTACACACAATACCACATAATGTCACAGTGGAAAAATGTTTTTAGAAATGTTTACAAATTAATAAAAAAATTAAAAGTACTCAACCCCTTTGTTATGGCAAGCCTGAATAAGTTCAAGCGTAAACATTTTCTTAACCAGTCACAGAAGTTGCATGGACTGTGCAGTAATAATGTTTCAAATGATTGTTGAATGACTACCTCATCTCTGTTCCCCACACCTATAATTATCTGTAAAGGCCCTCTGTCGAGCAGTAAATTTCAAATACAGATTCAAATGGAAAGACCAGAAGTTGTTCAATGCCTCAGCAGAGAAAGGCACGTATTGGTAGATGTGTAAACATTTTCAAAAGCAGACAATGAATATCCCTTTGAGCATGGTGAAATTATTAATTACACTTTGGATGGTGTATCAATACACCCAGTCACTACAAAGACACAGGCGTACTTCCTAACTCAGTTGCCGGAGTGTAAGGAAACCGCTCAGGGATTACACAATGAGGCCAATGGTGACTTAAATGTTCAGTTTAATGGCTGTGATAGGAGACAACGGAGGATGGATAAACAACATTATAGTTACACAACAACACTAACCTAAATGACAGAGTGCCTCGAAGGAAGCCTGTACAGAATACAAATATTACAAAACATGCACTAAAGTAAAAGTGCAAAAAATGTGGCGAAGAAATTATCTTTGTCTCCTAAATACAAAGCGAAATGTTTGGGGCAAATCCAACACATCACTGAGTACCACTCTTTATATTTTCAAGCATGGTGGTGGCTGCATCATGTTATGGGTATGCTTGTCATTGGCAAGGTCTAGGGAGATTTTTCTGATAAAAATAAATGGATTAGAGCTACGCAAAGGCAAAACTCGAGGGAAATTTGGTTCAGTCTGCTTTCCAAAACTGAAAAAACGTCACCTTTCACCAGGACAATAACCTAAAACATAATTCCAAATATACAGCGGAGTTGCTTACCAAGATTACATTAAATGTTCCTGAGTGGCCTCGTTACAGTGTTGACTTAAACAGGCTGGAAAATGTATAGCAAGACTTGAAAATGGCTGTCTAGCAATGATCAACAATCAACGTGGCAGAGCTTGAAGAATCCAGGAGTGCAAAGCTCTTAGAGACTTATCCAGAAAGAGTCACCGCTGTAATCGCTGGAAAAGGTGATTGATTCAGGGGTGGGAAGACCTATGTAAATGAGATATTTCTGTGTTTAGCAAAATCTGCAAAAATATCTAAAAACATGGTTTCTCTTTGTTGTTGTGGGGTATTCTGGGTATTGTTTGAATTCAGGATATACATTAACACAACAACATGTGGAATTAGTCAAGGGGTATGAATAGTTTCTGAAGGCACTGTATGGTATGAAAATGTTAGCATGGGTTGTTTCAAATATGCTTTTTTTTAAAAATATTTGACAAAGTCTAAACCTGAATTCCCACCAAAACTGGTGAATTACGTTTACTTTCTATCCATCTTTATACAATTGTTTGTGCTATAGTTCAGTCAATATTTAATGGATTTTTTCAATTCTAAAAGCTTTGAGTATCTCATTCTTTATGCAGCTGTTACATTTATCCAAACTGGATTTTTTTGTAACCTTTTATACGTTTTGATAACCGTTGCTAGCATTACTATTATTAGTATAATCATCTGATATCTTTTCCACAAGCCATTTTTGTTTGTTGTTGAAGTTTGAAAAACAAACAAAAAATGTTTCCTTGTTGATTTTTACCTCTCATTACGTTATTGACTATGAATTATGAATGTTATTATGTGGATTATTGTACAGTATATAGAGATAGTTGGCCAATTGCAACCAACAGGCAGAACTTAACATGCAGCTAAATGTTATGAACCGATTTCTTAAAACGCTACTAATGGGAGATGCACCTGCGTATTAAAACAAACCTGCTTGCATCCAAAAACCCACAAGAATAAACCAGCAGATCAGTTGTTCCACTGCCCAGACGTTGCTGACATATGCCAGACCTTACAATGCCTTGATAGGTATTTTAAGTATCAGCTAACCACATTAGCTAACCACATTATAGGTTACAGCAATCTGGCGCTCGACGGTACAGTCGATGACGTGGCATGCAACCATTGGTTGACGCATGCAACGTCTGAGCAGGGGAATGTGAGAACCTGGGGGAACCTGCTCCCACGGCAGGCGATCCCTTCCGGCCAGGATCTCCTCCCACGTCCAGGATCCTTTGCCGTCCAGGATGTCCTTCCATGTCCAGTCCTCTTGAAAACGCTGCTCCCCCTACCACGCTGCTTGGTCCTTTGGTGGTGGGAAGTTCTGTCACGGCCGTTGTTGAAGGAAGTGGATCAAGGTGCAGCGTGGTGAGCGTACATAATCCTTTTATCTAGAAAAAATGACTCCAACAAACGAAGAAAACAACCGTGAAGCTTACAGGGCTAAGTGCCACTAACAAAAGTCAACTTCCCATACTGAAAGGAGGGAAAAGGGCTACCTAAGTATGGTTCCCAATCAGAGACAACGATAGACAGCTGTCCCTGATTGAGAACCATACCCGGCCAAAACATAGAAATACAAAATCATAGAAAACAAAAACATAGAATGCCCACCCCAAATCACACCCTGACCAAACCAATGAGGCGGTGCACAATTGGCCCAGGGTCGTCTGGGTTAGGGGAGGGTTTGGCCGGCTGAGATGTCCTCATCGTGCTCTAGCAACTCTTGTGGCGGGGCAGGCTCCTGTAAGCTGACTTCGGTCGTCAGGTCGACTGTTTCCTCCGACATATTGGTGCGGCTGGCTTCCAGATTAAGTGAGCAGTGAGTCAAGAAGCAGTGCAGCTTGGCTCTCGACTTTCGCCGAGTCCGTAGGGGTGTTGCAGCGAAGAGACAAGATCGTAACTAGCAATTGGATATCAAGAAAAAGGGGCTATCATTTGGATATCACGAAAAACGCCATGGGCCAGGAAAATCAAATACATTGGCCATGCTGGTTCAAAACAACTGGAAACTCAGAACTGGGAAATATCAGACTGCATTGAGTTCAAGACAACTGGGAACTCGGATAAAACATGATTCGACTGGGAAAATATGGAAAATAATTTTGAATGGTCATCTAACTCGGAATTCCAAATCGGGATTTCGGGCCTCTTTCTAAAGCCCACAAGAAGGACCGCCGCGCCACCTTCCTGTTCAAGTGAGCACAGCACATCGTGAGTCGAAAAATGTCTTGTATGCTGCTGCATAAATGATACAATGTGCAAAGGGAGATATGTACACAGTAGCTAAGAAAGTGATACTAAGTGTGTGTTGTGTAGTAAGCTGTTAGTAGCCAATGTACCTCACCCTAATAATTTGGTCCCTTTCCCCCTCATAACTAAGCCTACTGTTCTGACTTGGTGGTTCACATGTAGCCTATAGCCTGTTTTAGAGAAATGTCATCATAGAATATTGTAAGAGCTGTCATCGCCTGTTTATATGCCCCCTTTATTTATCCTACGGTTCTGACATGTACAGGGAGAAAACTGTAAGAACGGCCCATGTTCTAGATTCTGTCGCTGTACATTTAAAAAGTGCTGGACAAATAGTTATATGTCGGTCTTAGCTCGCTCATTAATGCCTTGATAGTCAGGTGTAGCAGTGGTAATGTGTTGGGATTGCTGTTGGGACAGCTTTTTGTAGGCTCTAACAGTTTGTGGGCACCGTTTGTCACAGTTTTAGTGCAACTAATGTATTGTTTAATGTTGTGTTAAATTGTGTAGTGGCTTTGCTGGCATGCATCTAAAAAATATTGGGGGGAGTTTGACCCACACAGAACGAACTGCAACTGCAACGCAATGCGTACCATTGGAAATGAATGTACTTCTGGTATACTCAAATACATTTTAACATGTGGAGAGAGAATGCAGGAGACAGTCAACTAATAAAGCAGGCAGGGGTCCATTTTGTGGTGCTGAAACATAAAGCTGCAACCGCAGCGCATTCAATGGCAGGTGAACAGCGCCTAGTGCTGAAAATATAGCTAACTTGTTATATAAGTGGCGCATAGCAACAGATAGAGAAAACATACACCAGTCGAGTAATTCATGTCAACAATCATCTTCATTTTAATTTGACTTCACAAACAAAAAGAGTGCTTAATTGGAGTCCATTTTTTTCCAAGCCTAGTCCAATAAAAATAACTTCACTGGTGAGGTAGGCTATAAGGTATACCTCACTGATTTGACAGCTTCAACGCAGTTACACACCTCCGACAGAACCAAAATATCAGCTATGCAGATTATTGTTTTTGTTTCAATTAATGATTCTAGCACTGAAGGGGTAAGAGAGCTTTAATACTCCAGGCTTCAAATGATTGAATTCATTGCCAGACATCATTAGAAGTGCAGAATGTGTATTAAATATTTAAGTCCATATTTGTCCCGCTTTAGGAATGTACATAATGCCTCAACAGTTCAACAGTTCCCCGCGTGTATCAAGAATGGTCCACCACCCAGAGGACATCCAGCCAACTTGACACAACTTTGGGAAGCATTGAAGTCTGTACTTTGTCAAGGTTTTTCTAAGGTGGCCGTGGCGTACTGTCGATTTAGGGCCAGATATCAATGCATTTTCCTTTGTGCTTGTGTTTCCCAATAGGTAATGTAGTTTTGTTTTGACTGTGTTGTAATTTGGTTTATTCTGATTGTTTGGATTTTCTGTTCCTGAGGCTTCAGTGTGTTAGTAGAACAGGTTTGTGAACTCAGCCCGAGGACCAGCTGGATGAGGGGACTGAGGCTTCAGTGTGTTAGTAGAACAGGTTTGTGAACTCAGCCCCAGGACTAGCTGGATGAGGGGACTGAGGCTTCAGTGTGTTAGTAGAACAGGTTTGTGAACTCAAAACTGAATTGCTATTTTTTTAGTTTTTATTATTGGTGGATATTGGCCTAATTCTGCCCTGCATGCATTATTTGTCGTTATAATCTTTACATGTAGGGGCATCTTACAGATCTCGATCTGTCTCTGTCTCTGTCTCTGTCTCTGTCTCTCTCTCTCTCTCTCTCTCTCTCTCTCTCTCTCTCTCTCTCTCTCTCTCTCTCTCTCTCTCTCTCTCTCTCTCTCTCTCTCTCTCTCTCTCTCTCTCTCTCTCTCTCTCTCTCTCTCTCTCTCTCTCTCTCTCTCTCTCTCTCTCTCTCTCTCTCTCTCGGCATTCGTATATTGGAGATTAAGTGATAGTGATACACTGACATTGTAAGATCTGGAGTGAGTCAGCAATGTAGTCTGGCAGCAACTCAACCCAGGATTTACAAGAAATTGCATGACTGACTAGAAAGGGAACGCCTTCAAGATATGGGTGACCAATCACTTTGTGAAGTACAACACCCTGCATCGCTATAAAGCGTCAGCTGCATCTCCGCTTGTAGACATACGATTCTAGATACCCAACTCAACAGGCAAAGGTAAGGACATCTATAAAGTTACACTTACAAGGAACAAGCCTGAACCACATTCTTGTTGCATGTTTTGGTATTACAAATGGGTGTTCTTTCCAAATTGACATTCAAAAAGGAAGTATGACAAAGTTTAATATCTGTGAATAATTTGGAAAGACTGCATATGCAATTTATTTTATACAAACCTTCTATAATATGTTTATTGTAACAATAGTAACTAATGAATACGTCATTAGTAAATATAGGCATTATGATATAGGCATTATGATGAAGGCATTATGATATAGTCATTATGATGTAGGCATGATGATGTAGGCATTATGATATAGTCATTATGATGTAGGCATTATGATGAAGGCATTATGATGTAGGCATTATGATGAAGGCATTATGATATAGTCATTATGATGTAGGCATTATGATATAGACATTATGATGAAGGCATTATGATGTAGGCATTATGATGAAGGCATTATGATATAGTCATTATGATGTAGGCATTATGATGAAGGCATTATGATATAGTCATTATGATGTAGGCATTATGATGTAAGCATTATGATGTAGGCATTACAATCTAGGCATTATGATGTAGTCCTTACGATCTAGGCATTACGATGTAGGCATGATGATGTAGACATGATGATGTAGGCCAGGGGTGTCAAACATACGGCCCGCGGGCCGGAACCGGCCCCCAAGGAGGTTCGATCAGGCCCGCAGGATAATTTGAAAGTGGAAAAAATGCATAAAAGACATGGAATTAATATTTTTAATTCGCTGCAATTCATGGATTATCCGCTAAGGGGCGCACTCTTTCCATCAGAGTAGAAGACAAGCCGCATCACTGAGACAGACTGAAAACAGCAGACGGTATCAATGCGCCATCTGCTGCTTGTTACGACATTGTTAGGACCACGTCCTATTTATTTACAGAGATGCACGGAAAACCTTCGTGCTTGGTGTGTTTGCAACAAGTTTCGGTATTGAAGGAATATAATATTCGACGCCACTACGAGACTCATCACAGCGAAAAATATGACGGCTTGCAAGGACAACTGAGAAGAGATAAGATTAACGAATTGCTGGCGGGTCTGAGGAAACAGCAGTCAACTTTCATCCAGAGCCGAGAAGTCAGTGAAGCAGCGGTAAAAGCCAGCTACCTAATTGCTAGCGAAATAGCATTAGCATCGAAGCCGTATTCCGACGGTGACTTTGTTAAACGATGCATGATGAAGGCGGCTGAACTTGTATGTCCCGAGAAGCGACAAGCTTTTGCCAGTAAATTGTAAATTGCACATTTGTCTAAGGAAATATGAGGTGTTTCATGAAATGTTTTGTAAAAGGATAGTTCATTAAATTTCAATATTTTCCTAATGTTCTTGTGCTTCTTTACACCAAAACAAAGGAAAGACATGATATTTTGGTTATTTATAGCAGAGTATGGTATAATTTTAATGGTCCGGCCCACTTGACATCTCCCTAGGCCGTATGTGGCCCACGATGCGAAATGAGTTTGACACCCCTGATGTAGGCATTACGATCAAGGCATTACGATCTAGGCATTATGATGTAGGTATTATGATGTAGGCATTATGATGTAGGTATTATAATGTAGACATTATGATGTAGGCATTATGCACATTCCTAAAGCGGGACAAATATGGACTTAAATATTTAATACACATTCTGCACTTCTAATGATGTCTGGCAATGAATTCAATCATTTGAAGCCTGAAGTATTAAAGCTCTCTTACCACTTCTGTTATGCTGGTGAATGAGGACCCAAAAGCGACGTAATAGTAACAGAGTCTTTATTCCAGTATTAAACAAATAATGATTCTCCTGGATATTATCAATGGTAATCCAAAACAGGAACTGAAATCCTCTCGTCAATAGAGAGGAACGACTGGAGACTCGACCACAGACTGCAGGTCGCTTCAGGAAGGCACAGGCCGTAGCTGACATAGACACCTGCTCACCCGCAGCATCTGAAGAAGGCAAAAACACGACAGGGCGGAACAAGGACACAGGAACAGCAAACATCAAACAAGAATCCGACAAGGACAGAAGCGGAAAACAGAGGGAGAAATAGGGACTCTAATCAGAGGGCAAAATAGGGGACAGGTGTGAAAGAGTAAATGAGGTCGTTAGGAGAATGAGAAACAGCTGGGAGCAGGAACGGAACGATAGAGAGAGAGAGCGGGAGAGGGAGAGAGGGAGGAGGAGAGAGAGAGAGAGAAAAAGGGAAAGAACCTAATAAGACCAGCAGAGGGAAGCACAGGGACAAGACATGATGAAAGACAAAACATGACAGTACCCCCCCACTCACCGAGCGCCTCCTGGCGCACTCGAGGAGGAACCCTGGCGGCAACGAAGGAAATCATCAATCAACGAACGGTCCAGCACGTCCCGAGATGGAACCCAACTCCTCTCCTCAGGACCGTAACCCTCCCAATCCACTAAGTACTGGTGACCACGTCCCCGAGAACGCATGTCCATGATCTTCCGTACCTTGTAAATAGGAGCGCCCTCGACAAGGACGGGGGGGGGGGAGGGAAGACGAACGGGGGCGCGAAGAAAAGGCTTGACACAAGAGACATGGAAGACAGGGTGGACGCGACGAAGGTGTTGCGGAAGAAGCAGTCGCACAGCGACAGGATTGACGACCTGAGAGACACGGAACGGACCAATGAACCGCGGAGTCAACTTGCGAGAAGCTGTCGTAAGGGGAAGGTTACGAGTGGAAAGCCACACTCTCTGACCGCGACAATACCTAGGACTCTTAATCCTACGTTTATTGGCGGCTCTCACAGTCTGCGCCCTGTAACGGCAAAGTGCAGACCTGACCCTCCTCCAGGTGCGCTCACAACGTTGGACAAAAGCCTGAGCGGAGGGAACGCTGGACTCGGCGAGCTGGGACGAGAACAGAGGAGGCTGGTACCCAAGACTACTCTGAAACGGAGATAGACCGGTAGCAGACGAAGGAAGCGAGTTGTGAGCGTACTCAGCCCAGGGGAGCTGTTCTGCCCAAGACGCAGGGTTTCGAAACGAAAGGCTGCGTAATATGCGACCAATCGACTGATTGGCCCTTTCTGCTTGACCGTTAGACTGGGGATGAAACCCGGAAGAGAGACTGACGGAAGCACCAATCAAACGACAGAACTCCCTCCAAAACTGTGACGTGAATTGCGGACCTCTGTCTGAAACGGCGTCTAACGGGAGGCCATGAATTCTGAACACATTCTCAATGATGATTTGTGCCGTCTCCTTAGCGGAAGGAAGCTTAGCGAGGGGAATGAAATGTGCCGCCTTAGAGAACCTATCGATAACCGTAAGAATCACAGTCTTCCCCGCAGACGAAGGCAGACCGGTAATAAAGTCTAAGGCGATGTGAGACCATGGTCGAGAAGGAATGGGAAGCGGTCTGAGACGACCGGCAGGAGGAGAGTTACCTGACTTAGTCTGTGCGCAGTCCGAACAAGCAGCCACGAAACGACGCGTGTCCCGCTCCTGAGTAGGCCACCAAAACCGCTGGCGAATAGAAGCAAGCGTACCCCGAACGCCGGGGTGGCCAGCTAACTTGGCAGAGTGAGCCCACTGAAGAACAGCCAGACGAGTAGAGACAGGAACGAACAGAAGGTTACTAGGACAAGCGCGCGGCGACGCAGTGTGAGTGAGTGCTTGCTTTACCTGTCTCTCAATTCCCCAGACAGTCAACCCGACAACACGCCCTTCAGGGAGAATCCCCTCGGGGTCGGTAGAAGCCACAGAAGAACTAAAGAGACGGGATAAGGCATCAGGCTTGGTGTTCTTATTTCCCGGGCGATAGGAAATCACGAACTCGAAACGAGCGAAAAACAACGCCCAACGAGCTTGACGTGCATTAAGTCGTTTGGCAGAACGGATGTACTCAAGGTTCTTATGGTCAGTCCAAACGACAAAAGGGACGGTCGCCCCCTCCAACCACTGTCGCCATTCGCCTATGGCTAAGCGGATGGCGAGCAGTTCGCGGTTACCCACATCATAGTTGCGCTCCGATGGCGACAGGCGATGAGAAAAGTAAGCGCAAGGATGGACCTTATCGTCAGAAGGGAAGCGCTGAGACAGAATGGCTCCCACGCCCACCTCTGAAGCGTCAACCTCGACAATGAACTGTTTAGTGACGTCAGGAGTAACAAGGATAGGGGCGGATGTAAAACGCTTCTTGAGGAGATCAAAAGCTCCCTGGGCGGAACCGGACCACTTAAAGCAAGTCTTGACAGAAGTCAGAGCTGTGAGAGGGGCAGCCACTTGACCGAAATTACGAATGAAACGCCGATAGAAATTAGCGAAACCGAGAAAGCGCTGCAACTCGACACGTGACTTAGGGACGGGCCAATCGCTGACAGCCTGGACCTTAGCGGGATCCATCTGAATGCCTTCAGCGGAAATAACAGAACCGAGAAATGTGACAGAGGAGACATGAAAGGCGCACTTCTCAGCCTTCACGTAGAGACAATTCTCTAAAAGGCGCTGGAGTACACGTCGAACGTGCTGAACATGAATCTCGAGTGACGGTGAAAAAATCAGGATATCGTCAAGGTAAACGAAAACAAAAATGTTCAGCATGTCTCTCAGTACATCATTAACTAATGCCTGAAAGACAGCTGGAGCATTAGCGAGACCGAACGGCAGAACCCGGTATTCAAAATGCCCTAACGGAGTGTTAAACGCCGTTTTCCACTCGTCCCCCTCTCTGATGCGTACGAGATGGTAAGCGTTACGAAGGTCCAACTTAGTAAAGCACCTGGCTCCCTGCAAAATCTCGAAGGCTGACGACATAAGGGGAAGCGGATAACGATTCTTAACCGTTATGTCATTCAGCCCTCGATAATCCACGCAGGGGCGCAGAGTACCGTCCTTCTTCTTAACAAAGAAAAATCCCGCTCCGGCGGGAGAGGAAGAAGGCACCACGGTACCGGCGTCGAGAGAAACAGACAGATAATCCTCGAGAGCCTTACGTTCGGGAGCCGACAGAGAGTATAGTCTACCCCGAGGGGGAGTGGTCCCCGGAAGGAGATCAATACAACAATCATACGACCGGTGAGGAGGAAGGGAGCTGGCTCTGGACCGACTGAAGACCGTGCGCAGATCATGATATTCCTCCGGCACTCCTGTCAAATCACCAGGTTCCTCCTGAGTAGAGGGGACAGAAGACACAGGAGGGATAGCAGACATTAAACACTTCACATGACAAGAAACGTTCCAGGATAGGATAGAATTACTAGACCAATTAATAGAAGGATTATGACATACTAGCCAGGGATGACCCAAAACAACAGGTGTAAAAGGTGAACGAAAAATCAAAAAGGAAATGGTCTCACTGTGGTTACCAGATACTGTGAGGGTTAAAGGTAGTGTCTCACATCTGATACTGGGGAGAAGACTACCATCTAAGGCGAACATGGGCGTGGGCTTCCCTAACTGTCTGAGAGGAATGTCATGTTTCCGAGCCCATGCTTCGTCCATAAAACAACCCTCAGCCCCAGAGTCTATCAAGGCACTGCAGGAAGCAGCCGAACCGGTCCAGCGTAGATGGACCGACAAGGTAGTACAGGATCTTGATGGAGAGACTTGAGTAGTAGCGCTCACCAGTAGCCCTCCGCTTACTGATGAGCTCTGGCTTTTACTGGACATGACATGACAAAATGTCCAGCAGAACCGCAATAGAGGCAAAGGCGGTTGGTGATTCTCCGTTCCCTCTCCTTAGTCGAGATGCGAATACCTCCCAGCTGCGTGGGCTCAGTCTCTGAGCCGGTGGGAGGAGATGGTTGAGATGCGGAGAGGGGAAACACCGTTAACGCGAGCTCTCTTCCACGAGCTCGGTGACGAAGATCTACCCGTCGTTCTATGCGGATGGCGAGTGCAATCAAAGAGTCCACGCTGGAAGGAACCTCCCGGGAGAGAATCTCATCCTTAACCTCAGCGTGGAGTCCCTCCAGAAAACGAGCGAGCAACGCCGGCTCGTTCCAGTCACTGGATGCAGCAAGAGTGCGAAACTCTATAGAGTAATCCGTTATGGATCGATCACCTTGACATAGGGAAGCCAGGGCCCTGGAAGCCTCCTTCCCAAAAACTGAACGATCAAAAACCCGTATCATCTCCTCTTTAAAGTTCTGATAATCGTTAGAACACTCAGCCCTTGCCTCCCAGATAGCTGTGCCCCACTCCCGAGCCTGACCAGTAAGGAGTGATATGACGTAAGCGATCCGAGCTCTCTCACTTGAGTACGTGTTGGGCTGGAGAGAGAACACAATATCACACTGGGTGAGAAAAGAGCGACACTCAGTGGGCTGCCCAGAGTAACATGGTGGGTTATTAACCCTAGGTTCCGGAGACTCGGAAGACCAGGAAGTAGCTGGTGGCACGAGACGAAGACTCTGAAACTGTCCAGAGAGATCGGAGACCTGAGCGGCCAGGGTCTCAACGGCATGACGAGCAGCAAACAATTCCTGCTCGTGTCTGCCGAGCATTGCTCCCTGGAACTCGACGGCAGTGTTGAGAGAATCCATAGTCGCTGGGTCCATCTTGGTCGGATTCTTCTGTTATGCTGGTGAATGAGGACCCAAAAGCGACGTAATAGTAACAGAGTCTTTATTCCAGTATTAAACAAATAATGATTCTCCTGGATATTATCAATGGTAAACTCCTCTCCTCAATAGAGAGGAACGACTGGAGACGCGACCACAGACTGCAGGTCGCTTCAGGAAGGCACAGGCCGTAGCTGACATAGACACCTGCTCACCCGCAGCATCTGAAGAAGGCAAAAACACGACAGGGCGGAACAAGGACACAGGAACAGCAAACATCAAACAAGAATCCGACAAGGACAGAAGCGGAAAACAGAGGGAGAAATAGGGACTCTAATCAGAGGGCAAAATAGGGGACAGGTGTGAAAGAGTAAATGAGGTCGTTAGGAGAATGAGAAACAGCTGGGAGCAGGAACGGAACGATAGAGAGAGAGAGCGGGAGAGGGAGAGAGGGAGGAGGAGAGAGAGAGAGAGAAAAAGGGAAAGAACCTAATAAGACCAGCAGAGGGAAGCACAGGGACAAGACATGATGAAAGACAAAACATGACAACTTCAGTGCAAGAATCATTCATTGAAACAAAAACAATAATCTGCATAGCTGATATTTTGGTGCTGTCGGAGGTGTGTAACTGCATTGAAGCTGTCAAATCAGTGAGGTATACCTTATAGCCTACCTCAGCCAGTGAAGTTATTTTTATTGGACTAGGCTTGGAATTTTTTTTACTCCAATTAAGCACTTTTTTTGTTTGTGAAGTCAAATTAAAATGAAGATGATTGTTGACATGAATTACTCGACTGGTGTATGTTTTCTCTATCTGTTGCTATGCGCCACTTATATAACAAGTTAGCTATATTTTCAGCACCAGGCGCTGTTTACCTTCCATTGAATGCGCTGTGGTTGCAGCTTTACGTTTCAGCACCACAAAATGGTCCGCTGCCTGCTTTATTAGTTGACTGTCTCCTGCATTCTCTCTCCACATGTTAAAATGTAGTTGAGTATACCAGAAGTACATTCATTTCCAATGGTACGCATTTCGTTGCAGTTGCAGTTCGTTCTGTGTGGGGCAAACTCCCCCCAATTTTTTTTAGATGCATGCCAGCTAAGCCACTACACAACAAAACACAACATTACCCAACAGCAATCCCAACACTTTACCACTGCTACACCTGACTATCAAGACATTAATGAGCTAGCTAAGACCGACATATAACTATTTGTCCAGCACTTTTTAAATGTACAGCGACAGAATTTAGAACATGGGCCGTTCTTACAGTTTTCTCCCTGTACATGTCAGAATCATAGTTTAAATAAAGGGGGCATATAAACAGGCGATGAAAGCTCTTACAATATTCTATGATGACATTTCTCTAAAACAGGCTTTAGGCTACATGTGAACCACCAAGTCAGAACAGTAAGCTAAGTTATGAGGGGGAAAGGGACCAAATTATTAGGGTGAGGCACATGGGCTACTAACAGCTTACTACACAACATACACTTAGTATCACTTTCTTAGCTACAGTATACATATCTCCCTGGCATATTACATCATTTATGCAGCAGCATACAAGACATTTTTGGACTCACAATGTGCTGTGCTCACTTGAACAGGAAGGTGTCGCGGCGGTCCTACTTGTGGGCTTTAGAAAGAGGCCCAATTTGGAATTCCGAGTTAGATGACCATTCAAAATGATTTTCCATATTTTCCCAGTCGAATCAAGTTTTATCCGAGTTCCCAGTTGTCTTGAACTCACTGCAGTCTGAGATTTCCCAGTTCTGAGTTTCCAGTTGTTTTGAACGAGGCAGACTAGCATGGCCAATGTATTCGACTTTTCTGGCCCATGGCGTTTTTTGTGATATCCAATTGATAGCCCCTTTTTCGTGATATCCAATTGCTAGTTACGATCTTGTCTCATCGCTGCAACTCCCCTACGGACTCGGCGAAGGTCAATAACCAAGCTGCACTGCTACTTGACTCACTGCTCACTTCATCTGGAAGCCAGCCGCACCAATATGTCGGAGGAAACAGTCGACCTGACGACCGAAGCCAGTTTACAGGAGCATGCCCCGCCACCAGAGTTGCTAGAGCATGATGAGGACATCCCGGCCGGCCAAACCCTCTCCTAACCCAGACGACGCTGGGCCAATTGTGCGCCGCCTCATGGGTCTCCTGGTCACAGCCGGCGGAAACAGCCTGAGATCAAACCCGGGGCGGCAGCACTCATTGTTGAATTTGCGATTTCCAACTTGTTGTGTAATGTTTATGTCCAATGGCCGATGAGCAGTGATACGTTTTATCTATAATTTCTCTTCATATGACAAGAATTGAAAAGGAATTACCAGTAGATTGCCGACTTGATGCATGATGACGGCTGCTTGTCTAGCTTGCTAGTTAAGGTTTTGAAAGTATGATGTTGACATGATTAGTCCAATCAAAGCTACTGTAGATTTAAAGGGATTTTGGTAATTTTATCTGTGGCCAATGACCTTGAGCCTTCTTGGATGGGCAGCACCCAAGGGGCTTGAATTTTCGAGCTCTACCCGATTTAGGGGTGACGTAGTGTCCCCATGAGTGACAGAACACTGAGCAAATCACGGCGCAACTAGAGAACATTACCAACCCCTAAGCTCTGTATTTTCCGTACACGTATTAATGCCAAAATAATAAAATACAGAACAGACAAAAAAAAAGTATAAATGTGTCGCCACCGGTGCTGCATAAGTTGGATTCATCGAACGTATGCATCAAACTGTACGTGTAGACGGCTTGACAGAAATGGTAGCAGAAGGTGAATGTTGAACTTTTGTTGCACACATATCCAGATGATGCTGCGTAACATTTTGCGCAATGACGCTGTCGGGTGATCAAGGCGTAAACGCAGCTGTCTGGTATCAAACTGGTTTGACACAGTGGTCACATTCCCCTGCTCAGACGTTGCATGCGTCAACCAATGGTTGCATGCCACGTCATCGACTGTACCGTCAAGCGCCAGATTGCTGTAACGTATAATGTGGTTAGCTGATACTTAAAATACCTATCCAGGCATTGTAAGGTCTGGCATATGTCAGCAACGTCTGGGCAGTGGAACGTGGCCAGTAACAACAGGAGATCAACTAATCTGCTGGTTTATTCTTGTGGGTTTTTGGATGCAAGCAGGTTTGTTTTAATAGCCAGGTGCATGTAATCTCCCATTAGTAGTGTTTTAAGAAATCGGTTCATAACATTAAGCTGCATGTTAACCTTTTATGGCTGCACTTAAAGGTACACTTATGACAACAGCCCGTCCAAGTGCAGGGCGCGAAATTCAAAAGATATTTTTTAGAAATATTTAACTTTCACACATTAACAAGTCCAATACAGCAAATGAAAGATACACATCTTGTGAATCCAGCCAACATGTCCGATTTTTAAAATGTTTTACAGCGAAAACACCACGTATATTTATGTTAGCTCACCACCAAATACAAAAAAGCACAGACATTTTTCACAGCACAGGTAGCTTGCACAAAACCAACCTAACTAACCAAGAACATACCAAACTAACCAAGAAACAACTTCATCAGATGACAGTCTTATAACAAGTTATACAATAAATCTATGTTTTGTTCGAAAAATGTGCATATTTGAGGTATAAATCATAGTTTTACATTGCAGCTACAATCGGAAATAGCACCGAAGCAGCTAGAACAATTACAGAGACCAAATTGAAATACCTAAATACTCATCATAAAACATTTATGAAAAATACATGGTGTACACCAAATTAAAGACAAACATCTTGTGAATCCAGACAATATTTTACGATTCTTTAAGTGTTTTACAGCGAAAACACAATATAGCATTATATTAGCTTACCACAATAGCCAAAAACACAACAGCATTGATTCAAGCCAACAGTAGTGATAACGAATAAACCAGCAAAATATATTAATTTTTTCACTAACCTTCTCAAAATTCATCAGATGACAGTCCTATAGCATCATATTACACAATACATATATTGTTTGTTCGAAAATGTGCATATTTAGCGGCACAAATCGTGGTTATACAATGTGAATACTAGGCAAAATGCAATAACAATGTCCGGAGAAATCTTGGAGAGGCACCTAATCTAATCAATAACTAATCATAAACGTTACTAAAAAATACATGTTGGACAGCAAATTAAAGATAGCTTAGTTCTTAATGCAATCGCCGTGTTAGAATTCTAAAAATAACTTCATTACGACATCCAGCTTACGTTATGGCGAGAGAGCGCCCAAAATCTGGGCGCAAACTAATAGTACACATGTTCGACAGATATATGAAATAACATCATAAATGGGTCCTACTTTTGATGATCTTCCATCAGAATGTTGTACAAGGGGTCCTTTGTCGGGAACAATCGTTGTTTGGTTTTAGAACGGCCTTTTTCCCTCTCGATTTAGCAAGCACACTAGCCAAGTGGCGCAAATCTCTCCATCGTCAACAAACTCAGAGAACGGAACACGGCAAAACTCGCGAAAAAATTTCAATAATCTGATTAAACTATATTGAAAAAACATACTTTACGATGATATTGTCACATTTATCAAATAAAATCAAAGCCGGAGATAATAGCCGTCTATAACGACAGCTTTTCAGAAGGCAATCCCAGGTTCCTTGTCGCGTCTTCCTGAAAACAGGAAATTGGTGTCACGTCATGCCAATAGCTCTTATTCGACCTCAGTTCAAGCTATACACTCCATTTCTTCTCTCACTGCCTATTGACATCTAGTGGAAGGCGTATGAAGTGCATGTATAGTCATACATCTCAAGCAAAATGATAGGGAGGGCCTGGAACAGAGCCTCGATTTGAGATTTTTCACTTTCTGACAGGAAGTTTGCTGCAAAATGAGTTCTGTTTTACTCACAGATATAATTCAAACGGTTTTAGAAACTTGAGAGTGTTTTCTATCCAATAGTAATAATACTATGCATATTGTACGAGCAAGAATTGAGTACGAGGCCGTTTGAAATTTTTATTTTTTTTATTTTTTTTATTTCACCTTTATTTAACCAGGTAGGCTAGTTGAGAACAAGTTCTCATTTGCAACTGCGACCTGGCCAAGATAAAGCATAGCAGTGTGAACAGACAACACAGAGTTACACATGGAGTAAACAATAAACAAGTCAATAACATGGTAGAAAAAAAAAGAGAATCTATATACAATGTGTGCAAAAGGCATGAGGTAGGCAATAAATCGAATAATTACAATTTAGCAGATTAACACTGGAGTGATAAATCATCAGATGATCATGTGCAAGAAGAGATACTGGTGTGCAAAAGAGCAGAAAAGTAAATAAATAAAAGCAGTATGGGGGGTGAGGTAGGTAAATTGGGTGGGTAGTTTACAGATGGACTATGTACAGCTGCAGCGATCGGTTAGCTGCTCGGATAGCAGATTTTTAAAGTTGTTGAGGGAGATAAAAGTCTCCAACTTCAGAGATTTTTGCAATTCGTTCCAGTCGCAGGCAGCAGAGAACTGGAAGGAAAGGCGTCCAAATGAGGTTTTGGCTTTAGGGATGATCAGTGAGATACACCTGCTGGAGCGCGTGTTGCAGGTGGGTGTAGCCATCGTGACCAGTGAACTGAGATAAGGCGGCACTTTACCTAGCATAGCCTTGTAGATGACCTGGAGCCAGTGGGTCTGACGACGAACATGTAGCGAGGGCCAGCCGACTAGGGCATACAGGTCGCAGTGGTGGGTCGTATAAGGTGCTTTAGTAACAAAACGAATGGCACTGTGATAAACTGCATCCAGTTTGCTGAGTAGAGTATTGGAAGCTATTTTGTAGATGACATCGCCGAAGTCGAGGATCGGTAGGATAGTCAGTTTTACTAGGGTAAGTTTGGCGGCGTGAGTGAAGGAGGCTTTGTTGCGGAATAGAAAGCCGATTCTTGCTTTGATTTTGGATTGGAGATGTTTGATATGAGTCTGGAAGGAGAGTTTGCAGTCTAGCCAGACACCTAGGTACTTATAGATGTCCACATATTCTAGGTCGGAACCGTCCAGGGTGGTGATGCTAGTCGGGCGTGCGGGTGCAGGCAGCGAGCGGTTGAAAAGCATGCATTTGGTTTTACTAGCGTTTAAGAGCAGTTGGAGGCCACGGAAGGAGTGTTGTATGGCATTGAAGCTCATTTGGAGGTTAGATAGTACAGTGTCCAAGGAAGGGCCGGAAGTATATAGAATGGTGTCGTCTGCGTAGAGGTGGATCAGGGAATCGCCCGCAGCAAGAGCAACATCATTGATGTATACAGAGAAAAGAGTCGGCCCGAGAATTGAACCCTGTGGTACCCCCATAGAGACTGCCAGAGGACCGGACAACATGCCCTCCGATTTGACACACTGAACTCTGTCTGCAAAGTAGTTGGTGAACCAGGCAAGGCAGTCATTAGAAAAACCGAGGCTACTGAGTCTGCCGATAAGAATATGGTGATTGACAGAGTCGAAAGCCTTGGCCAGGTCGATGAAGACGGCTGCACAGTAATGTCTTTTATCGATGGCGGTTATGATATCGTTTAGTACCTTGAGCGTGGCTGAGGTGCACCCATGACCGGCTCGGAAACCGGATTGCACAGCGGAGAAGGTACGGTGGGATTCGAGATGGTCAGTGATCTGTTTGTTGACTTGGCTTTCGAAGACCTTAGATAGGCAGGGCAGGATGGATATAGGTCTGTAACAGTTTGGGTCCAGGGTGTCTCCCCCTTTGAAGAGGGGGATGACCGCGGCAGCTTTCCAATCCTTGGGGATCTCAGATGATACGAAGGAGAGGTTGAACAGGCTGGTGATAGGGGGTGCGACAATGGCGGCGGACAGTTTCAGAAATAGGGGGTCCAGATTGTCAAGCCCAGCTGATTTGTATGGGTCCAGGTTTTCCAGCTCTTTCAGAACATCTGCTATCTGGATTTGGGTAAAGGAGAAGCTGGGGAGGCTTGGGCGAGTAGCAGCGGAGGGGACGGGGCTGTTGGCCAAGGTTGGAGTCGCCAGGAGGAAGGCATGGCCAGCCATTGAGAAATGCTTGTTGAAGTCTTCGATTATCACGGATTTATCGGTGGTGACCGTGTTACCTAGCCTCAGTGCAGTGGGCAGCTGGGAGGAGGTGCTCTTGTTCTCCATGGACTTTACAGTATCCCAGAACTTTTTGGAGTTAGAGCTACAGGATGCAAATTTCTGCTTGAAAAAGCTGGCCTTTGCTTTCCTGACTGACTGCGTGTATTGGTTCCTGACTTCCCTGAACAGTTGCATATCGCGGGGGCTCTTCGATGCTATTGCAGTTCGCCACAGGATGTTTTTGTGCTGGTCGAGGGCAGTCAGGTCTGGAGTGAACCAGGGGCTATATCTGTTCTTGGTTCTGCATTTTTTGAACGGAGCATGCTTGTCTAATATGGTGAGGAAGTAACATTTAAAGAATGACCAGGCATCCTCAACTGACGGGATGAGGTCAATATCCTTCCAGGGAACCCGGGCCAGGTCGATTAGAAAGGCCTGCTCGCAGAAGTGTTTTAGGGAGCGTTTGACAGTGATGAGGGGTGGTCGTTTGACCGCGGACCCGTGGCGGATACAGGCAATGAGGCAGTGATCACTGAGATCTTGATTGAAGACAGCAGAGGTATATTTGGAGGGCAGGTTGGTCAGGATAATGTCTATTAGGGTGCCCATGTTTACGGATTTAGGGTTGTACCTGGTGGGTTCCTTGATGATTTGTGTGAGATTGAGGGCATCAAGCTTGGATTGTAGGACTGCCGGGGTGTTAAGCATATCCCAGTTTAGGTCACCTAACAGAACAAACTCTGAAGCTAGATGGGGAGCGATCAATTCACAGATGGTGTCCAGGGCACAGCTGGGAGCTGAGGGGGGTCGGTAGCAGGCGGCAACAGTGAGAGACTTATTTCTGGAGAGATTAATTTTTAAAATTAGAAGTTCGAACTGTTTGGGCATAGACCTGGAAAGTATGACAGAACTTTGCAGGCTATCTCTGCAGTAGATTGCAACTCCTCCCCCTTTGGCAGTTCTATCTTGACGGAAAGTGTTATAGTTGGGTATGGAAATCTCAGAATTTTTGGTGGCCTTCCTAAGCCAGGATTCGGACACGGCAAGGACATCAGGGTTGGCAGAGTGTGCTAAAGCGGTGAGTAAGGCAAACTTAGGGAGGAGGCTTCTGATGTTGACATGCATGAGGCCAAGGCTTTTTCGATCACAGAAGTCAACAAATGAGGGTGACTGGGGACATGCAGGGCCTGGGTTTACCTCCACATCACCCGAGGAACAGAGGAGTAGTAGGATGAGGGTGCGGCTAAAGGCTATCAAAACTGGTCGCCTAGAGCGTTGGGGACAAAGAATAAAAGGAGCAGATTTATGGGCGTGGTAGAATAGATTCTGGGCATAATGTGCAGACAGGGGTATGGTGGGGCGTGGGTACAGCGGAGGCAAGCCCAGGCACTGGGTGATGATAAGAGAGGTTGTATCTCTGGACATGCTGGTCTCAATGGGTGAGGTCACCGCATGTGTGGGGGGTGGGACGAAGGGGGTATCAGAGGTACGGAGAGTGGAACTACGGGGTCCATTGCAAACCAAAACAATGATAGCTAGCCTGAACAACAGTATGCAAGGCATATTGATATTTGAGGGAGACATACAATAAGGCATAAAGTGATTGCAGGTCTTGATTGGGAGAGCTAGCTAAAACAACAGGTGAGATAACAGCAGCTAGTCAGTTAACACAGCAGCAGCAGGTAAAAATGGCGACGGCTAGGCAGAGAGGGTCGGATTAACTACACACAGATCCTGAGTTAAAGCACAGAGCCGACAGATAAAACACAAATAAACGGAATGGAGTACCGTGAATTAATGGACAGTCAAGCAAGCATCAGATATGTAGCCAAGTGATCATAGTGTCCAGGGGGCAGCCGTAGATGGAGTAGTGAGGCCTCCACTAAGCTAGCCGGCGGCGTAAGATTGTTCGATAGACCTGTTCAGATAGCAGCCGATATGCTCAAGACAGCTAACGATTAGCGGGCCGCAGTTAGCATATGGGCGTTCAGGTTACGTCGCGATGGAGGGGCCAGTTGAATAACTCCCTCGGGCAGATAACGTCGGTATCCCAGTCGTGAAGGCCCGGTGGGGCTCCGCATCGGCAGTAAAACGGGTCCGGATAGGTAATTGTAGCCCAGGAGTGGCTGATGGAACTCTTCAGCTGGCTAGCTCCGGGATAATTGGTGTTTGCTCCGGAATTGATGTTAGCCAATAGTCACTCGGATAGCAGCTAGTTAGCTGCAAGATCCAGGTGTAAATGTCCAGAGATTGCGGTAAAAATCCGGGGATATGGAGAGAAAATAGGTCTGGTATGCTCTGGTCTGAGTCGCGTTGTACAAAACTGGCAATAGTTTTCAGAGCTAAAGGATAGCTGATAAGCGCTAGCTGTGGTTAGCTGAACTACTCACGTTAGCTTGTGAGTTGGCTAACTTCTGGCTAGATGAATAACTCCCTCGGGCAGATAACGTCGGTATCCCAGTCGTGAAGGCCCGGCGGGGCTCCGCATCGGCAGTAAAACGGGTCCGGATAGGTGATAGTAGCCCAGGAGTGGCTGATGGAACTCTTCAGCTGGCTAGCTCCGGGATAATTGGTGTTTGCTCCGGAATTGATGTTAGCCAATAGTCACTCGGATAGCAGCTAGTTAGCTGCAAGATCCAGGTGTAAATGTCCAGAGCTTGCGGTAAAAATCCGGGGATATGGAGAGAAAATAGGTCTGGTATGCTCTGGTCTGAGTCGCGTTGTACAAAACTGGCAATAGTTTTCAGAGCTAAAGGATAGCTGATAAGCGCTAGCTGTGGTTAGCTGAACTACTCACGTTAGCTTGTGAGCTGGCTAACTACTGGCTAGCTTCTGTTGTAGATTTCGGATACGAGGTGAATAATACCTTTGAGGAGAAAAAAAGCAGATCCGCACCACATTTGGTGAGGTAGGTTGCAGGAGAGTGTTTTGAAGTTGAGTTTTTAAGAAGAAAAAATATATATATAAAAAGAAATGCGAAGAAAAATATATAAAAAATATATACACGGGACAGGACGAGGACAAAGGACATCTGACTGCTACGCCATCTTGGATTCAAGATGGGCACCTTTCATCCAAGTTACTCAATACTGCCCCTGCAGCCCAAAGAAGTTTGTTCTGCCTGTTGGTTGCAATTGGCCAACTATCTCTATATACTGTACTAACAACAATAATCCACATAATAATATTCAGAATTCATAGTCAATAACGTATTGAGAGGTAAAAATCAACAAGAAAACATTTTTTGTTTGTTTTTCAAACTTCAACAACATTCCATAATGGCTTGTGGAATAGAAATCCCCTTTTTTTACAGAAAAATAAGAATGGACAGATGATCATATTAATAATAGTAATGCTAGCAACGGTTATCAAAACGTATAAAAGGTTACAAAAAATCCAGTTCGGATAAATGTAACAGCTGCATAAAGAATGAGATACTCAAAGCTTTTAGAATTGAAAAAATCCATTAAATATTGACTGAACTATAGCACAAACAATTGTATAATGATGGACAGAAAGTAAACGTAATTCACCAGTTTTGGTGGGAATTTGACTTTGTCAAATATTTAAAAAAAAGCATATTTGAAACAACCCATGCTAACATTTTTATACCATACTGTGCCTTCAGAAACTATTCATACCCCTTGACTAATTCCACATGTTGTTGTGTTAATGTATATCCTGAATTCAAACAATACCCAGAATACCCCACAACAACAAAGAGAAACCATGTTTTTAGACATTTTTGCTAATTTGTTGAAAATGAAACACAGAAATATCTAATTTACATAGGTCTTCACACCCCTGAATCAATCACCTTTTCCAGCGATTACAGCGGTGACTCTTTCTGGATAAGTCTCTAAGAGCTTTGCACTCCTAGATTCTTTAAGCTCTGCCACGTTGATTGTTGATCATTGCTAGTTAGTCATTTTCAAGTCTTGCCATACATTTTCCAGCCTATTTAAGTCAACACTGTAACGAGGCCATTCAGGAACATTTAATGTAATCTTGGTAAGCAACTCCGGTGTATATTTGGAATTATGTTTTAGTTTATTGTCCTGGTGAAAGGTGAAGTTTTTTCAGTTTTGGAAAGCAGACTGAACCAAGTTTCCCTCTAGAGTTTTGCCTTTGCATAGCTCTAATCCATTTATTTTTATCAGACAAATCTCCCTAGACCTTGCCAATGACAAGCATACCCATAACATGATGCAGCCACCACCATGCTTGAAAATATAAAGAGTGGTACTCAGTGATGTGTTGGATTTGCCCCAAACATTTAGCTTTGTATTTAGGAGACAAAGATAATTTCTTCGCCACATTTTTTCCAGTTTACTTTAGTGCATGTTTTGTAATATTTGTATTCTGTACAGGCTTCCTTCTAGGCACTCTGTCATTTAGGTTAGTGTTGTGGTGTAACTATAATGTTGTTTATCCATCCTCCGTTGTCTCCTATCACAGCCATTAAACTGAACATTTAAGTCACCATTGGCCTCATTGTGTGGTTTCCTTACACTCCGGCAACTGAGTTAGGAAGTACGCCTGTGTCTTTGTAGTGACTGGGTGTATTGATACACCATCCAAAGTGCAATTAATAACTTCACCATGCTCAAAGGGATATCCATTGTCTGCTTTTGAAAATGTTTACACATCTACCAATACGTGCCTTTCTTTGCGAGGCATTGGAAAAACTTCTGGTCTTTCCGTTTGAATTTGTATTTGAAATGTACTGCTGGATAGAGGGCCTTCACAGATAATTATAGGTGTGGGGAACAGAGATGAGGTTTGAAACATTATTACTGCACAGTTCATGCAACTTCTGTGACTGGTTAAGAAAATGTTTACGCTTGAACTTATTCAGGCTTGCCATAACAAAGGGGTTGAGTAGTTTTAATTTTTTTATTCATTTGTAAACATTTCTAAAAACATTTTTCCACTGTGACATTATGTGGTATTGTGTGTAGGCCAGTGACACAAAATCGTAATTGAATCCATTTTAAATACATCCTCAAGGCATTGCATGCCTATTTATGTGTTCTGATAATACTGTATATTGATAGAATATAACCTTAGAAAATAACAACTAATTTGTATATTGACTAAAGCATGAATTTACCCTCTATCCAACCAGCATCTCTCTAATGCTGTTGGCCCATAGAAACGCATTGAATAACACATGAAACAACAGATTGAAAGGCAGTTTGTGGTGAAGTGTCCTATATCAGAGAGATATAAGAAATATCAGGAACGTTTGTATTCAACCCTTTATTTTAGAAACTGGTACTGGGGACCCTCATACGAGTTTTGTGAGGCTTGTGGGCGTCCTACAGCAGAACAACCCACAATCACATGTTCATGGAGGGAGGGTCATATTAATGTGTAACCCAAACTGCTGCAGCTGCGGAAGGTGACATCAGCGGATGCGGTGGATTGAGATGCATCCAATGCAAAACCCCCAGATTTCTCTAGTTTAAACTGATGGATTTTGATGGGATTTTTGTATTATACTAATTAGATTTCCGCAGGGGACGCATACATCGACTCTTTAAGAATCAACAAAATAAGATCTACAAAATAAAAAAAACTACAAATCCTGGAATTAAATGTACAGAACGCAAAACAGACGTAATTAAACTAGTCTCTAAACAAAACCCCATGTTTCCCCCATGGCAAAAGTCTAAACAAACAAAAAGGAATAATGGTGGTTGCAGTCATTCCTTCTAAATTTCTTCCAAGGTCATAGAAAAATAAAGTTTCAGCCCTCCAGAGGGGGTCCATTCTCCCTGGTGGTATCAATCCCCTCCACCAGCACAGCGACTGTCTCCTCCCACCAGCTTCACACCAGGCCCTGAGAAAAGAAAAGAGAGAGACAGTTATCTTTCTTACTAAACACATGTGGGATAATAAAGCTGGCTACTATTGAACTGCTATAATCACTGTAGATTTATACTCTACCTACCTGGTGGACTGACGCTTTGAGCCTGGAGATCTGAGGAGAAAGAGAGAGAGACACAAAATAAGGAGAATGAGAGAGACCGAAAGGAGAGAGAAAGATGAGAAATAGAGAGAGATATAGAAAGAGTGGAGAAAGAGAGATATACAGGAGAGAGAGGCAAGAAAAGGGCAACCAGTGAAGAACAAACACCATTATAAATCCATATTTATGTTTATTTATTTTCCCTTTTATACTTTAACTATTTGCACATCGTTACAACACTGTATATAGACATGATATGACATTTGAAATGTCTCTATTCCTTTGGAACTTTTGTGAGTGTAATGTTTACTGTAAATGTGTTCTTGTTTATTTATTATCTATTTCACTTGCTTTGGCAATGTTAACATATGTTTGCCATGCCAATAAAGCCCTTAACTTGATCTGAATTGAGAGGGAGAGAAAGAGGAGAAAGAGAGAGGAGAAAGAGAGAGGAGAAAGAGAGAGCATCGACAGACACAGAGGATAAAGAGAGACAGAAGAGAAATGAACATCAACATGACCTTTCATGATGTGATGATGAAGATATAGTCTAATCATTGGTGTGGTTCAACAACAGCCATGTTTGCACACATTCCCCTGTGATGGAAATGTGAACCTCTTTGCTTATGAGTTTATATCTAATTTAATGTGTTTGCTTTTGTCTGTTAACAGACTGTGGATTTTTTTGTTAAATGTTACGTCATGACAGCAGTAATATCTAACAAGTAATATCTAACAATTTCACAACATACCAAATAAACACAAATACACACAAATCTAAGTAAAGGAATGGAATTAAGAATATATAAATATATGGACGAGCAATGTCTGCATGGCTGGGTAATTAACCCGGCGTTGATTCACTTCACAACCAAAATTAGCTCTACTACTTGTATCTGCTTGGCTGGGTAATTTACCTACTAGTTTATCAAACTGGGTATTTTTTTAATACAACTTCTCACATAACAATTTTTTTTTCAGTATTGTTTTTACGATATAGCTCATTTTGACTTTGTGGCTGTGGTAACCTTAATGCTATGCTTTTTACTGATGTAGACTGACTGTAGCTCCAGATTGGATTAGATTCAGGCAGGTGACACAGTTACGGTTTGATTCTTCTAGTTCACTGTGTTAGTCAGACTCAGATATGAGTTAGCTACCACCATAGCTGTATCTATTATTTAGTTTTGACAATACAGAAAATACTTGTATGAGCTACGAACTAACTTTGCAAATCTGACTTATAGGCTAACATTAGCTAGCTAGCCTGCCTCGCTAGCGTTATCAAATGATAACCAGCAGTATCTAGATAATACATAATAAACTAGTACTTCGCTAGCCTGCCTCGCTTTATTAAAATTTTGCTACCTACCCTTGAACTCTCTGAGGTGGAAGACATGGATTGTGTCCCAACTGGCACCATATTACCTATGTAGTGCACTTCTTTTGACCAAAGCCTTATTGTCCTCAGGTGGCGGCCATGCCCTTAGTCTGCCTCCTGTCCCTCCTATAACCATGGATACACCTTCCTGAAAACAATGGCACTATACTTTGCTTAAACCTGTTCTGCCAGTTCATGTCCTTAAATATTAGAAGGTTCCAATGTGGTTAGCCAAAAAGATGACAAGATAGTTCACACATTCATCATCTAGAGTTGCTATCAAACAGAAATCAGATTTCTGGTTTGGCCATAACTTGTTTACTGCTTGTAGCAGGGCACATTTACAGGAATCCTTTTCTCTAACTGTAAGTCACATGATTTCATTAGAAATCTTTCTGCAGTGAGGGTGTGTGATGAAAGTCAAGGAGTCCTTGGATGAATGTCAACAAGATTCAAACTGTGCTTTAATTAAATCTGACCATACCAGTTCAGGCTCTAAAAGAAGACAAGGTTTGAATGTAGGCCATTGAAGGTCGAAACGTCAATCTTTTAAACTTGTCTAATAAAACCACACATTTTTAATAGTGAGCGAGCGTTGTGCCTTTTACTGTCTAATGATGGCTGCACACCAACTACTCACGTTGATTGACCACATTCTACTTCTTTCTAAAATGTGAATATAGTCCATGAAAAGGTATTAGGATTATTTGCACAGCTATCGCTCTCAGGTGGCTGCCCTGTCCTTGCCCCCTAGTCCTTCCGTGTCTTACGTGATACCTACTGCATTACATTTTCCCCTGCCATTATCCTGCTTTGCATATAATCGATGCGGTGCCTGTTAGTTTCTCATCGAATCACAGCCTACTTCGCCAAACGGGTAATGATTTAGCACTGTCGTTGCACCAAACCTAACCATAAACATCAATGTATTTCTTTAAAATCAATACACAAGTATATATTTTTAAACCTGCATATTTAGTTAATATTGCCTGCTAACATGAATTTCTTATAATTAGGGAAATTGTGTCACTTCTCTTGCGTTCCGTGCAAGCAGTCAGGGTATATGCAACAGTTTGGGCGGCCTGGCTCGTTGCGAACTGTGTGAAGTCCATTTATTCCTAACAAAGACAGTAATTCATTTGCCAGAATTGTACATAATTATGACGTAACATTGAAGATTGTACAATGTAACAGCAATATTTAGACTTAGGGATGCCACCCGTTAGATAAAATACGGAACGGTTCCGTATTTCACTGAAAGAATAAACGTTTTGTTTTAGAGATGATAGTTTCCGGATTCTACCATATTAATGACCAAAGGCTCGTATTTCTGTGTGTTATGTTATAATTAAGTCTATGATTTGATATTTGATAGAGCAGTCTGACTGAGCAGTGGTAGGCAGCAGTAGGCTCGTAAGCATTCATTCAAACAGCACTTTCATGCGTTTGCCAGCAGCTCTTCACATTTCTTCAAGCATTGCGCTGTTTATGACTTCAAGCCTATCAACTCCCGAGATTAGGCTGGTGTAACCGATGTGAAATGGCTAGCTAGTTAGCGGAGTGCGCGCTAATAGCGTTTCAAACGTCACTCGCTCTGAGACTTTGAGTAGTTGTTCCCCTTGCTCTGCAAGGGCCGCGGCTTTTGTGGAGCGATGGGTAACGATGCGTCGAGGATGGCTGTTGTTGATGTGTTCCTGGTTCGAGCCCAGGTAGGGGCGAGGAGAGGGACGGAAGCTATACTGTTACACTGGCAATACTAAAGTGCCTGTAAGAACATCCAATAGTCAAAGGTATATGAAATACAAATGGTATAGAGAGGAATAATCCTATAATTCCTATAATAACTATAACCTAAAACTTCTTACCTGGGAATATTGAAGACTCATGTTAAAAGGAACCACCAGCTTTCATATGTTCTCATGTTCTGAGCAAGGAACTTAAACGTTAGCTATTTTACATGGCACATATTGCACTTTTACTTTCTTCTCCAACACTTTGTTTTTGCATTATTTAAACCATTAGAATTTTTATTTGAGGCTAAATTGATTTTATTGATGTATTATATTAAGTTAAAATAAGTGTTCATTCAGTATTGTTGTAATTGTCATTATTACAAATACATTTTTTAAAAACGGGCGATTAATCGGTATCGGCTTTTTTGGTCCTCTAATAATCGATATCGGTATTGAAAAATCATAATCGGTTGACCTCTATTTTAGAGTACCCTTTCATTGTCCCCAGCACCTCCACCTGTGTAATTATCACACTGTTTAATCAGCTTCTTGATATGCCACACCTGTCAGGTGGATGGATTATCTTGACGAAGGAGAAATCCTAACTAACATGGATATAGAAAAATGTGAACACAACTTTTTTTTGCCACTAAAGTACTTTTTTTTTCTTCTTTAAAAAAAAAAACCTCTACAGGATCGGTGGGTTCCCGGCGGGACGGTTGAGCTCACATAGGCTAATGTGATTAGCATGAGGTTGTAAGTAACAAAAACATTTCCCAGGACATAGACATATCTGATATGGGCAGAAAGCTTAAATTATTGTTAATCTAACTGCTCTGTCCAATTGACAGTAGCTATTACAGTGAAATAATACCATGCTATTGATTGAGGAGAGTGCACAGTTATGAACTTGAAAATGTATTAATAAACAACAATTAGGCACATTTGGGCAGTCTTGATACCACATTTTGAACAGAAATGCAATGGTTCATTGAATCAGACTAAAACTTTGCACATACACTGCAGTCATCTAGTAGCCAAAATCTAAATAGTGCATAGACTCCTAAGTTATATAATGGTTATATAATATTATATATAATCTCTTGCATTTCAAAGATGATGAAAAAAAACATGTTTTTTTCTTTGTATTATCTTTTACCTGATCTAATGTGTCATATCCTCCTACATTAATTTCACATTTCCACAAACTTCAAAGTGTTTCCTTTCAAATGGTATAAAGAATATGCATATCATTGCTTCAGGTCCTGAGCTACAGGCAGTTAGATTTGGGTATGTCATTTCAGGTGAAAATTGAAAAAAAGGTCAGATCCTTAAGAGGACTGATGCAAGGTTACATTCAGACGAGTGTTGTGATGCTTGTGAGTGTCATAGAGCAAAACAACCGACGTGTGTGTTCCTGATGAGACTCAGCTTTCAATGGGTTTGTATTAGTTTGTAGGGCCACAACATTTTGCAATGGCCGTCTCAGTCTCCGGACTTGAACCCCATTAAAAACCTGTGGTTTGAATTGAAGAGGACAGTTCATGAACGCAGATGAATGAAATCAAGGAAAAGGAAAGATTCTGTAATTAGGAATGGTCAAGATCCCTCCCAATGATTTAGGAGATCCCCTCCAATCTCATAACACATTTAAGAAAACGTGTCCACACAAGGTCAGGGAGCTGGAGTATTGAAAACAGAGCATCCATTCATTTTGACCCCTTTTTTTATATTATTATTTTGTAAAAAAATAAAATAAAAAAAAGAGCAGACAATATCGCTCAGTATTTTATGCATGCATTTACATTCAAATACATTTTTTTTATCTTTATGAAAGGATCCAATAATTCATACCAACTGTACGTGGGTGAGTCAACTTATTTGAATTACATTATTTAATATGATGTAATACATGTTATTAATAAAGTGTGCTCCATTTGAAATAGAAATAGAAAATAAACTTTATTACTTTAAACAAAATGTTGAATCATTTTTAGATTACAGAAAATACGTTGTCTGCAGTCATGGTTTCCTTGGTTGTAGTGTTTTGACTGTAGAAAAACAGCAATATCTAAAGTTGTCCCAGGTGAGGCAGGCAGTATGTGAGGGAGGAGCAACTGCTTCTGCACCTGAACTTGACAGACTGGACCTCCATGATTTACAATAAATAACCTGACTGACTAGAAAGGGAAAACCTTCAAGATAAGGGTGACCAGTCACTTCATGAAGTACAACTATGCCCCCACGTCGCTATAAAACGTCAGCTACATCTCCACTTGTAGACATACGATTCTAGCTAACCAACTCAACAGGCAGACGTCACTATTTTAAGACACAAGCCTGAACCACATTCTTGATGCGTGTTTTGATACAACAAATGTAGTAGTGTAAAAATACACAAGAATGGTGCCGTCAGGTTTGCTTAATATAAGGAATTTGAAATGATTTATACTTTTACAATTGATACTTAAGTATAGTTTAGCAATGACATTTGCTTTTGATACTTAAGTATATTTAAAACCCAATACTTTTAGACTTTTACTCAATTAATATTGTACTGGGTGACTTTGACTCTTTACTTTTACTCAAGTATGACAATTGGGAACCTTTTCCACCACTGAATAAATGGGTGTTTTGTCTTTCCAAATGGAGTTTTATTTGAGTTTTATAAAGATTTAATGCTAATTATTTGATACAAAGCCTTCTGTATGATGGGAGGGGTTGAAATGAGCTTAAGGGTGGGACTAATAACCACAAGATAACCTTCTGTAGTACGATAGTAACTAATGCAGACATTTCATTTGTAAATATAGGTATTATGTTGTAGGCATTATTATATAGGCATTATGATATAGGTGTTATGATGTAGGCATTATGATATAGGTGTTATGTTGTAGGCATTATGATATAGGCATTATGATATAGGTGTTATGATGAAGGCATTATGATATAGGTCTTATGATGAATGCATTACGCAGTCTGGCAATGAATTCAGCCATTTGAGCCTGCACTATGTATTGGATATGCCAAGGGAATCTTTTCAATACAGTGTTGTAACATACCCAAAGTTCTGCTAAATATTTAGAAGATGGATCGGCGCTTCCTCCAGAGCAGTACAGTCGGTCATCAGTGGTGTTGGCGGGTCCCCTGTGGCTTTGAAAGGAAGAAGGATGTCACGATCATGTGGAGGAGAGACGGACCAAAACGCAGCATGTGGAAAATAAGCCATCTTCTTTTATTATAACGACGAAGATGAACATGAAACGAAACACTTATACAAACTATACAAAAACAACAAACGACCGTGAAGCTACAAACGCAAGTGCACACACAAACTACTTACGTTCAACATAGACACAGCTAGACTACTATACTAAACATAAACCCAACTACTCTAATAAACCCCCTAAACCTTACAACCACCCTAGACACTACAAAAAACACATACATTCCCCATGTCACACCCTGACCTAACTAAAATAATTAAGAAAACAAAGAATACTAAGGCCAGGGCGTGACAAAGGAAGAAGAAGCGATTGCCGCTATAGCATGCGGGTGGGGCCGTGCTACCGCTGCGAGCGACACAGGGAGGAAAAGACAAGCATCAGCAACAAAGCAAGCCAACTCGTGCTATAGTAGACTAATAGCTGCCATAGCTAAGTTATTTATCATCCAATATGATTAGGTAGTACCTGTCTTGACTGCTTCAAACCGGCAGAAGCTAGTTAAGATAGCTAAAGTTAGCTAGTTAGGCTGCATGCGCTTTCTTCTCCTACAGTTTCAACTCCATTCAGAATATTAAATTGCAGCCTGCCAGTTGGCACTTGGTAGTTGTAGTATATCCTTCTCCTTATATTTTTTATTCTGTAATTCTTATTTGATTTTCTGTTGATTAGATATGACATAACCTTGACTGTAGCTAATAAATTATGCCCCGCTCACGAGGCCCCTTGATGATGTGAGGCCTGAGGCAATAGCTTCTTCTGCCCACCAGTGACTTGTTCAAATAATTCATTTTATTTAATATAGAATACATTTCTATCTTACGCATTCTAAATAATGCCATGGATTCATTTGAGAAAATGTGTAAACTTGAAGGTAAAAAAGGGAAGCATTATGTAAGATGCAAACCTGGTATCTCCACCTGATTATAGACTACTGAAGCCAACGACTGCACCAAGGAGTTATGATGAAAACTGTGGAGAAAAAAACATCTCTGATAATCACACGCTGCTATTTATTGCTGACCAGCAAATGTCACTAATGTGCATTGTGAACTGGTAATTAACTGTTTTTGTGGCACAATTTGGTGAAAGCTCCAAAGCCTTCAGTTTAGTAAGAGTCAGGGTCAGTCTCTAGATTAGTAAGAGTCAGGGTCAGTCTCTAGTTTAGTAAGAGTCAGGGTCAGTCTCTAGATTAGTAAGAGTCAGGGTCAGTCTCTAGTTTAGTAAGAGTCAGGGGCAGTCTCTAGTTTAGTAAGAGTCAGGGTCGGTCTCTAGTTTAGTAAGAGTCAGGGTCAGTCTCTAGTTTAGTAAGAGTCAGGGTCAGTCTCTAGTTTAGTGAGAGTCAGGGTCGGTCTCTAGTTGAGTAAGAGTCAGGGTCAGTCTCTAGTTTAGTAAGAGTCAGGGTCAGTCTCTAGTTTAGTAAGAGTCAGGGTCAGTCTCTAGTTGAGTAAGAGTCAGGGTGACTTACACACAGATGCACGCTACATAGCAAATTAGCACAGGTGGCCGCCTAGATCTTCCGTCTTTTTTCCGTAAACATGGAGATATGGCCGTCTGGGAACACTAGCCTTAACCCTGTGAAGGTGTGTGGTAATTTAACAATTTGGTAAAAAATAAAAGATTTCTCTCTGATGTGAAAGACATTGTACGTTAATTATGTTTCCAAAACCAAGCGATGCGTTTTAACGTTTAGAATGAGCATTCAGAGCTCTTAACAAAACTCTTAACAAAACGAAAGATACTATCGTCAATAGGCGTTAAAGAAGTTAGCGTCCATGAATGGGTTTGGTCACAGGTTGTTTTAAACTAATTTAAGGAGGCTACTTGCAAATGAATTTAAAATGTTCTGTATTAAAAAAAAGCAATTTCTGGCACTAGTATTTTGTCATTTATTTAGATAATTAGGTGGATGGTGTTTTGCACTTTGAAACAGAATACATTTTTATATTTATTTTCCCATCTGTCTTTTGTGTTGGTTGATCATTCACTCAATTTATTTGTTATGAGAATAAACCACAAAAAATTGATATTTTATATATATATTTTTTTTTTTACCTTACTTTAACAAACTCTAAAAACAATATTATGTTTCCCTGCCAGACTTTAGAAGACTGCTGCAGCCCGTTCATCTTTAAGTGGTGAGATTCCCCACCAGGTGGAGATAAAGTGATGGAGAATCCTGATGATGAGGGGTCACCAGGTGCAACAGGTGGTGAAGGGGACGGAAGATACATCACACCTCTTCACAGCACAGGCCCTCCTGATAGCACACCAGATATTGTAGCAATGCTACAGGGCTTCAGGTTGAATCAACAGCAGTCAATGCAAGCTGTGCAGCAACAGATGCTGCAGCAGATACCGATGCAGGTGCAGCAGCAGATCAGCCAGCTACAGGAGGAGGTGCAGAAAGGAAAGACAAAGCAACAGTGTGTTGTGACCCCTCTGGCAGCAGCAAACCCAGACACTTTGACAAGACCAGCTCCTCAGTCACCAGGTAAGTTGTTCAACATGCAGCTCTTGCAGGGATGAAGACACAATTCACAACAATTAAACAGTTCATAAGCAGTCTGCAAAACAACCACTTTCTGCATGTATGTTGATGTACAAAACTTTAACTCACCCTCCATTCTAGACCCAGCAGAGGTGGTATTAGCTGAACACCTTGACAAGAAGGAGGAGGAAGCAGAGATGGTAAGACACACTTACATCATTTACATCATTTACATCTTCAGTGGTCATGCTGATCATGTTCCTGTAATGTACCATGTTTCATTTCAAGGTCATAGCTAATGTTGAGGAGTTCCAGCATGCTTTTGTTGTAGTATACATTACATTTTGATCATAAGCTATGTCAAGTCAATCCCACATTTGTTTAAAGTGCATTGTAACTGTGGATCTAGTGAAAACACTAATTTCTGGATGTATTATTGACCCAAAGCCCCATCCAGAGATTTCCGCTGCATCCCTTTTCAATCCAGAGAAGGGCTGGGAAGAGAATATTCACCAGGGAGAACTAAAGGTGGGTGTTGACTAGGGTTGTAATGAGTAGGCTACTCTGAAAAAATGTACTTCCATAAAATCACAGATAGAATCCACTGTTGTTCTCTTACATTGTGAGATCTTAAATTTCATAGAGGTACATTTGGACTGTTTTATAGTAGTTTATTGTGGACCATTTTCTAATGTTATGGCTGCTGTCTCCACACGGATGTACTATACCTTCAACTTAATTATGTAAAGTTATCAGTGTCAGAGTTTTTCAAAATAATTATTGGCACCCCTGTTTTGAAAACTTTGTGCACCCATCCCTTTGTGAGGATAACATCACTGATCCTTTTTCTATTGTGTTTTATGAGTTGGAGAACACATTGGGATTCTTAGACCACACAAATTATCAAGGAACCTACCAGGCACAACCCTAAATCCGTAAATATGGGCACCCTCATAGATATCATCCTGTCCAACTTTCCCTCTAAATACACTTCTGCTGTCTTCAACCAGGATCTCAGCGATCACTGCCTCATTGCCTGCGTCCGTAATGGGTACGTGGTCAAACGACCACCCCTCATCACTGTCAAACGCACCCTAAAACACTTCAGCGAGCAGGCCTTTCTATTCGACCTGGCCCGGGTATCCTGGAAGGATATTGACCTCATCCCGTCAGTAGAGGATGCCTGGTTGCTCTTTAAAAGTGCTTTCCTCAGCATCTTAAAAAAGCATGCCCCATTCAAAAAATGTAGAACGAAGAACAGATATAGCCCTTGGATCACCCCAGACTTGACTGCCCTTGAACAGCACAAAAACATCCTGTGGCGTACTGCATTAGCATCGAATAGCCCCCGCGATATGCACCTTTTCAGGGAAGTCAGGAACCAATATACACAGTCAGTTAGGAAAGCTAAGGCTAGCTTTTTCAAACAGAAATTTGCAATCTGTAGCACTAATTCCAAAAAGTTTTGGGACACTGTAAAGTCCATGGAGAATAAGAGCACCTCCTCCCAGCTGCCCACTGCACTGCACTGAGGCTAGTAAACACTGTCACCACCGATAAATCTACGATAATCGATCATTTCAATAAGCATTTTCTACGGCTGGCCATGCTTTCCACCTGGCTACCCCCACCCCGGGCCAACAGATCTGCACCCTTCACAGAAACTTGCCCAAGCCCCCCCGCTTCTCCTTCACCCAAATCCAGACAGCTGATGTTCTGAAAGAGATGCAAAATCTGGATCCGTACAAATCAGCTGGGCTAGACAATCTGGAACCAATCTTTCTAAAATTATCCGCCAAAATTGTTGCAACCCCTATTACAACCTCTTGCAACCCCTGTTCAACCTCTCTTTCGTATCGTCTGAGATCCCCAAAGATTAGAATGCTGCCACGGTCATCCCCCTCTTCAAAAGGGAAGACACTCTAGACCCAAACTGTTATAGACCTATATCCATCCTGTCCTGCCTTTCTAAAATCTTCGAAAGCCAAGTTAACAAACAGATCACCGAACATTTCAAATCCCACCGTACCTTCTCCACTATGCAAGTTTCCGAGCTGGTCATGGGTGAACTTCAGCCACGCTCAAGGTCCTAAACGATAACATAACCGCCATCGATAAAAGACAGTACTGTGCAGCCGTCTTCATCGACCTGGCCAAGGCTTTCAACTCTGTCAGTCACATTCTTATCGGCAGACTCAATAGCCTTGGTTTCTCAAATGACTGCCTCGCCTGGTTCACTAACTACTTCTCAGATAGAGTTCAGTGTGTCAAATTGAAGGGCCTGTTTTCCAGACCTCTGGCAGTCATTATGGGGGTGCCACAGGGTTCAATTCTCGGGCCACTCTTTTCTCTGTATATATCAATGATGCCGCTCTTGCTGCTGGTGATTCTCTGATCCACCTCTACGCAGACAACACCATTCTGTATTCCTCTTGCCCTTCTTTGGACACTGTGTTAACAAACCTCCAAACGACATTCAATGCCATACAACACTCCTTCCGTGGCCTCCAACTGCTCTTAAACGTTAGTAAAACTAAATGCATGCTCTTCAACCGATTGCTGCCTGCACCAGCCCGCCCGACTAGCATCACTACTCTGGACGGTTCTGACTTTGAATATGTGGACAACTACAAATACCTAGGTGTCTGGTTAGACTCCAAACTCTCCTTCCAGACTCACATTAAGAATCTCCAATCCAAAATTAAATCTAGAATCGGCTTCCTATTTCGCAACAAAGCATCCTTCACTCATGCTGCCAAACATACCCTCATTAAACTGACTATCCTACCAATCCTTGACTTCAGTGATGTCATTTACAACATAGCCTCCAACACTCTACTCAGCAAATTGGATGTAGTCTATCACAGTGCCATCCGTTTTGTCACCAAATCCCATATATTATCCACCCCTGCGACCTGTATGCTCTCGTTGGCTGGCCCTCGCTACCTATTCATCGCCAAACCCACTGGCTCCAGGTCATCTATAAGTCTTTGCTAGGTAAAGCCCCACCTTATCTCGCTCATTTGTCACCATAGCAACACCCACCCGTAGCACGCGCTCCAGCAGGTATATTTCACTGGTCATCCCCTTTTGGCCGCCTTTCCTTCCAGTTCTCTGCTGCCAATGACTGGAACGAATTGCAAAAATCACTGAGGCTGGAGACTTATAACTTTAAGCATCAGCCATCAGAGCAGCTTACCGATCACTGTACCTTTACATAGCCCATCTGTCAATAGCACACCCAACTACCTCATCCCCATATTGTTATTGTTTTTTTTTCATTTGCACCCAAGTATCTCTATTTGCACATCATCATCTGCACATCTATCACTCAAGTGTTAATGCTAAATTGTAATTATTTCGCCTCTATGGCCTATTTATTGCCTTACCTCCTTAATCTTACTGCATTTGCACACACTGTACATAAACCTTTTCTATTGTGTTATTGACTGTACGTTTGTTAATCCCATGTGTAACTCTGTGTTGTTGTTTTTGTTGCACTGCTTTGCTTTATCTTGGCCAGTTGTAAATGAGAACTTGTTCTCAACTGGCCTACCTGGTTAAATAAAGGTGAAATAAAATACATTGAAAAAATGATAGACGTCAATGATAACCCTAGTGTGAAACTAGTTGTGCCCAACTAGGCATGCAAGTGCCCTAATTATAACTGTAATGTAGTTCTCAAAGGACCTGGAATTGTACAGTCAGTGTACTTTTGTATAAAAAACACACAGATCTAACCTTTTTTATTGCAGAAATCAGTAAAGGTCCAAAAGCCTTTATCAAAAGCCAAGAAGTCAAAACCAGAGAAGGATGGTTCTTCAGGAAAAAACAGGGAAACAAGCAAAGGTATTGTCTCCTGTTTAAAAGTTATTCATACCAGCTTCTGTCATTGCCTTTACACTTTGCGTTTGACTGCATGTGTGGGTGATATAATGGTGCAGGATTTATCAGAGCATAATACACAGTGCCGTAGTTTTTTTAAAGTAATTATTTTCTAAATGCCATTACAGC
This sequence comes from Salvelinus fontinalis, assembly GCF_029448725.1. Taxonomy (NCBI): domain Eukaryota; kingdom Metazoa; phylum Chordata; class Actinopteri; order Salmoniformes; family Salmonidae; genus Salvelinus; species Salvelinus fontinalis. The sequence continues at coordinate 641,345 of NW_026600220.1, forward strand.
AAAAAGGTACATTGTTAATAATGTGACAAACTCTCTCGCAGGGTGAAACCAATTTGCAAATTCATTAGCAATCATCTAACAATAAACCATGTACCCATGTAAATAAATATATTTCAGAAAATCTGCATTTATTAACATTTGCAAGACTGTATAAACATAAATAATACAAATACTGAGTTGTAATGTATGCAAAAGAAAACAGAACATTAAATATTCTGTAGTATTTATGCTAATAAAATTGCTCAGAAATAGCTTTTGTTTAACAAGTAATATATATAGATGTTTTTCTAAATAATTATTGGCACCCCTGTTTTGAAAACTTTGTGCACCCATCCCCTTGTGAGGATAACATCACTGATCCTTTTTCTATTGTGTTTTATGAGTTGGAGAACACATTGGGATTCTTAGACCATTCCTCCATACAGAATCCTTCCAGGTCCTTGACATTCTTTGGTCTGGGCTTATAGACTCCACTCTTCAATTCAAACCAGACATTTTCAATGAGTTTCAAGTCCAGAGACTTAGATGGCCAATGTAAAATGTTGATTTTCCATTCAATTAACCATTTCAGATCCACTTGTGGCCAAGTTTCAGGCTTTTGGCAAAGGCAACCATGTTTTTGGTGAAAATGTCCTGATACTTGGTAGAGTTGATGATGCTGTTGACCTTTACAAGGGTCCCAGGACCAGTGGATGCAAACAGCCCCATAACATCACATTTCCACCACCATAGTTTACAGTAGGTATGAGGTTATTTTCTGCTTATACATCCTTCTATTGACGCCAAACCCACCGCTGCTATGCGTGGAGAAAGACCTCTGTTTTTGTCTCGTATGACCATAGCACCCGGTTCTAATCCAAGTGCAATGTTGTTTAGCAAACTCCAGGCTTTTACATTTCTTGGTTGCTCTTATTAAAGGCTTTATTCAGGCAACCCTCCCACAAAACGTATTGACATGAAGGTGGTGTCTAATTGTAGATTAAGAGACTTGGTGACCCCAAGATGTGACCAAGTTCTGCATCTCTCCAACTGTAGCCTTTGGACTTTTCTTTGCCTCCAGAACCATCTTCCTTATTGTGTGTGGTGACAAGATACGCTTGTGTCCTCTACTTGGCAAGTAGTTAAGCTTCTTAACTATTGCCATTGTAGTGGTAAGTGGTATATTTAGATTTTTGGCAGTTTTTTTGTTGTCCCAATTGCCTGATTTATCAAGGTCAACAACCACTTGTCTCTTTTCGTTTGCGAGTTCTTTGCCCTACCCCATGGTGATGGATGACACATGGATTTTGAATGCGTTGTACCTCATTTTTATACCCCAATGAAACAAGAAACCATGGAACACCACAATTCAGTTCCTTCAGCTGATATTAACTTTAAAACGTAGAAGGTGTGGCAGGTTTTATTTTATTTTATGTATAAGAATCTTTAGGGGTGGCAATAATTTTGACACCTAACTTTTTTCTTTTTTAAAGTACTTTTCATACAAAATCTCTTTCTCTGTGAAGTTTTCTTATTATAAAATAATATACCATTCATTTTTTTATCATAATATATATCTCAGTATTTGTATTATTGATTATATATAGTTTACGCTTTATCAAGGGTGCCAATAACTTCAGTCGTGAGTTTATATGACTGTAACACCTTTATTCCACTATAAACTGCAGAAGCACTTCAACAATACTGTTTAACACAGCTACTACATAATGTAACTTTTCACAACTTTATCAAATCTTCAAACTGACACTATAAAAAACATTTTGATCTAAGACTGTTTCTGGTTGAAATTTGCTTGCAACCATATGTAACAACTAAATCTGTCTTAAGTTGAAAAGACTGAACTTGACGTTTCGAATGGATCTATAATTTGTGTTGTAAATAGTAAGCTAGTCATAAAAAGGGTTAAAATTACTGCCATTTTTACAGTACTATATCTCAACCTCAATTCTAGGCCCAGCAGGGGAGGTATTGGGTGCGCACGTTAACAAGGAGGAGGCAAAGAGGGTAAGTAGGTCAGTGGGTGGTGCCCAAGATGGCTGGCTAAAGAATCCAGTAACTATCTCTGAAGGTTGGGTGATTTTAGCATGGAAGATGGTAGGGTGACCTGATTTGTAACCATGAAAATACTTTTGTCGAACAGATTATGAACCCAAAAGTGTAAATTTGATTCAAAAGGGGGGACAATAAATAAAATAATTTGGTTATGGTGTAGGGACAGATTTGTGTTATTTTTATACTGAACAAAAATATAAATGCAAAATGTTGGTCCCATGTTTGATGAGATGAAATAAGCAAAAAAAAGTATTTCTGTCACGGAGTGGACCAAGGTGCAGCGCGATTGGAATATAACTTTTAATTCAACGAAGAACACTTAACAAACTAACAAAATAACAAACTAGCAAACTAACAAACAAAACGTGAAGCCAACGTAGTGCTCACAGGCAACTAAACATGGACAGGAGGGAGACTCTGGCTGCTCCGGACAGGAGGGAGACTGGCTGCTCCGGACAGGAGGGAGACTCTGGCTGCTCCGGACTGGAGGGCGACGCTGGAGGCTCCGGACTAGAGGGCGACGCTGGAGGCTCCGGACTAGAGGGCGACGCTGGAGGCTCTGGACTAGAGGGCGACGCTGGAGGCTCCGGACTAGAGGGCGACGCTGGAGGCTCTGGACAGACGGCACTCGTTGGAGGCCTCGTGCCAAAACTCTTCACTGGAGGTTTTGTGCCATGGATCCTCACTGGAGGCTTCGTGCCATGGATCCTCACTGGAGGCTTCGTGCCATGGATCCTCACTGGAGGCTTCGTGCCATGGATCATCACTGGAGGTTTCGTGCCATGGATCCTCACTGGAGGCTTCGTGCCATGGATCCTCACTGGAGGCTTCGTGCCATGGATCATCACTGGAGGCTTCGTGCCATGGATCATCACTGGAGGTTTCTTGCCATGGATCATCACTGGAGGCTTCGTGCCATTGATCATCATTGGAGGCTTCTTGCCATGGATCATCACTGGAGGCTTCGTGCCATGGATCACCACTGGAGGCTTCGTACCATGGATCACCACTGGAGGCTTCGTGCCATGGATCACCACTGGAATGGAGAGACACACAGGAGGCCTGGCTCTGGGAGAAGGCACAGGACTCACCAGGCTGGGGAGACATGCAGGAGGGTTAGGGCTTAGCACAGGCACAGAACTCACCAGGCTGGGGAGACATGCAGGAGGCCTTGTCCTTGGCCGAGGCACCGGATGCACTGGACCGTGGAGGCACACTGGCGGTCTCGAGCGCAGAGCTAGCACAACTTGTCCTGGCTGGATCCCCCCTGTAGCCCGGCAAGTGCGGGGAGTTGGAACAGGCCGCACTGGGCTGTGCTGGCGAACCCGGGGACACCGTGTGTAGGGCTGGTGCAGTATACCCGGGCCGAGGAGACGCACTGGAGACCAGATGCGCTGAGCCGGCATCATCCCTCCTGGCTCGATGCCCACTCTAGCCCGGCAGATGCGAGGAGCTGCGATGTAGCGCACCGGGCTATGAGTGCGCACTGGGGACACCGTGCGCTTCACCGCATAACACGGTGCCTGCCCAGTCACTCTCTCGCCACGGTAAGCACAGGGAGTTAGCTCAGGTTTCCTACCTGACTCCGCCAATCTCCCCGTGTGCCCCCCCAAAAAAATTCTGGGGCTGCCTCTCGTGCACCTCTCCTCGCTCTAACTCCTCGTAGCATCGCCGCTCCGCTTTGGCTGCCTCCAGCTCCTCTTTAGGACGGCGATACTCTCCTGGCTGTGCCCAGGGTCCCTTGCCATCCAAAATCTTCTCCCATGTCCAGGAGTCCATTTTCCCACGCTGCTTGGTCCTTTGGTGGTGGGTAGTTCTGTAACGGCCGTTGGTGGAAGAAGGTGAAGACCAAAATGCAGCGTGGTAAGTGTTTGTCATGTTTATTGAAAACTGAACACTAAAATGCAAAAACAACAAAGAGACAACCGAAACAGCTCCGTCAGGTGCAACACACACTAAACAGAAATTAACTACCCACACACACAGGTGGGAACAGGTTACCTAAGTATCGTTGTCTCTGATTGAGAACCATACTTAGGTAATCTGTTCCCACCTGTGTGTGTGGGTAGTTAATTTCTGTTTAGCGTGTGTTGCACCTGACGGAGCTGTTTCGGTTGTCTCTTTGTTGTTTTTGCATTTTAGTGTTCAGTTTCGAATAAACATGACGAACACTTACAACGCTGCGTTTTGGTCTTCACCTTCTTCCACCAACGGCCGTTACAATTTCTCAAATGTTGTGAAGAAATTTGTTCATATCCCTTTTAGTGAGCGTATCTCCTTTGCCAAGGTAATCCATCCACCTGACAGGTGTGGCATATCAAGAAGCTGATTAAACAGCAAGATCATTACACCTTGTGCTGGGGACAATAAAATGCCACTGTGCAGATTGTCATACAACACAATGACACACGTCTCAAGTTTTGAGGGCGCTTGCAATTGGCAAGCTGACTGCAGGAATGTCCACCAGAGCTGTTGCCAGATAATTGAATGTTAAGTTCTCTACCATAAGCCGCCTCCAACGTCGTTTTAGAGAATTTAGCAGTACGTCCAACCGGTCTCACAACCGCAGACCACGTGTAACCATGCCAGCCCAGGACCTCCACATCCGGCTTCTTCACCTGCGGGATCGTCTGAGACCAGCCACCCGGACAGCTGATGAAAGTGAGGAGTATTTCTGTCTGTAATAAAGCCCTTTTGTGTGGGAAAACGTAGTCGTATTGGCTGGGCCTGGCTCCCTATGTCCTCCCAGGCCCACCCATGGCTGCATCCCTGCCCAGTCATGTGAAATTCATAGATTAGGGCCTACTGAATTATTTGAAATTGACTGATTTCCTTTTATGAACTGTAACTCAGTAAAATCGATTCAATTGTTGCATGATGTGTATATATTTTTGTTCAGTATACTTTATTTTGTTTGATCATTTTAACAATTCTCATTCTTAACAATTGGCTAAAATATATGTTAATTACTGTCCTTGTCAGCAAGAACACTACTGTTAATCACAACACTTATTTTATTAATCCACTTCAAAACTTTGTGTAGTCACATTTGAAATCTGATGCCTACTTGTGTCTGAAAATGAATGATATGAGGCTAAGTATTTTTGCAGCCATTCATGAACAGTTTTGAATAAGTCACACAAATAAGCATTGATATTAAATGCTCCAGCAATCAAATATACTCTTTTTTTATTTTAGGGGACTCACAACTCTTAAAGACGTGTCCATGTAGAGTAAGATGATAGCAACGATATTCAAGTTGTAGATATAAGCCATCTGAATAGTGATATTCATTAGATTTGTCTTGAAGGTTGGGTGATCTTGATAAATTAATTGTTACTGTATAACAAGAACATTTTCAAGCACAGAGCACTTGGGAAACATAGATCAGGGTCAGCCAACACCCCAGGACAGCAGGCAGGATTTTCTGTCAGCCCTATTTTAAAGAGATAGTTCACCCAAATTACAAAACACAAAATGTTTGTGTCCTTACCTTGAATGGAGTCTACGGACAAGGAGACAGCAATCTATGATTTGGTTACCCACTGCCATCAACCATTAATATAAAAACGACCTGTGCAGAGCCTTGTTTAGTGGTAACACTCTGCACATATAACTTCCCACTTGAGAACATGGATCAATCCCTGCTCTTCCCACTGTTTCAAACATTTCCATGTCTTTATAAGATCCCATAGCTGACAGTGCATGTCAGAGCAAAAACCAAGCCATGAAGTCGAAGGAATTGTCCGTAGACCTCCGAGAGGATTGTGTCGAGGCACAGATCTGGGGAAGGGTACAAAATAACTTTCTGCAAAATTGAAGGTCCCCAAGAACAGTGTCCTCCATCATTCTATAATGGAAGAAGTTTGGAAGCACAAAGACTCTACCTAGAGCTGCCCGCCTGGCCAAACTGAGCAATCAGGGGAGAAGGCCTTGGTCAGGGAGGTGATCAATAACCCAATAGTCACTCTGACAGAGCTCTAGAGTTCCTTTGTGGGGATGGGAGAACCTTCCAGAAGGACAATAATCTGTGCAGCACTCCACCAATCAGGCCTACATGGTAGATCGGCCAGAGAGAAGCCACTCCTCAGTAAAAGGCACATGACAACCCGCTTGGAGTTTGCCAAAAGGCACCTAAAGACTCTTAGACCATGAGAAACAATCTATGGTCTGATGAATCTAAGATTCAACTAATTTGCCTGAATGCTAAGCATCACGTCTGGAGGAAACCTGGCACCATCCCTACGGTGAAGCATGGAGGTGGCAGCATCATGCTGTAGGGAGTGTTTTTCAGCGGCAGGGACTGGGAGACTAGTCAGGATCGAAGGAAAGATGAACAGAGCAAAGTACAGAGAGACCCTTGATGAAAACCTGCTCTAGAGCGCTCAGGACCTCAGACTGGGGCGAAGGTTCACCTTCCAACAGGACAACAACCCTAAGCACACAGCCAAGACAACACAGGACTGGCTTCAGGACAAGTCTCTGAATGTCCTTGATTGGCCCAGCCAGAGCTCGTACTTGAACCCGATCTAAAATGTTTGGAGAGACCTGAAATTAGCTGTGCAGCGACGCTCCCCATCCAACCTGACAGAGCTTGAGAGGATCTGCAGAGAAGAATGGGAGAAACTCCCCAAATACAGGTGTTCCAAGCTTGTAGTGTCATACCCAAGAAGACTCGAGGCTGTAATTTCTGCCAAAGGTGCTTCAAGAAAGTACTGCGTAAAGTGTTTGAATACTTATGTAGGTGTGATGTTTCTGTTTAAAAAAATTGTTTTTGCTTTGTCATTATGGGGTATTGTGTGTAGATTGATGAGGGAAAAAACTATTTAATCAATTTTAGAATAAGGTTGTAACCTAACAAAATGTGGAAAAGTCAAGGGATTTTGATACTTTCTGAAGGCACAGTATACATGTCAAGAGGTAGATCTGGTTACCTAAGTAGTGTAAACTAAAAGTGTCTTGACTCAACAGATTCTAGGATCCCTCAGCAAACACAACTTAAGACACAGGTCAGTACAGTTAAAGCTTATTTATTACAAATTCTGGAAATGACAAATGACAATCTCTGTGTTAGTTTAGATAATTTGAGTTTAAATCACTGTTGTTTTTTAAATATGTTGGTGCTGGCATATGCTGAAATAAAAAAATTGTGATGGGATTCGGAACACAAAAAAGCACAATGAGAGGCCATACTGATTAACGATGTAGAGACTTGTTTAGATATTGCCCATGTGAGTGTTCTGCCAGCCCTCTCTCTCTCGGTAGTCGATGGCCATCTGCAGGGTGGTCCCTCACTCTGTGCCAGGTCGGCTGCGTTGTAGCGTTGGATAGTTTCTCAGCTGTGTCGGGTGTGTCTCCTGTTGCTAGAAGTGTTTATACTGATCAACAATGGGAGCCTCACTCACAGGTTAGGAATAAACACCTTCCTTTAGTAGTGCTATACCAAGCGTTGTCATGGTGTTTTGTCCCACAGCAGCAGGCTAGCAGCGGGGACGGGGCAGCAGTGGAGCAGCAGCAAGGCAGAGGTCCCTCCGTGGAGAAATCCCGGGTGGAGAGGCTTGTCGAAGGCAAGTTCACGTTCCTTTTTCTTAATAGTACGGGGGCATGCTTTTTAATTAGTTCAGGGAGTGAAGATGTGGTAGAGATCGGCAACAGCTGTCCCTACGGTTAATTTGGTCCATGCCAATCTGCGGAAGCACAGCACACCATGTATAAAAAGTGACAAATTAATGCGATTTAATTTAATTTCCACGTGATAATGTAAAGAACCAAGTGAATGCCCATCATTGTAAATGTCGAACAGCAGACGTGATTAAAAAGGTACTCATAATTAGGGCATGATAGTAATTAAAAAGACATGCTGACACCCATAATGATTAACATGCTGATAATAATAATAAATATTAGGCAGAAGGTTAGTCTATTCTGTAGAACGAGTCAGTCACTTGTGAAATATACATTTTGAACATATGCTATATAAAGTAAATATATTGAACATACACTATGTAAAGCAAATAGATTTAACTTACGATATGTGAAGTAAATATCAATAAAGAGTACCTTGTAACTGTGTAGATCTAGTGAAATCACTACTGTTGTGATTTATTATTATTGACCCAAAGCCCCATCCAGAGTACTACATGGAACCTATAGTGTTTTATTCTAAACATACCTGAAATTTAAGATTCAATGTCATCTTGAATCTAAAAATTTTTTTTTTACAGCAATCAGAAAAGGTCCAACAGCTTTTACCAAAAGCCATTAAGTCAAAACCAGAGAAGGATGGTTCTTCAGGAAAAAACAGGGAAACAAGAAAAGGTATTGTTTCCTGTTTAAAAGCTCTTCATACCAGCTCCTTTACACATCATTACACAATCATTTCTATTTATGGACATCACCAGCTGAGTGTCATTGGGCTGGAAGTTGGAAGACAACTGTAACAAATTGGATGTATTCTTGTTGCCAGGCTGCATAAGGTGGAGAATGTAATAATTCTAGTAAAGCTCTGACTGCTGCTCTTTAGCTTGTCATTTCTCCATTGAATGGATCTGTCATTTGCATTGAAGTAGACATTTTACCAGAGCATCAGGTGGCAATTGCCTTACCATATCTCACTATACCTCCCTTAAATGAATTATGTTTTAAATAGTTGATAGAATACCTGTGACTCATTGTGTCAAGGAGTTGGTCTGACTCTGCTTACTTTACTGTCAGGACCCGGTGCGAGAAACAGTCACTAATAATCGTCAGAACCCAGAAGATGAGGCAGACACAGCAGTACTAGAGATGGTGGTTTAATTAAAGAACAAAATCTTCAGGCAAAGAAACTAAATCCACAATGTCCAAAAATAAAGCCAAAAGGCACAAAATGGAAATCCTCCAAAATACAAAAGAAACTCCACAAAGTGGTAAAAAACAGCAGGGAAAAACAAACCTCAAAAGACTACTCAAATAATACACAAGAACTAAACCAGAGAACCTCTGGAAAATCCAACAAGAGAAATATCTGAATAAAACAAGGCTTGGGCTGGGGCTGGGTGCTAACTTACAAACACTGAGCAAGGAACTGAGGAACACACAGGGTTTAAATACTAACAAGGGAATGACCTACAGGTGCAAACAATAATTAGAGCAAGAAAAACAAAAGGTACAAAAAAGGTGCAATGGGGACATCTAGTGACCAAAACCCGAACAGTCTTGGCCAAAACCTGACATTTACTGAACTTTACTCTAAATCAAGGATGGGTAACCTGCGAGCAACTGGGCCCCTCATGATGAGTTGTGATTTTTTCTAAAGTTGCCCATCCCTGCTTTAAATACTATGTAAAATACCCGTTGGTATACTATTCTGCTAAATACTGTGTAAAATACCTGTTGGTGTACTATTCTGCTAAATACTGTGTAAAATACCTGTTTATGTACTATTCTGCTAAATACTGTGTAAAATACCTGTTGGTGTACTATTCTGCTAAACACTGTGGAAAAGTGTCGTTGTAATCATGGCAGCTTTTTTATTTGTATTAACAGGATCTCTTTTCATGGAGCTGTTGTCAAAGGCTGGACTAGAAGACCATTATGAAAACAAGCTGACGTTAAGTACTGTCCTTGAGATAAATGCTAATACTACATCAGATGAACCTCTTTCCACTATGCAGTCACTTCCAGGGGCCTTCCTGAAGAAATTAATGATGGCAAATGTGAATGCTAGGAGTGTGAAATGTCTGTCCACTGACCAGGAGGTTTCCTATTGTGGTGTAGACAACCTGAACACTGACTCTGATACCAGTAATGTCATTAATCCACTGGACCTGATAACTGCTCTGTTTCTGTGCTCAGATGGTTTCCTGCAGCAGGAGATGGTCCAGAAAATGTCCATGTGTCAGTTTGCTGTTCCTCTGCTGCTGCCCAACTGTGACACAAAACAAAGCACTCTGATGCTGTGGGCCTTGAGGGACATAGTGAAGAAGTTTAGATCATCTTCACAAGCAGCCACAAAAGCTTTTGTGGAGGAGAGAGTAGTTCTCTCTGATATTCCTATGGTGTCCTTTGTTAGGCTTGGAGAGAACAGCTTGTCCAAGTCTCAGATTTTGAACAAGTTGCTTAGTAACCCTCAACAGTACCATGACACATTTGTTCATCATGATATGGAATGTGGTGATGTCCCTCGTCAAGTCTCAGATGGTCTGGTTGAAATCAGCTGGTACTTTCCCTGTGGGAACAGAAACATAGACATGTTCACTAAGCCTGTGTCTGTTGCCAATCTCAGAGGAGACATCAGGTCCTCTGAAAAACAGTTCTCCTTTCTGTGTCAAACATCAGCTGCAGTTTACATTTTCATTGATGATTTAGAGGCCAATTTCTTCAAGGTCTTGAAAAGCAAAAAAACAAAGGCAGAGTTATTTCTGGTTGTCAACTGTCAGGGAAAGAGGTTCAGAGTAGACACATTGAAAAAAATGATCAGCAACTGCAGTATCAATGAAAAAAATGTGATTGTGAAGAAGAAGCAGAATGATGCAGAATTTGTCAAAACCCTTCAGTCCTCTGTGGGTGAAATCATCGAAAGAAGTCCAAATCGTTTGACAATTGAAAACATGGTTGACGTGGCTCATCAGATGGGGATTTGGGTTGATGAAGACTGTGGTGAGTGTCAGAGTGCCAGGAAGATGGCAGATGAAATCACCAGGAATATCACAGACACAAATGAATTCAAAGACCAACAGCTACAATTACAAGGAACAATCTGGAAAGAGATTTCCCAGTTGGAGAAAGAGAGATGTAGGCTGAGAAAAGCAGGGGATCAAGACATTGAACACTACAAGAGCTCTCTGAAGAAAAAGGAGAAAGAGCTGAGAGAGAAGCAATATACATTTGACATATCAGATGCAATGACAAGCTTCATGTTAGGAATGTCAAGTTCAGGAGCGGAGCGTTCCTATTTCCTCAAATGGATGCGGATAAATCTGGACAATCTGTCACGTCAGAACCTGTCTGGTTTGCGGGACCAGTACAAAGATCTTTGCCAACATTCTCCGGAGAAAAAAGATGACATTAAAGATTTGGATAAGCAATTATCTGACTGTTCCTTAGGTCTTGAACACTTCCTGCGTGAGTTGGGCCAGTTATATGAAGCTGCCTGCTCCCTCCCTGAAAGTAGCCTACAATGGCAACAGATGGAGCATCTCCCTGGATTGTGTGCTCAGATGCTGTTGGATGGTTTCCCCGTTGAGCTTGTGGACGGAGATGCATCAAATATCCCTCTGAAATGGATATCAGCTGTACTGACTCAGCTTCATACTCTTGTGGACTCTAACAGCAAGATCTGGGTTGTGACAGTTTTAGGGGTTTTTACAGATTGTTGTTCATGCTTTTATCAGGATGAAGGAAGTGGGGAAGAAGCCAGTATGTCATTTTGTGCACCAGAATGTGTCAGACATGTCTGCTCATGACAACAACATGAGGGACAGGAAGAAGTTGTTGGAACAGTTAGATGAAATGACCCAGGCAGCAGCCAGAATGGAGAAGAAGGAGAATATCACCAAGTTCACTGATGTGATGGAGTATGATCCAGACACAAGCAGCTGCTACATCCCAGGACTCTGGCATGGGACTCCCCCTATGGCTCCAGTCAATGCAGGCTACAGTGAGGCTGTGTACAGCTTCAAGAAGACCTTAATGAAAGATTTCAGAAAATGCCAAAGAAATGATGACTTGACATATTTCCTGGAGTGGACACAAAGCTTGTGGGAGGCAGTGAAATTTGAAAAATTCATCTTTAGTTTCAGAAACAGCTTGGTTGCAGATGCGTACTCCAGATTATGTTTGGAGTACAATAGTTGGGAATGGGTCTTCCAGAAAAAGATGTATTCATGGATGGTGAGTGCTGAAACTAAAATGTCCAATATTGTCATGACAGATCAACATCCCCAGAGGTCCATAAGAGATGTGCTACAAGACTTGATGATAGAAGCATCTGAGAAGCTTTCAGAGGGAGAAAAGGAAATCCAAGACAATCTAGTGAAATACTTTGAAAAGCAAGATGGCCATGTCAATCTGGTGGAAAAATACAAGGAGGATTTTGTGTCCAGTGCCAAAACACTGAGACGAGAGACAGAAAACACTGTGAAGAACAAACTGCAAGGAGCTGTTGAAATCAAAGAGGGAATGGCAGAACTGAACAACATCAAGAGCTCTCAGGCAAATACAATGGAGAAAAAGGTGCTTGATTTGCTTCAGAAATGTAGACAGAAAAAAGCTGGTCTATCAGATAAGGAACTCCGTATAGAGTTTGAAAACATGTGGAGGATAACTCTTTCTGAGATACACTTCAGAGGACTCCCAAGAAGAGATGTGGCTCAGGATGCCTTCCTTATGTTACGTGGAAATCTATCAACAAGGGGGAGTCATGTCAATAGTATGTTGGTTGGAACCAACCTGGTGGATTGTGGTAAAAAAGAATTTGCTGTGGAATCTGGGGGTTTTGGGGAGAAATTGGGTAGCTTAGTTAAGCACTGGGACTTCAACCATTACAGGAAGAAACTACAAGAGTTGTGTGACAACATCATAACACAATGTCAGTTGTTTATAACACAGAAGGTGGAAAACAAAACAGATTACCACGACACTTACATCAAAGAGCTGCTGAACAAGATTGATGAAACGTTAAAACAACACAAGAATGTTAACGTCAGTGAGGTATGTGAGGTTTCTCTGAAGCTACACATCTGTGGCAGAGCAGCCAGAAAGTTTCAGAAGATGCATAATGACTTTATTGAAGTCAATGACCCAAGGAAGTGTCTGGAACAGTCTAAAATCAAGTACCTTACTGAGTTCAAAGACTTATTTCATAACAGAGACCTGTGCCAAAAGAAAGCTGAGGACTTCACAAAGCTCTGTTTGCAGCCAGCTGTACAGGATTATGTGACCAAAATGATTGGTCCTGATGTGATTGATGAAGTGAAGACAGGTAAAGGGTCAGAGGATTACAGCACAAGAGGGGCTTTCCAGTTCTCCATTTTGAAACAACTCCTGATGGATGGAGAATATGAGCAATATAGAGAGTACATTAACCATTATGAAAACTTTGTGAAGGACTGGCTGTTTGACCAGATTGTCCAACAACTGTCAAAGGTCCGCAGTCTGGAGAAATTGGAGAAGAAACATCTTTCAGAGATGGTCAAGATAATCACTGACACAATCTGTAACATCAGAGAAACAACAACAAATGTAAATGATGTCAAGACATTCATTCAGAACATCTGCAGTGCTCTTGAAGAGAAGCTGGTCCTCAAGGATGCTCTGGAGTCCATCTTCATTCTGAACACTGCAGATACAGAACAGTTTGCTGACTACCTCACAGAGTTTGTGAGAGAAATGAAGCAGTCACTGGCAGCTACGTACGACAAGGGAGGAGACATCAAAGAGAGACTCAGATCTCTGCCATTCAAGCCTCAGGACAAGATGTTCACCATTCTGTTTGGCTGTGGAGAACAATGTCCCTTCTGTGGTGTACCTTGTGAAGCAGGGGGGATAAAGCACGCCAAACACCATGCCTCCATTCACCGTTCAGAAGGTATCCGTGGTGTTAGGGATATTTTTTCAAATAAATTAGTAATACAGATATGTTCATCTCTTGTGGTTAGTGACACATCATTCTCCAACGCCAAGACTGGAGGAACATTTCACCCCTACAAGGACTACCAGACATTTTACCCTGACTGGTTAATAACTAGAGATTCCAGCATTGAGGCTTCAGACTACTGGAAGTACGTGATGGCCACATTCAATGAGACAATCGCTAAAGGCAAACATGCACTCCCTGCTGATATCCCAGAGGACTGGAAGGCATTAACACGTGATGATGCATTCAAGAGCTTGAAAAAGTCATTCAACATGATATAAAGTGAAGTACCATATAAAGACTTGTTGACCAGAAACATGATTGACGTTTCAAGGAGTTAACGACCAGAAATTACATATCACAGAATCATCATATGTAGAACCAGTCGTCTCAATAAAGTTTTTGAAATAATGTGCAGATCTTGCAATACCCAATGCAATTTAGAAAAGAACAACTGCAGCAGGAAAACATATTTTCAGATGCATTCATAATTTTTTAAAATGTATTTAACTAGGCAAGTCAGTTAAGAAAAAATTCTTACTTTCAATGATGACTTAGGAACAGTGGTTAACTGCCTTGTTCAGGGGCAGCACAACAGATGTTTAACTTGTCAGCTCTGGGATTCGATCTTGCAACCTTTTGGTTACTAGTCCAACACTCTAACCACTAGGCTACCTGCAGCCCCATTAACTATAAGACATTTTAGGAATTTACAGATCAGATGTTCCATAATGAAATAGCTAACACTTTGAATATGATGTGAAAGGAATACAACATTTAACATCATAATGTAGATTTAAGCAAAGCACTTTAAGCTACATTCAGAAATCATTCAGATAATAAGAGTAAATCTGAACACCAACAAGTTAACCAACAGATTCAGTGTTTTACTTGCTAAAGACCATAAATAAACACAATACACAGGTAAATAATGAGCTAGTCTGGATAAACACAATACACAGGTAACTAAGGAGCTAGTCTAGATAAACACAATACACAGGTAACTAATGAGCTAGTCTAGATAAACACAATACACAGGTAACTAATGAACTAGTCTAGATAAACACAATACACAGGTAACTAAGGAGCTAGTCTAGATAAACACAATACACAGGTAACTAAGGAGCTAGTCTAGATAAACAGGTAACTATTGAGCTAGTCTAGATAAACAGGTAACTAATGAACTAGTCTAGATAAACACAATACACAGGTAACTATTGAGCTAGTCTAGATAAACACAATACACAGGTAACTAAGGAGCTAGTCTAGATAAACACAATACACAGGTAACTAAGGAGCTAGTCTAGATAAACACAATACACAGGTAACTAAGGAGCTAGTCTAGATAAACACAATACACAGGTAACTAATGAGCTAGTCTAGATAAACAGGTAACTAAGGAGCCAGTCTAGATAAACACAATACACAGGTAACTAAGGAGCCAGTCTGGATAAACACAATACACAGGTAACTAAGGAGATAGTCTAGATAAACACAATACACAGGTAACTAAGGAGCTAGTCTAGATAAACACAATACACAGGTAACTAAGGAGCTAGTCTAGATAAACACAATACACAGGTAACTAATGAGCTAGTCTAGATAAACAGGTAACTAAGGAGCCAGTCTAGATAAACACAATACACAGGTAACTAAGGAGCCAGTCTGGATAAACACAATACACAGGTAACTAAGGAGATAGTCTAGATAAACACAATACACAGGTAACTAAGGAGCTAGTCTGCCATTGTTAATTTATTTTCTATTATAATAATTTTATTTCTCTCATTTACTTTACCATTTAACCTATGGCTTGATATGCCTTAATCACAGATTAATGATTAGAAGTGACTGCATGGTCGTTTAGTGGTAAACGGTTGACTTGGCTATTGTTTTTGTAATTTGACCTTTTGTATTTTAATCTTAATGTACTTTTTATTGTGAAAAAATGCATTTGTTTTTTCATAAAAAGGTATTACACATTGATTAAACTTTGAACACATACTGAATAACTTATTTCAGCAACAATAATTACTAAGAATTTTTAAAATGTGTTTTTGTTGGACCACACCTTATGATTTGGCCGGTTTTTAAGGTATTTTCCTACGTCCTCAGGACATAGACAGACGTCCAATTTTGAAGTCCGTCTTGAGCGATCTGCCTGGATGATGATGATGATGATTATTTTATTTTTGTTGTTGATGAGGATTTAATTTTGTTGATGTTTTTATTTTTGTTGATGATGATTTTATTTTTGTTGTTGACAAGGATTTTGTTATTGATGTTTATTTTATTTTAGTAGTTGATGATGTGAGATGGAACTCTGTAGACCGGAGGGAATGACTTTCAGTTGGCCAAACTATTACGATGAAGACAAAAAAAGTTTATATTTTTTTCTGCAGTGAACACATACTGTAGTTTACAGACATATTGTGAGATTATACAAAATTTGCTTCCATTGAAACTAAAAATACTTTTTCATTTTGCATTATCTTGTGACTAGAGATGATGAATACAAATCTATCAATTAACAAAACATTTATTTTAAAAACATGATTTGGTTCACTTGGAATCTGTGGGCTATAACATTTTAATTGGGTATAGAAAAATAAAGGCCCACAATGTGATTATCAAGTGTCTCAAAGTAAAGTGCTGATCTAGGATCAGGCCCTCCCTGTCCAAATAGTCTTATTCAATGTGATCTAAAAGGCTGAACTGATCCTGAGTTAGCGCTCTTGCTCTGAGACGCTTGATACATTCAGCCCCTGGTAAAAAAAATAAAAAATAATAATTGACCATTAGATTGTGATGTTGGTATGTCATCTGTGGAAATGTAAAGAGACCAATTGCTTAAACATCCCTTCTCTCCTTGTCTCCTCCCCTGAAGTTGCACTGATTGGCAGATCAGTGAAGGAGAGGACTGATTTTCAGAGGACTGAGAAAGAGCCAAAGTCTATGTGTGTGTTGAATAAAATAACTAGTCCTTGGTTCTATATTTACCCTATATATAATCTCAATTATTCTAATCCAATATATACCCAATATATTTATCCAGTATATTCTATATATTAAATGCATGCACTGTGTGAATCATGCTGTGTTGGTATCCTCACTCCTGTTCAGAAGTCACCTGTCAACTCTATAAATATCGGTTGTAGTGACGGCCGAGGAACCTTCCCATGTTAACGAATCAAATGTATGGGCGGTTTTGGACCCACCAATTCTAATCAAATCAAAAAAATGTAAATTGGTAACACACATGTGTTTAGAAGAGGTTAGCGAAATGCTTATGCTTCTAGCTCCGACAGTGCAGTAATATCTAACAATTTCACAACATATACCCAATACACACAAATCTAAGTAAGGAATGGAATTAAGAATATGTACATATATTTTTCTGTTTTTATTTAACCTTCATTTAACAAGTCAGTTAAGAACAAATTCTTATTTACAATGACGGCCTACCCCGGCCAAACACGGACGACGCTGGGCCAATTGTGTGCCGCCCTATGGGACTCCCAATCATGGCCGGATGTGATGCAGCCTGGATTCGAACCAAAGGCTGAGATGCAATGCCTTAGACCGCTGCGCCACTTGGGGGGCCCAAGTGGACTAAGATACAGTAGAATAGTATAGAACACAGTATACATATGAGATGCAAGATATGTAAACATTATTAAAGTGACAAGTGTTCCATTTCTTAAAATGGCCAGTGATTTCTAGTCTATGTTTATATATATGTTTCTATGTCTAGTCTAGCCTCTAATGTGCTAGTGATGGCTGTTTAACAGTCTGATGGCCTTGAGATAGAAGCTGTTTTCCAGCTTTGATGCACTTGTACTGACCTTGCCTTCTGGAAGATAGCTGGGTGAACACGCAGTGGCTTGGGTGGTTATTGTCCATGGTGATCTTTTTGGCCTTCCTGTGATATCGGGTGTTGTAGGTGTCTTGGAGGGCAGGTAGTTTGCTCCCGGTAATGCATTGGGCAGACCTCACTACCCTCTGGAGAGCCTTGCAATTGCGGGCGGTGCAGTTGCCGTAACAGGCGGTGATACAGCCCAACAGGATGCTCTCAATTGTGCATCTGTAAAAGTTTGTGAGTTGGCAACATAAAAAGCAAGTAGATCTTGACATTTTCAAGGTGTTTGTTGAAGTGCAACCCTTCCACGTGGTGTATTCAAATAATATTGGACCTGGAGAACCTGTCAGAGATTCCTTGAGTCGTATCATCACTCGTCTCATTAATCTTCAATTTAAATCTGGGATGATTGAAAAACAACCAAACATCATCTGCGCCACTTGTTTACCAGTTTAATTCTCTTTAATAATCATCACAGTAGTCATCACACAAGTAAGGGTGCGTGGTTAAAATCACTGGGGAAGCCGAAAAAAAGCCATATTACAATGTGTTGTGATAATTACATTGTTTGCTCTATGACTTGTTAGTTCATATTCCTTGACACAGTGATATATAGGCATAAAGGCTGAGACAATAAGAAGACACAAAGGCAGAATAAATTCAACCACACCTTTGTTTCATCACAAAACCGGAGAGCAACATCTGTCCAGTGATAACACAGATAACTACATTCAACACCATCATTGTTCTCCTGTTCTTCTGACATCTACACTACTATAACAGGTCAGTTATCTGGTGATAGTATAGTGTTCTGACATCTACACTACTATAACAGGTCAGTTATCTGGTGATAGTGTTCTGACATCTACACTACTATAACAGGTCAGTTATCTGGTGATAGTTTAGTGCTGACATCTACACTACTATAAGAGGTCAGTTATCTGGTGATAGTATAGTGTTCTGTCATCTACACAACTATAACAGGTCAGTTATCTGGTGATAGTATAGTGTTCTGACATCTACACTACTATAACAGGTCAGGTATCTGGTGATAGTATAGTGTTCTGACATCTACACTACTATAACAGGTCAGTTATCTGGTGATAGTATAGTGTTCTGACATCTACACTACTATAACAGGTCAGTTATCTGGTGATAGTAGAGTGTTCTGACATCTACACTACTATAACAGGTCAGTTATCTGGTGATAGTATAGTGCTGACATCTACACTACTATAACAGGTCAGTTATCTGGTGATAGTATAGTGTTCACACATCTACACTACTATAACAGGTCAGTTATCTGGTGATAGTATAGTGTTCACACATCTACACCACTATAACAGGTCAGTTATCTGGTGATAGTATAGTGCTGACATCTACACTACTATAACAGGTCAGTTATCTGGTGGTAGTATAGTGTTCTGACATCTACACTACTATAACAGGTCAGTTATCTGGTGATAGTATAGTGTTCTGACATCTACACTACTATAACAGGTCAGTTATCTGGTGATAGTATAGTGTTCTGACATCTACACTACTATAACAGGTCAGTTATCTGGTGATAGTATAGTGTTCACACATCTACACTACTATAATAGGTCAGTTATCTGGTGATAGTACAGTGTTCTGACATCTACACTACTATAACAGGTCAGTTATCTGGTGATAGTATAGTGTTCTGACATCTACACTACTATAACAGCTCAGTTATCTGGTGATAGTATAGTGTTCACACATCTACACTACTATAACAGGTCAGTTATCTGGTGATAGTATAGTGCTGACATCTACACTACTATAACAGGTCAGTTATCTGGTGGTAGTATAGTGTTCTGACATCTACACTACTATAACAGGTCAGTTATCTGGTGATAGTATAGTGTTCTGACATCTACACTACTATAACAGGTCAGTTATCTGGTGATAGTATAGTGTTCTGACATCTACACTACTATAACAGGTCAGTTATCTGGTGATAGTATAGTGTTCACACATCTACACTACTATAACAGGTCAGTTATCTGGTGGTAGTGTTCTGACATCTACACTACTATAACAGGTCAGTTATCTGGTGATAGTATAGTGTTCTGACATCTACACTACTATAACAGGTCAGTTATCTGGTGATAGTATAGTGTTCTGACATCTACACTACTATAACAGGTCAGTTATCTGGTGATAGTATAGTGTTCTGATGTCTACACTACTATAACAGGTCAGTTATCTGGTGATAGTATAGTGTTCTGACATCTACACTACTATAACAGGTCAGTTATCTGGTGATAGTATAGTGTTCTGACATCTACACTACTATAACAGGTCAGTTATCTGGTGATAGTGTTCTGACATCTACACTACTATAACAGGTCAGTTATCTGGTGATAGTATAGTGTTCTTATATCTACACTACTATAACAGGTCAGTTATCTGGTGATAGTAGAGTGTTCTGACATCTACACTACTATAACAGGTCAGTTATCTGGTGATAGTATAGTGTTCTGACATCTACACTACTATAACAGGTCAGTTATCTGGTGATAGTGTTCTGACATCTACACTACTATAACAGGTCAGTTATCTGGTGATAGTGTTCTGACATCTACACTACTATAACAGGTCAGTTATCTGGTGATAGTATAGTGTTCTGACATCTACACTACTATAACAGGTCAGTTATCTGGTGATTGTATAGTTCTGACATCTACACTACTATAACAGGTCAGTTATCTGGTGATAGTATAGTGTTCTGACATCTACACTACTATAACAGGTCAGTTATCTGGTGATAGTATAGTGTTCACACATCTACACTACTATAACAGGTCAGTTATCTGGTGATAGTATCGTGTTCTGACATCTACACTACTATAACAGGTCAGTTATCTGGTGATAGTATAGTGTTCTGACATCTACACTACTATAACAGGTCAGTTATCTGGTGATAGTATAGTGTTCACACATCTACACTACTATAACAGGTCAGTTATCTGGTGATAGTATCGTGTTCTGACATCTACACTACTATAACAGGTCAGTTATCTGGTGATAGTATAGTGTTCTGACATCTACACTACTATAACAGGTCAGTTATCTGGTGATAGTATAGTGTTCTGACATCTACACTACTATAACAGGTCAGTTATCTGGTGATAGCATAGTGTTCTGACATCTACACTACTATAACAGGTCAGTTATCTGGTGATAGTATAGTGTTCTGACATCTACACTACTATAACAGGTCAGTTATCTGGTGATAGTATAGTGTTCACACATCTACACTACTATAACAGGTCAGTTATCTGGTGATAGTATAGTGCTGACATCTACACTACTATAACAGGTCAGTTATCTGGTGGTAGTATAGTGTTCTGACATCTACACTACTATAACAGGTCAGTTATCTGGTGATAGTATAGTGTTCACACATCTACACTACTATAACAGGTCAGTTATCTGGTGGTAGTGTTCTGACATCTACACTACTATAACAGGTCAGTTATCTGGTGATAGTATAGTGTTCTGACATCTACACTACTATAACAGGTCAGTTATCTGGTGATAGTATAGTGTTCTGATATCTACACTACTATAACAGGTCAGTTATCTGGTGATAGTATAGTGTTCTGACATCTACACTACTATAACAGGTCAGTTATCTGGTGATAGTATAGTGTTCTGACATCTACACTACTATAACAGGTCAGTTATCTGGTGATAGTGTTCTGACATCTACACTACTATAACAGGTCAGTTATCTGGTGATAGTATAGTGTTCTTATATCTACACTACTATAACAGGTCAGTTATCTGGTGATAGTAGAGTGTTCTGACATCTACACTACTATAACAGGTCAGTTATCTGGTGATAGTATAGTGTCCTGACATCTACACTACTATAACAGGTCAGATATCTGGTGATAGTGTTCTGACATCTACACTACTATAACAGGTCAGTTATCTGGTGATAGTGTTCTGACATCTACACTACTATAACAGGTCAGTTATCTGGTGATAGTATAGTGTTCTGACATCTACACTACTATAACAGGTCAGTTATCTGGTGATAGTATAGTGCTGACATCTACACTACTATAACAGGTCAGTTATCTGGTGATTGTATAGTTCTGACATCTACACTACTATAACAGGTCAGTTATCTGGTGATAGTATAGTGTTCACACATCTACACTACTATAACAGGTCAGTTATCTGGTGATAGTATAGTGTTCTGACATCTACACTACTATAACAGGTCAGTTATCTGGTGATAGTATAGTGTTCACACATCTACACTACTATAACAGGTCAGTTATCTGGTGATAGTATAGTGTTCTGACATCTACACTACTATAACAGGTCAGTTATCTGGTGATAGTATAGTGTTCTGACATCTACACTACTATAACAGGTCAGTTATCTGGTGATTGTATAGTTCTGACATCTACACTACTATAACAGGTCAGTTATCTGGTGATAGTATAGTGTTCACACATCTACACTACTATAACAGGTCAGTTATCTGGTGATAGTATAGTGTTCTGACATCTACACTACTATAACAGGTCAGTTATCTGGTGATAGTATAGTGTTCTGACATCTACACTACTATAACAGGTCAGTTATCTGGTGATAGTATAGTGTTCTGACATCTACACTACTATAACAGGTCAGTTATCTGGTGATAGTATAGTGTTCTGACATCTACACTACTATAACAGGTCAGTTATCTGGTGATAGTATAGTGTTCTGACATCTACACTACTATAACAGGTCAGTTATCTGGTGATAGTATAGTGTTCACACATCTACACTACTATAACAGGTCAGTTATCTGGTGATAGTATAGTGTGCTGACATCTACACTACTATAACAGGTCAGTTATCTGGTGGTAGTATAGTGTTCTGACATCTACACTACTATAACAGGTCAGTTATCTGGTGGTAGTATAGTGTTCTGACATCTACACTACTATAACAGGTCAGTTATCTGGTGATAGTGTTCTGACATCTACACTACTATAACAGGTCAGTTATCTGGTGATAGTATAGTGTTCTGACATCTACACTACTATAACAGGTCAGTTATCTGGTGATAGTGTAGTGTTCTGACATCTACACTACTATAACAGGTCAGTTATCTGGTGATAGTTTTCTGACATCTACACTACTATAACAGGTCAGTTATCTGGTGATAGTGTTCTGACATCTACACTACTATAACAGGTCAGTTATCTGGTGATAGTATAGTGTTCTGACATCTACACTACTATAACAGTTCAGTTATCTGGTGATAGTATAGTGTCGTGTCATCTGCACTACTATAACAGGTCAGTTATCTGGTGATAGTATAGTGTTCTGACATCTACACTACTATAACAGGTCAGTTATCTGGTGATAGTGTTCTGACATCTACACTACTATAACAGGTCAGTTATCTGGTGATAGTATAGTGTTCTGACATCTACACTACTATAACAGGTCAGTTATCTGGTGATAGTATAGCGCTGACATCTACACTACTATAACAGGTCAGTTATCTGGTGATTGTATAGTTCTGACATCTACACTACTATAACAGGTCAGTTATCTGGTGATAGTATAGTGCTGACATCTACACTACTATAACAGGTCAGTTATCTGGTGATTGTATAGTTCTGACATCTACACTACTATAACAGGTCAGTTATCTGGTGATACTACACTGTTCTGTCATCTACACTACTATAACAGGTCAGTTATCTGGTGATAGTGTAGTGTTCTGACATCTACACTACTATAACAGGTCAGTTATCTGGTGATAGTGTTCTGACATCTACACTACTATAACAGGTCAGTTATCTGGTGGTAGTATAGTTCTGACATCTACACTACTATAACAGGTCAGTTATCTGGTGATAGTGTTCTGACATCTACACTACTAAAACAGGTCAGTTATCTGGTGATAGTATAGTGTTCTGACATCTACACTACTATACCAGGTCAGTTATCTGGTGATAGTATAGTTCTGACATCTACACTACTATAACAGGTCAGTTATCTGGTGATAGTATAGTGTTCTGACATCTACACTACTATAACAGGTCAGTTATCTGGTGATATTGTTCTGACATCTACACTACTATAACAGGTCAGGTATCTGGTGATAGTATAGTGCTGACATCTACACTACTATAACAGGTCAGTTATCTGGTGATAGTATAGTGTTCTGACATCTACACTACTATAACAGGTCAGTTATCTGGTGATAGTATAGTGTTCTGACATCTACACTACTATAACAGGTCAGTTATCTGGTGATAGTATAGTGTTCTGACATCTACACTACTATAACAGGTCAGTTATCTGGTGATAGTATAGTGTTCACACATCTACACTACTATAACAGGTCAGTTATCTGGTGATAGTATAGTGTTCTGACATCTACACTACTATAACAGGTCAGTTATCTGGTGATAGTATGATCAACTGTTCTACAGTTAGAATAGGATGTTTGTCACTAATACTGGAACTGGAGGAAGCTACAAGATGTGCAGGCTTTTGTTTCAGCCCAACCCTAACACCTGATTCTACTAATCAACCAATCACAATCTAAATCAGTTAACTGAATGCAAAGTCACTGTTTTCTACCAGAAGTGTTGTATTACCAGTGTTGTATTACCAGTGTTGTCTTTCCAGTGTTGTATTACCAGTGTTGTATTACCAGTGTTGTATTACCAGTGTTGTATTACCAGTGTTGTCTTTCCAGTGTTGATTTACCAGTGTTGTCTTTCCAGTGTTGTATTACCAGTGTTGTATTACCAGTGTTGTATTACCAGTGTTGTATTACCAGTGTTGTACTACCAGTGTTGTATTACCAGTGTTGTATTACCAGTATTGTATTACCAGTGTTGTATTACCAGTGTTGTATTACCAGTGTTGTATTACCAGTGTTGTATTACCAGTGTTGTATTACCAGTGTTGTATTACCAGTGTTGTATTACCAGTGTTCTACTACCAGTGTTCTACTACCAGTTTTGTATTCCTAGTTTTCTACTACCAGTGTTGTATTACTAGTTTTCTATGACAGTGTTGTATTACCAGTGTTGTGTTACCAGTGTTCTACTACCAGTGTTCTACTACCAGTGTTCTACTACCAGTGTTCTACTACCAGTGTTCTACTACCAGTGTTCTACTACCAGTGTTCTACTACCAGTTTTGTATTCCTAGTTTTCTACTACCAGTGTTGTATTACTAGTTTTCTATGACAGTGTTGTATTACCAGTGTTGTATTACCAGTGTTGTATTACTAGTTTTCTATTACCAGTGTTGTATTACCAGTGTTGTATTACTAGTTTTCTATGACAGTGTTGTATTACCAGTGTTGTATTACCAGTGTTGTATTACTAGTTTTCTATTACCAGTGTTGTTTAACCAGTGTTGTATTACTAGTTTTCTATTACCAGTGTTGTTTAACCAGTGTTGTATTACTAGTTTTCTATGACAGTGTTGTATTACCAGTGTTGTATTACCAGTGTTGTATTACTAGTTTTCTATGACAGTGTTGTATTACCAGTGTTGTATTACCAGTGTTGTATTACCAGTGTTGTATTACTAGTTTTCTATTACCAGTGTTGTATTACCAGTGTTGTATTACTAGTTTTCTATGACAGTGTTGTATTACCAGTGTTGTATTACCAGTGTTGTATTACTAGTTTTCTATTACCAGTGTTGTTTAACCAGTGTTGTATTACTAGTTTTCTATTACCAGTGTTGTTTAACCAGTGTTGTATTACTAGTTTTCTATTACCAGTGTTGTATTACCAGTTTTGTATTACTAGTTTTCTATGACAGTGTTGTATTACCAGTGTTGTATTACCAGTGTTGTATTACTAGTTTTCTATTACCAGTGTTGTTTAACCAGTGTTGTATTACTAGTTTTCTATTACCAGTGTTGTTTAACCAGTGTTGTATTACTAGTTTTCTATGACAGTGTTGTATTACCAGTGTTGTATTACTAGTTTTCTATTACCAGTGTTGTATTACCAGTGTTGTATTACTAGTTTTCTATTACCAGTGTTGTATTATTAAAGTTCTAGTACAAGTGTTCTAGATGGAATGTGTGGATTGATGTTCAGGATACTATAGAAACCCATCCAGTAAAGATTGCTTCTCAAGGTAGTTTTATATAGTCATGTGAATCCATGAAAACAGTTGTCAAACATTGTGTAAGCATGATGATGATAATGAATATGACGGTGGTGATGACGACGAGGATGATGGTGATGACAGTAGTGATGATGCTGGCGGGGAGAATGAAATGTTTGTGTTGACCCTTCAGGGCAAGCTGAGATGCAGTGAACACATCACCAGTGGTTTCAACAACATGCCTGCTGCCTTCATGGGCATGCTACAGGGAGACAACACCGGCAAGGCTGTGGTCAAGGTGTGATGACGTCACAATCAACATTACACTCCTCCAGAACATCTGGCTAAAGCATTCCAGAACACTCAACTTCATACACTCCAGGTTCTAGAACCAGAATCTGTTTCTACTTTTTTTTTTTTTTTTTTTTTTTCACCTTTATTTAACCAGGTAGGCAAGTTGAGAACAAGTTCTCATTTACAACTGCGACCTGGCCAAGAAAAAGAAAAGCAGTTCGACACATACAACAACACAGAGTTACACATGGAGTAAAACAAACATACAGTCAATAATACAGTAGAAAAATAAGTCTATATACAATGTGAGCAAATGAGGTGAGATAAGGGAGGTAAAGGCAATAAATAGGCCATGGTGGCGAAGTAAATAGAATATAGCAATTAAAACACTGGAATGGTAGATTTGACAGATGAGAGTGCAAAGTAGAAATTATGGGGTGCAAAGGAGAAAAATAAATAAATACAGGAGGAGAAGAGGTAGTTGTTTGGGCTATTTATAGATGGGCTATGTACAGGTGCAGTGATCTGTGAGCTACTCTGACAGCTGGTGCTTAAAGCTAGTGAGGGAGATAAGTGTTTCCAGTTTCAGAGATTTTTATAATTCGTTCCAGTCATTGGCAGCAGAGAACTGGAAGGAGAGGCGGCCAAAGGAAGAATTGGCTTTGGGGGTGACAAGTGAGATATACCTGCTTGAACGCGTGCTATGGGTGGGTGCAGCTATGGTGACCAGCGACCAGAGATAAGGAGGGCGTTTCCATAGTAAAGACATATAGATTACCTTGTCACGCCCTGATCTGTTTCACCTGTTCCGGTGATTGTCTCCACCCCCTCTAGGTGTCGCTTATTTTTCCCAATGTATTTATCCCTTGTTTCCTGTCTCTCTGTGCCAGTTCGTCTTGTATGTTTAGTCAAGTTAACCAGCGTGTTTTTACCATACTCCTTTTCTATTCTTTTTTTACAGTCCTCCCAGTTCTGACCCCTGCCTGACTTTGGACTACTTTCCTGCCTGCCTGATCATCCTGCCTGCCCTGACCTTGATTATGCCTGCCCTTCGGTACCTATTGGACTCTGATCAGGTTTTGATGTTTTTGCCTGTCCACGACCACTCTCTTGCCTACCCATTTGGATTAATAAACATTGTAAGACTCCAACCATCTACCTCCTGTTTCTGCATCTGGGTTTCGCCTTGTGCCTTGATGGTACGAACTGGCCATGACAGACCCAGCAGACTTGGACCAGCTCCACCACGCTATCTCTCTGCAGGGAGCCACCATTAGGAGACATGAGGAGTTGTTACAGGGCCTCAGGTCCTTGACGGAACACCACGACCATGGATTAATTCTGTGTGGTTACAGGGTTAATTCTGTGTGGTTACAGGGTTAATTTTGTGTGGTTACAGGGTTAATTCTGTGTGGTTACAGGGTTAATTCTGTGTGGTTACAGGGTTAATTCTGTGTGGTTACAGGGTTAATTTTGTGTGGTTACAGGGTTAATTCTGTGTGGTTACAGGGTTAATTCTGTGTGGTTACAGGGTTAATTCTGTGTGGTTACAGTGTTAATTTTGTGTGGTCACAGGGTTAAAACTGAAACAATTCAAATGGTTATGGTTAGGGGTTATGGTTAGTGGTTAAGGTTAGGGGTTATGGTTATGGTTAGTGTTTAAGGTTTGGGCTATGGGTTGGGGAATAATTCAAACTAAAATGATTAAACACAACTGTTTCCATCAAGTACTCTCCCTGCTTGCTAGAGATTTGTGAACTGCCGTGGTGCAGTCGTCAGAGCAGAGTGCTTGGTCTGTGTGGTCTGAGCACGCTTCCCCACCAAGCTTCATTAGTTTGCACCAGCGTTCGTTTTGTATTTTTTAGGGTGAGCGTTGAGGACGGAATATATGGAAGTACTCAGGAACTTTTCAAACATCCTAAATCACCTTGTATTTCTATTGACCAGGCTGAGTACATTATACAGTCGTGGCCAAAAGTTTTGAGAATGACACAAATATTAATTTTCACAAAGTCTGCTGTCTCAGTGTCTTTAGATATTTTTGTCAGATGTTACTATGGAATGCTGAAGTATAATTACAAGCATTTCATAGGTGTCAAAGGCTTTTATTGACAATTACATGAAGTTGATACAAAGAGTCAATATCTGCAGTGTTGACCCTTCTTTTTCAAGACGTCTGCAATCCGCCCTGGCGTGTTGTCAATTAACTTCTGGGCCACATCCTGACTGATGGCAGCCCATTCTTGCATAATCAATGCTTGGAGTTTGTCAGAATTTGTGGGTTTTTGTTTGTCCACCCGCCTCTTGAGGATTGACCACAAGTTCTCAATGGGATTAAGGTCTGGGGAGTTTCCTGGCCATGGACCCAAAATGTCGATGTTTTGTTCCCCGAGCCACTTAGTTATCACTTTTGCCTTATGGCAAGGTGCTCCATCATGCTGGAAAAGGCATTGTTTGTCACCAAACTGATCCTGGATGGTTGGGAGAAGTTGCTCGCGGAGGATGTGTTGGTACCATTCTTTATTCATGGCTGTGTTCTTTGGCAAAATTGTGAGTGAGCCCACTCCCTTGGCTGAGATCCAACCCCACACATGAACGGTCTCAGGATGCTTTACTGTTGGCATGACACAGGACTGATGGTAGCGCTCACCTTGTCTTCTCCGGACAGGCTTTTTTCCGGATGCCCCAAACAATCGGAAAGGGGATTCATCAGAGAAAATGACTTTACCTCAGTCCTCAGCAGTCCAATCCCTGTACCTTTTGCAGACTACCAGTCTGTCCCTGATGTTTTTCCTGGAGAGAAGTGGCTTCTTTGCTGCCCTTCTTGACACCAGGCCATCCTCCAAAAGTCTCACTGTGTGTGCAGATGCACTCACACCTGCCTGCTGCCATTCCTGAGCAAGCTCTGTACTGGTGGTGCCCCGATCCCGCAGCTGAATCAACTTTAGGAGACGGTCCTGGCGCTTGCTGGACTTTCTTGGGCGCCCTGAAGCCTTCTTCACAACAATTGAACCGCTCTCCTTGAAGTTCTTGATGATCCGATAAATGGTTGATTTAGGTGCAATCTTACTGGCAGCAATATCCTTGCCTGTGAAGCCCGTTTCGTGCAAAGCAATGATGACTGCACGTGTTTCCTTGCAGGTAGCCATATTTGACAGAGGAAGAACAATGATTCCAAGCACCACCCTCCTTTTGAAGCTTCCAGTATGTTATTCGAACTCAATCAGCATGACAGAGTGATCTCCAGCCTTGTCCTCGTCAACACTCACACCTGTGTTAACGAGAGAATCACTGACATGATGTCAGCTGTCATTTGCATTGTAAAGAGGGACTTTGCAATTAATTGCAATTCATCTGATCACTCTTCATAACATTCTGGAGTATATGCAAATTGCCATCATACAAACTGAGTCAGCAGACTTTGTGAAAATTAACATTTGTGTCATTCTCAAAACATTTCGCCACGCCTGTACTACTACTACTACAACTACTACTATTAGACTGCTACTACTATTATTTATAATGTGTACAATTATTTCTCTGCTGTTGGGATTAAATAATGGCCATTGCTTTTCATCCACAATTATATTATAGATATTTATCAATGGATTTAAGAAGAATGTCTGGATTGGTGCATATAAAAAAAATGCAATGTGAAAGTGGGTTGGCGACACACCGTTTAAACCTACGTGAGTGAACAAGTTCTGGAGGACTTTTACATTCTTTTTTCTGTTGTAATAAATTACTTTCTACAGTCCGATAATCTTGTCCTCAACCATCTCTCTCTTTCCCTCTCTGTGTTGAATGGTAGCAACTGAGCCTGGGGACCAGGTTAACTGTCTGATTCTCTATGTAGAATGGTAACAACTGACCCTGGGGACTAGGTTAACTGTCTGATTCTCTATGTAGAATGGTAACAGCTGAGCCTGGGGACTAGGTTAACAGTCTGATTCTCTATGTAGAATGGTAGCAACTGAGCCTGGGGACTAGGTTAACTGTCTGATTCTCTATGTAGAATGGTAACAACTGAGTCTGGGGACTAGGTTAACTGTCTGATTCTCTATGTAGAATGGTAACAACTGAGCCTGGGGACTAGGTTAACTGTCTGATTCTCTATGTAGAATGGTAACAACTGAGTCTGGGGACTAGGTTAACTGTCTGATTCTCTATGTAGAATGGTAACAACTGAGCCTGGGGACTAGGTTAACTGTCTGATTCTCTATGTAGAATGGTAACAACTGAGCCTGGGGACTAGGTTAACTGTCTGATTCTCTATGTAGAATGGTAACAACTGAGCCTGGGGACTAAGTTAACTGACTGATTCTCTATGTAGAATGGTAACAACTGAGCCTCGGGACTAGGTTAACTGTCTGATTCTCTGTTGTATTGGATGATTTTCTACTCTGATTCTCTGTTGTTTCTAGCTATTGGATGGAAGGGGAACCAAATAACTTGAATGACAAGGTGGCTTGTGTTGAGATCTCACAGACGGCATCAGACCCATTGAAGAGTTGGAAGGATGGACCACGTGCTACTCCAAGATACTGGTTGTGTGAAAACCCGTTCCCACCATAGTCTAATTATAATAGCTAATGTAAGTTGTCCATGTTGTCCAAATCTTATGGAGTTGTTCATGTTAGGCTGAACCTGTTTTTGTTTCTATGTGTAACTAACTACATTGAAAGATGTATTCATGTCTTTATAGAGACCAGAGCTATGTGGAGTCTACCGTTCATCAGGCCCAGGGGAGTGGAACTGTGGTCTAGAAGGCTCTAACTGTGGATTACATTTTTACCTATATGGTGTCCATATACCAATTTAAAAAGATACTGTTTTCATTTAAGTTTTTACAATAATCAATCCATTTCAAATGCAGCTATGTTCTATATTTGCTTCCATTCTCTTCCATATGTACCATGTGTTCATTCTACTGATTAAATACATCTATATACTGTGATCCAGGTATCTAATTTACTTGTCAGGTATACTGTATTACTAAGTGTTGTAGTGTACTAATAGTAACTCCAGTGTTTTCATACTAAATGGTGTCAGTTATTAGTTGACATAGCACAGAAAAAACACTTTAGTTAATAGATAGAAAATAGTCCTTATCATAAAAGTTATAGCAATACCAGAATTGACCACTAGATGGGTTGTGTCATCCATGGACATGTGACCAGAGCCGTATTCACAAAGAGTCCCAGAGTAAGAGTGCTGATCTAGGATCAGTGTTGTCTTTGACCTCTCTCTGGTAATGTTTTTTTATTCGTTTTTTTTACTTAGCTTACCCAGTACAATGGAACCAATGGGATAATCCCAAAAGTGCAAACTCTGCCCAACTACCGAAACAACACTCCTGTTGGATAAAATATTCACATTTAGAACATCTGTGCAGTATTCTGGAACATGAACTTTCAGTTGACTGTGAACTTTAGTTACACATAGTGTCTGTTTCCAACCACCCACACATTTTCTGAATAAGCCCAAGTTAACCACATGTTACCTTGTATCTGAACCTATCGTCCAGTAGTATATTAGATCATAATTGTTTGTCTGAATAAGATAATATTACACCCAGTGTAGCCTACTGACACACAAAGGACACTTTACTCTAATATTACACCCAGTGTAGAATACTGACCCACAAGGACACTTTACTCTAATATTACACCCAGTGTAGGTTACTGACCCACACAAACACTTTACTCCAATATTACACCCAGTGTAAGCTACTGACACACAAAGACACTATACTCCAATATTACACCCAGTGTAGGTTACTGACCCACAAGGACACTATACTCCAATATTACACCCAGTGTAGGTTACTGCCCCACAAGGACACTATACTCCAATATTACACCCAGTGTAGGTTACTGACCCACACAAACACTTTACTCCAATATTACACCCAGTGTAGGCTACTGGTCTACAAGGACACTTTACTCTAATATTACACCCAGTGTAGTCTACTGACCCACAAGGACACTTTACTCCAATATTACACCCAGTGTAGGCTACTGGTCCACAAGGACACTATACTCCAATATTACACCCAGTGTAGGCTACTGACCCACAAGGACACTTTACTCCAATATTACACCCAGTGTAGGTTACTGACCCACAAGGACACTATACTCCAATATTACACCCAGTGTAGGTTACTGACCCACACAAACACTTTACTCCAATATTACACCCAGTGTAGGCTACTGGTCCACAAGGACACTTTACTCTAATATTACACCCAGTGTAGGTTACTGACCCACACAAACACTTTACTCCAATATTACACCCAGTGTAGGTTACTGACCCACAAGGACACTTTACTCCAATATTACACCCAGTGTAGGTTACTGACCCACAAGGACACTATACTCCAATATTACACCCAGTGTAGGTTACTGACCCACACAAACACTTTACTCCAATATTACACCCAGTGTAGGCTACTGGTCCACAAGGACACTTTACTCTAATATTACACCCAGTGTAGGTTACTGACCCACACAAACACTTTACTCCAATATTACACCCAGTGTAGGTTACTGACCCACAAGGACACTTTACTCCAATATTACACCCAGTGTAGGTTACTGACCCACAAGGACACTATACTCCAATATTACACCCAGTGTAGGCTACTGACCCACAAGGACACTTTCCTCTAATATTACACCCAGTGTAGGTTACTGACCCACACAAACACTTTACTCCAATATTACACCCAGTGTAGGTTACTGACCCACAAGGACACTTTACTCCAATATTACAACCAGTGTAGGTTACTGACCCACAAGGACACTATACTCCAATATTACACCCAGTGTAGGTTACTGACCCACACAAACAGTTTACTCCAATATTACACCCAGTGTAGGTTACTGACCCACAAGGACACTTTACTCCAATATTACACCCAGTGTAGGCTACTGACCCACAAGGACACTTTACTCCAATATTACACCCAGTGTAGGTTACTGACCCACAAGGACACTATACTCCAATATTACACCCAGTGTAGGCTACTGACCCACAAGGACACTTTACTCTAATATTACACCAAGTGTAGGATACTGACCCACAAGGACACTATACTCCAATATTACACCCAGTGTAGGGTACTGACCCACAAGGACACTATACTCCAATATTACACCCAGTGTAGGTTACTGACCCACAAGGACACTTTACTCCAATATTACACCCAGTGTAGGTTACTGGCCCACAAGGACACTATACTCCAATATTACACCCAGTGTAGGTTACTGACCCACAAGGACACTTTACTCCAATATTACACCCAGTGTAGGTTACTGACCCACAAGGACACTATACTCCAATATTACACCCAGTGTAGGTCAATGACCCACAAGGACACTACTCCAATATTACACCCAGTGTAGGTTACTGACCCACAAGGACACTATTCTCCAATATTACACCCAGTGTAGGATACTGACCCACAAGGACACTTTTCTCTAATATTGCACTCAGTGTAGGCTACTGGCCCACAAGGACACTTTACTCTAATATTACACCCAGTGTAGGTTACTGGTCCACAAGGACACTTTACTCCAATATTACACCCAGTGTAGGCTACTGACCCACAAGGACACTTTACTCTAATATTACACCCAGTGTTGGCTACTGACCCACAAGGACACTTTACTCTAATATTACACCCAGTGTAGGTTACTGACCCACACAAACACTTTACTCCAATATTACACCCAGTGTAGGTTACTGACCCACAAGGACACTTTACTCCAATATTACACCCAGTGTAGGTTACTGACCCACAAGGACACTATACTCCAATATTACACCCAGTGTAGGTTACTGACCCACACAAACACTTTACTCCAATATTACACCCAGTGTAGGTTACTGACCCACAAGGACACTATACTCCAATATTACACCCAGTGTAGGTTACTGACCCACAAGGACACTTTACTCCAATATTACACCCAGTGTAGGTTACTGACCCACAAGGACACTTTACTCCAATATTACACCCAGTGTAGGTTACTGACCCACAAGGACACTTTACTCCAATATTACACCCAGTGTAGGTTACTGACCCACAAGGACACTATACTCCAATATTACACCCAGTGTAGGCTACTGACCCACAAGGACACTTTACTCTAATATTACACCAAGTGTAGGATACTGACCCACAAGGACACTATACTCCAATATTACACCCAGTGTAGGGTACTGACCCACAAGGACACTATACTCCAATATTACACCCAGTGTAGGATACTGACCCACAAGGACACTATACTCCAATATTACACCCAGTGTAGGTTACTGGTCCACAAGGACACTTTACTCCAATATTACACCCAGTGTAGGTTACTGACCCACAAGGACACTATACTCCAATATTACACCCAGTGTAGGATACTGACCCACAAGGACACTTTACTCTAATATTGCACTCAGTGTAGGCTACTGACCCACAAGGACACTATACTCCAATATTACACCCAGTGTAGGTTACTGGTCCACAAGGACACTTTACTCCAATATTACACCCAGTGTAGGCTACTGACCCACAAGGACACTTTACTCTAATATTACACCCAGTGTTGGCTACTGACCCACAAGGACACTACTCCAATATTACACCCAGTGTAGGCTACTGACCCACACGGACACTTTACTCCAATATTACACCCAGTGTAGGTTACTGGTCCACAAGGACACTTTACTCCAACATTACACCCAGTGTAGGCTACTGGCCCACAAGGACACTTTACTCCAATATTAAACCCAGTGTAGGTTACTGGTCCATAAGGACACTTTACTCCAATATTACACCCAGTGTAGGCTACTGACCCACAAGGACACTTTACTCCAATATTACACCCAGTGTAGGTTACTGACCCACAAGGACACTACTCCAATATTACACCCAGTGTAGGCTACTGACCCACAAGGACACTTTACTCCAATATTACACCCAGTGTAGGCTACTGACCCACAAGGACACTTTACTCCAATATTACATCCAGTGTAGGTTACTGACCCACACAAACACTTTACTCCAATATTACACCCAGTGTAGGTTACTGGCCCACAAGGACACTTTACTCCAATATTACACCCAGTGTAGGCTACTGGTCCACAAGGACACTTTACTCCAATATTACACCCAGTGTAGGCTACTGGTCCACAAGGACACTTTACTCCAATATTACACCCAGTGTAGGCTACTGGTCCACAAGGACACTTTACTCCAATATTACACCCAGTGTAGGCTACTGACCCACAAGGACACTTTACTCCAATATTACACCCAGTGTAGGCTACTGACCCACAAGGACACTTTACTCCAATATTACACCCAGTGTAGGCTACTGGTCCACACAAACACTTTACTCCAATATTACACCCAGTGTAGGCTACTGGTCCACAAGGACACCCTTACCCCAATATTACACCCAGTGTAGGCTACTGACCCACAAGGACACTTTACTCCAATATTACACCCAGTGTAGGCTACTGGTCCACACAAACACTTTACTCCAATATTACACCCAGTGTAGGTTACTGGTCCACAAGGACACCCTTACCCCAATATTACACCCAGTGTAGGCTACTGGTCCACAAGGACACTTTACTCCAATATTACACCCAGTGTAGGCTACTGACCCACAAGGACACTTTACTCCAATATTACACCCAGTGTAGGTTACTGACCCACAAGGACACTTTACTCCAATATTACACCCAGTGTAGGTTACTGGTCCACAAGGACACCCTTACCCCAATATTACACCCAGTGTAGGCTACTGACCCACAAGGACACTTTACTCCAATATTACACCCAGTGTAGGCTACTGGCCCACAAGGACACTTTACTCCAATATTACACCCAGTGTAGGATACTGACCCACAAGGACACTTTACTCCAATATTACATTTTGTTACTTCCTTTTGAAAACACACCAATATAAAAAAAATGTTATGCTTTTAAAAAAACTCTAATAGACTGGTAAGATTTATTTTCTCCATTTCACCAGATATGATAATTTTATGCATTGTCTGATTATGTTGAAATATGTTAGTGGCTCTGGGGGACTGAGCAGGTGGAACCACAGCTGGGCCAAAGTACAGTACATAGCTTTGTCAAATACTGAGTGTGCTTGATTTGGGGGGGATACGTACAGGACAATCAGACAATCAGATATAGAACTAAGTGTTTTAAATATATTTTACTCAATCAGAGTATTGTGTTTCTAGTTGTGCAGAGTTTGCACTTTTGGGAGTTTGCACATTGGTTTCTTAGTACTGGTTAAGCTAAGTCAAGCTCAATTATTTACATAAGAAATAAATATTAAAGTAAGAGATGATCTATGCAAATGCAGGCTGAGAGGAAGTGGAGAATCCAGCAATGCAGTCCGGATATTGATGATGACACGTACGCCAACAAGCACAGGAATAGGAAGATATCCTATGTGTTAAATATTAATGTATCAAGCAAACTTTACAAGGAGATTTGGAGAATATCAGGGAGTGGGGTTGCCGGAACAAACTTGTTTTAAACACCAAGAAAACCAAAGTTATGTTAGTCTGTTCCACTAGGAAAAGGCCAACACAGCATGGGATACAATTAAGTATGGGGGGAGTACAAATTGAAGAAGTGTCAGAAACCAAACTATTGGGAGTGCAGCTAGACAACTGCTTATCATGGTCGTCTCAAATAACTAATCTATGTAAAACAATTATTTAAACAGCATGCATGATCAGAAGGATAGCTAAATATTTACCAGGAAAAATACTTAAGCAAATAACACAAGCAGAAAGTCAGGTGAACTACTGTTCTGTGGTCATCATCAAGTGAAGTTAGGAGGCTGCAGAATGCACAGAACAAAGCAGCAAGGATTGTTTTAAGGTGGAGATATGGTTCTTCTGTTGCAGTCATGCGCAGTGTTCTTGGTTGGTCATCAATCGACAAGATAATTGAAAAAAAAACATGCTTATTTTATTTCATAACATACATCATTTAAAAAAGCCAAATTCTATTCACAACGGTATTCAGTTGGTAAGAGACAGACATTCCGTAAATACTAGGAATAGATTGTCCACCATCTTTGCGTTATCCACACAGATAAGAGAAATAGGCAAAATAACATTTCGATTTAGAGCAATAAAGAAATGGAATAAATTAACTGAGCAAACCAGAAATCTTTCAATATATAAATGTAAACTTTATTTTAAAACCATTTAAATATAATACATAGAAATGTTGTGGGACTATAGTAGATGAAGAATCAATATTTTTTAGATTGTGTCACGACTTCCACCGAAGGTGGCTCCTCTT
The DNA here is from genome assembly GCF_029448725.1 of Salvelinus fontinalis. Taxonomy (NCBI): domain Eukaryota; kingdom Metazoa; phylum Chordata; class Actinopteri; order Salmoniformes; family Salmonidae; genus Salvelinus; species Salvelinus fontinalis. The sequence continues at coordinate 678,638 of NW_026600220.1, forward strand.
CCTGTTCGGGCGGCGCTCGGCGGTCGTCGTCACCGGTCTACTAGCTGCCACCGATTCCCTTTTCCTTTTCTGTTGGTTATGTCTGTATTGGTTACACCTCTTTCTCGTTTGGGGTTTTGCTCAGGGCTATTTAAGCCGTCTCTGCTTTTGTGCGAGCTTATTTTCTGTTCTGTTTGTGGATGGTTGCGTTTGTTATTTTTGTTGGACTGTTTTGGTGTCCTGTTTTGGGTAGGTCATATTTTGTTGCCTGTTGTTGTTGGCGTGACCTTGTTCTGACCGGAATAAATTATGGTACCCAAAACCCTCTGCTCTCTGCGCCTGACTACGCACCCACCACTCCTAGCCACGTAACAGATTGAGTATTTATTGGGTCATTATGTTAGTATATTATGTATGTTTGTAATAGTGTGTTATATGTGAAAATGTATTCGTATTATACATTTTATTTTACTGTTTAAGGACTCTTGGAAGATTAGTCCAAATGGAGACTAAAAGAGATCCAAATAAAATCAATCAATGCACACAAATGGAAACACACACTTTAACAGGTGAGAGTACTGCAGTAAATATGTTTCTTAATGATCAATAGAGCAACTAAACCCTTACAGCCAGAGAAAAGCCACAAGTATCGGTTGTTATAATACTCTGTGATTCAGGACATTTTCTGTGGTGGAAGATGCTGTTAGCAATTGATGTTATTCTTCAATAACACAAACTCCAAAGCAAATCAGGGGGAGAAAAATAGGTTTATTCAGGGAGGACAAATCAAGTTGTTATGCTGGGAGGTAGATGTTCAGAGGTTCAGTCTCCCCTGTCCTCAGCTTTTCCCCATCGAACAAAGGAACAGGATGTCATTTATAACCCCCGAACCTATGTAAAATGGCTAGCTAGTTAGCGGTGGTGCGTGCTAATAGCGTTTCAATCGGTGACGTCACTCGCTTTGAGACCTTGAAGTAATGGTTCCCCTTGCTCTGCAAGGGCCGTGGCTTTTGTGGAGCGATGGGTAACGATGCTTCGTGGGTGACTGTTGTTGATGTGTGCAGAGGGTCCCTGGTTCGCGTCGGGGCGAGGGGACGGACTAAAGTTATACTGTTACACCTAGCCTGGGGTTGGCCAATCAGAAGTCCTCGCAGTACAACTTGGCCAACGGCCAAATAACCAGTATCCTGCTCCCGACTCAATGTACAGACCATTGAAAACGTGGCACACGTAGCACACTTCGCTCCCAGTTCAGGAGTGACATTCCACAGATTCTGACCAGACGTTGAACTGAAACCCAACTCCTATTTACAATTCGCTATTGACCTTTAGTCCTCTCATCCTCTCAAACTCTCAAAATCTGCGTTGTGTATTTATCTTAGACATATTCTTATAATACCCTCTAGAGTTTCTACACTGGGATCATAGGCATGATTGTCCACTGTAAGTTTACTATACATTAATAGTGAGTTACTGTTTGTTTTGACTGAAATATTTATCAGATTCAATGGTGTGATAGTTAGTGATTGATGAACTTTTCCCTTTTACAGAATGTTGGGTTAAAAGGTTAAGGTTAGGTGAAGGGTTAGCTGAAAGGGTTGAGGTTAGTGTTAGCTAAAAGGGTTAAGGGGAAGGGTTAGCTAAAAGGGTAAAGAGGTCAGTGGAAGGGCTAGCTAATACATTTAAGGTTAAAGTCAGGGGAAGGGTTAGCTAAAAGGGTTAAGGTTATGTGTTAAGGTTAGGGGAAGGGTTAACTAAAATGGTTAAGGTTAGGGTTAGGTGAAGGGTTAGCTAACAGGGTTAGGGTCAGGGTTAGCTAAAAGGGTTAAGGTTAGGGGAAGGGTTAGCTAAAAGGTTTTGTGAAGGGTTTGCTAAAAGGGCTAAGGTTAGGTGAAGGGTTAGCTAAAATGGTTAGCTAAAAAGGTTAAGGTAAGGGGAAGGGTTAGCTAAAAAGGTTAAGGTTAGGGTCAGATGAAGGGTTAGCTAAAAGGATTAAGGTTGGGATCAGGGGAAGGGTTAGCTAAAACTTTTAGGTTAGGGTCAAGGGAAGGGTTAGCTAATATGCTAAGTAGTTGCAAAGTAGATAAAATATAGTAAGTAGTTGATAAGTTGCAATTTAGCAAAAATGTATATTACTGTGTGAATCAAATTGTTGCGTTTGTTTTTTTCCAGAGCTTTTAAAGAGCTGCACATTTGGATATTTATCACATTGTATGTTTTCTGGTTGATGTATTTTTAAAGTGACTGGATTGTATGTTGGGTTGACTGGTTATCAGGAACATCCCTGTTGTCTGGTCAGAACATTCAAATTGATTATAATCTGGGTGTGTTCCTGTCTTTTATTTTTACTAGAAACGTGCTGAGAAATGTTCATTCAGGTTGGGGCTGCATTTCCTCTTGAAATGGGTTAAAGGGCAGTGAATTCACTCATACTTTGTGGACTTGCTACCAAGCTCCTGTGTGTCAGACACTTCTGGGAAGGCTTTCCACTAGATGTTGGAACATTGCTGCAGGGACTTGCTTCCATTCAGCCACAAAAGCATTAGTGAGGTCGGGTGATTAGGCCTGGCTCGCAGTTGGCATTACAATTCATCCCTAAGGTGTTCGATGAGGTTGAAGTCAGGGCTCTGTGCAGGCCAGTCAATTTCTTCCACACAATCTCGACAAAACATTGCTGAATGGACCTCGCTTTGTGCACGGGGGCATTGTCATGCTCAAACAGCAAATAAAAGTATACCTCCTCCACCAAACTTTACAGTTGGTACTATGCATTGACGCAGGTAGCGTTCTCCTGGCATCCCCCAAAACCAGATTTGTCCGTCAGACTGCCAGATGGTGAAGCGTGATTCATCACTCCAGAGAACGCGTTTCCCACTGCTCCAGAGTCCAATGTCAGCAAGCTTTACACCACTCCACCCGATGCTTGGCATTGGACATGGCCACGTTGAAAGTCACCGATAACAGCACTCAGAATCCTTATTTGCCGTACAGTTTGTAATATTTATGACAGTATATTACATACAGTATATAAGGCCTTTCGAGGGCCTAGTTATACCCTGACACAGCGGTGTTAGGAATATCCTGGTTTACAGGCCACATCAGGCCTGCAAGTCACATTATGCTGGCTTGCAAAGTTATGTGTAATTCCTATTGGAATCCAACCAGAATTAGGAAATCCAACAAGTGGAGTTGTTATTCACTTCCAACCTGCATTCAGAATGACTGCCAGAGTAGAGTAGATTGAATACTGAGACTACCTCAATAATCTTAACTGGAACAACCATCTCAGGAACGGGTACAATAAATACAATTACTAACAGACTGGATAAGCTTAGAAAACGGTGTGTTATTTATCTTTGTGTAGCATACAATTAATCAACCAATCAATGCAAAAACACATATATTACAGTTAACAAACCATTCAGAAAATCTCCCTGAAATATGATATATGGTTCTATGTAGAACCCTTCTTGGCTTCCAAAGAATCATGAAAGAACCCTTTCTTCCAAAAACGGTTCTAAGGATGTTAAGGGCTCTATTTTCGGCTGGCGTTAAGACGGCGCAAGTGTCAAACCCACGTTAGTTTGGCATTTCCTCATTTAAAAACTGACGTACTGGCATTTTCCAACAGAAGACCAACCAAAAGCTGGTTTTAGCGGTAATGCAGTTGGTTATGTCATGAATTTTAACAGTAGAAACGCAGCCTATCCAGCCGTGACCCAAACTGCCCATATGCACATGGAACAAGAATATCCTAATGTGCTTTTGTCGCCTACATACTTCATATTTATAAATATACAAAACTAATGTTTTTTCCCCCATTTCGTTTTATTTTATTAGAAATAGTGAACATTTCTGACCCCTGAAACTACAGTATAGCGCTACCGCCTGCACTTAGATTTACTATCTCTTAAGGTTTGTTCAAATTGAGCCCTAGGTGTTCTAGGTAGAAAACAAGAGACTATGTACAAAAAGTGCTGTCATTTCTAAATGGATGAAAATACCCTCAAATTAAAGGTGAGTCAAAAGAGTCAATAGAAGAAAAAAAATATTCACTGTCCCAATAATTAAAGAGGGCACTGTATCTCAAACCATTTCCAAACAACTTGAACCGAGCTGTCCTGTGCTGACCTGGTTACTCATTTACATAATTGCTGGAACCGCGTGCTATAAAGGATTGTAATGTTCTGTATGCGTTCCTACGGTGATCATAGGACCACTCATTATATGCAGGAAGCATGAGCTGTAATTATTGCCTTAATTAAAATTGATTCTAATTTGAGAATTCATGATGGTGACTTCACGAGTGAATATTATAAGGACAGTTTGTACATAGTATGGTTGGAGTCTGAGTCAGTCAGCATGATGGTGTGAAAAGGGTCAACTCTGTTTAATTTGGAAATGTCAACATTAATACATTGTCAAGATGTGTTTAAATATCCTTTGCACATTTTGGCGACATTTTCTTTTTGTTACAAAGAGTTGAAAGAAGAGACAGAATAATTAGTCCCTTTGTTTTGGTACTGTCCATATGTAGATCCAGGTATGGTTGAAGAAGTGCAACATTTACCTGGAGCTAACTCTGCAGATAGCACCACTAGGTGATTGAAAAGGTCCTACTCAATCGATCAATAATATAATACTTCTAGCAAAAAAATGTATCTTTAATTTACAATCAGTAGAAACTATGAGAATGAGAAGGTTCAGAACTTTTGTGAAACAGCACAGTTGAAAAATATATGGCAAATAGAAATAAAAAATGGATGGTGTTCAGAGATGGATGGGAGGGGCTGAGTGGAGCTGAAGGATGGGATTAGAAACAACAAGATAACTAATGTAAAATATACTGTGCCGTAAAATGAATAAAGGTTCAGAACTTTTGTGAAACAGCATAGTTAAAAATATATGGCAAACTGGATGCTTTTCAGATATAGATGGGAAGGGTTGAGGGTAGCTGAAGGATGGGATTAGAAACCAACAAAAGATAACTATTGTAAAAGACATTGTGTCCGTATATAGTATGTATAAGCTGGAAGTAGAAGCCTAAGTGAAGCCTTGTCCATTACTTTACTCCAATTATGGTAGGGGTGGTAGGGTTAGGGCAAAATAATAAAGGAAAATATATTTTTTAAAGATGTGTATATATATACACTGCTCAAAAAAATAAAGGGAACACTAAAATAACACATCCTAGATCTGAATGAATGAACTATTCTTATTAAATACTTTTTTCTTTACAGAGTTGAATGTGCTGACAACAAAAGCACACAAAAATTATCAATGGAAATCAAATTTATCAACCCATGGATGTCTGGATTTGGAGTCACACTCAAAATTAAAGTGGAAAACCACACTACAGGCTGATTCAACTTTGATGTAATGTCCTTAAAACAAGTCAAAATGAGGCTCAGTAGTGTGTGGCCTCCACGTGCCTGTATGACCTCCCTACAATGCCTGGGCATGCTCCTGATGAGGTGGCGGATGTTCTCCTGAGGGATCTCCTCCCAGACTTGGACTAAAGCATCCGCCAACTCCTGGAGTCTGTGGTGCAACGTGGCGTTGGTGGATGGAGCGAGACATGATGTCCCAGATGTGCTCAATTGGATTCAGGTCTGGGGAACGGGCGGGCCAGTCCATAGCATCAATGCCTTCCTCTTGCAGGAACTGCTGACACACTCCAGCCACATGAGGTCTAGCATTGTCTTGCATTAGGAGGAACCCAGGGCCAACCGCACCAGCATATGGTCTCACAAGGGGTCTGAGGATCTCATCTCGGTACCTAATGGCAGTCAGGGTATCTCTGGCGAGCCCATGGAGGGCTGTGCGGCCCCCCAAAGAAATGCCACCCCACACCATGACTGACCCACCGCCAAACCGGTCATGCTGGAGGATGTTGCAGGCAGCAGAACGTTCTCCACGGCGTCTCCAGACTGTCACGTCTGTCACATGTGCTCAGTGTGAACCTGCTTTCATCTGTGAAGAGCACAGGGCGCCAGTGGCGAATTTGCCAATCTTGGTGTTCCCTGGCAAATGCCAAACGTCCTGCACGGTGTTGGGCTGTAAGCACAACCCCCACCTGTGGACGTCGGGCCCTCATACCACCCTCATGGAGTCTGTTTCTGACCGTTTGAGCAGACACATGCACATTTGTGGCCTGCTGGAGGTCATTTTGCAGGGCTCTGGCAGTGCACCTCCTTGCACAAAGGCGGAGGTAGCGGTCCTGCTGCTGGGTTGTTGCCCTCCTACGGCCTCCTCCACGTCTCCTGATGTACTGGCCTGTCTCCTGGTAGCGCCTCCATGCTCTGGACACTACGCTGACAGACACAGCAAACCTTCTTGCCACAGCTCGCATTGATGTGCCATCCTGGATGAGCTGCACTACCTGAGCCACTTGTGTGGGTTGTAGACTCCGTCTCATGCTACCACTAGAGTGAAAGCACCGCCATCATTCAAAAGTGACCAAAACATCAGCCAGGAAGCATAGGAACTGAGAAGTGGTCTGTGGTCACCACCTGCAGAACCACTCCTTTATTGGGGGTGTCTTGCTAATTGCCTATAATTTCCACCTGTTGTCTATTCCATTTGCACAACAGCATGTGAAATTTATTGTCAATCAGTGTTGCTTCCTAAGTGGACAGTTTGATTTCACAGAAGTGTGATTGACTTGGAGTTACATTGTGTTGTTTAAGTGTTCCCTTTATTTTTTTGAGCAGTGTATATAGTACCAGTCAGAAATTTGGACACACCTACTCATTCAAGGATTTTTCTTTATTTGTACTATTTTCTACATTGTAGAATAATGGTGAAGACATCAACCATATGAAATAACAAACATGGAATCATGTAGTAACCAAAAAGGTGTTAAAACAATCAAAAATCAATTTTATATTTAAGATTCTTCAAAGTAAGCACCCTTTGCCTTGATGACAGCTTTGCACACTCTTGGCATTCTCTCAACCAGCTTCATGAGGAATGCTTTTCCAACAGTCTTAATGGAGTTCCCATATATGCTTAGCACTTGTTGGCGACTTTTCCTTCACCCTGCGGTCCAACTCATCCCAAACCATCTCAACTAGGTTGAGGTCGGGTGAAGTTATTAAGGATACTTTGGATAGTGTATCAATACACCCAGTCACTACAATACAGGCGTAATTTCCTAACTCAGTTGCCAGAGAGGAAGGAAACCATTCAGTGATTTCACCATGATGCCAAAGGTGAATTTAAAACCGTTACAGAGTTTAATGGCTGTGAAAGGAGAAAACTGAGGATGGATCGACAACGTTGTAGTTACTCCACAATTCTAACCTCAATGACAGAGTGAAAAGAAGGAAGCCTGCACAGAATACAAAATATTCCAAAACATACATTCTGTTCGCAATAAGGCACTAAAGTAGAACTGCAAAAAATGTGGCAAAGAAATTAAATTATACTAAATACAAAGCATTATGTTTGTGGCAAATCCATAACAACACATAACTGTATATCACTCTCATATTTTCAAGCCTGGTGGTGGCTGAATCATACTATGGGTATCCTTCTCATTGTTAACTTCTTGCAACTATAGGGGGTGCTGTTCCGCATTAGCATATTTGTGTCTCCAAATTAAACTGCCTCGTGCTAAATTCTTGATCGTACAATATGCATATTATTGTTATTATTGGATAGAAAACACCTTCTAGTTTCTATAGAAGTTGGAATTTTGTCTCTGAGTGGTACAGAACAATTTCTACAGCACTTTTCATGACAGGGTTCAGATTTCAGAAATTTTTACCTCTGATCTGGGGTCTGTTTATAAGGCCACAGTGAATGCTATGAAGGAACCGACACTGCCTACGTCTTCCTCTGGGTGTCTGTACGTCATCACGTTTTCAATGAAGTCGATGGGACGTTCACAGCCATTATAAATGACAAAAATGTACAGAGACCCCTCTTTCTCAACGTGCGCCTCAAGCGTGAAGGCCATCGGACCTGCCTCGTTCCAAATCGTTTTCTAACCAGCAATATTTCTCCGGTCATGTTTTCAGTCGTTATAGTTGTTAAAAACATCATAATGTAGTTAATTTGAGCCGTTTTATATCAATTTATATCCGTTTAGTGCGATTTTGAGGAATTTCTTTGTTGTGCGTTCTGAAAGTTTGGACACACGTTTTAGGGAGTCGGTCGTTGGTGGTGAACATTTCGAAGGACAGAGGACATCTATCGACCAAAAGACGTTTATAACATAGAAAGGATACATTGCCCAAGAATATGATGGAAGAACAGCTCAAAGTAAGCAATATTTAATATGATAAACCGTGTTTCTGTCGAAATATTTTAAACGCATAATTCGCCATTTTGTTTGGTATAGCTTCACTTGGCCAACCCTGTATTGAAAAGTAAGGATAATTTTAAAAATGTAAATCCGCGGTTGCATTAAGAACTAATTTGTCTTTCGATTGCTGTCAACCCTGTATTTTTTAGTCAAGTATATGATTAGCTTTCAATTAAACTAGATCACTCTGATAGATGACGTCAGACATATTGAGGCTTGATTTCCTAGTATTTTTATTGTGTAACCACGGTTTTGTATGGCTAAATATGCACCTTTTCGAACAAACTGTATATGTATATTGTAAAATGATGTTACAGGAGTGTCATCGGAAGAATTCTGAGAAGGTTAGTGAAAAAATTCATATATTTTGGCGGTGATTACGTTATAGCGCTCTTTGGCTGGAATCGATGCTCTGGTAACGTTTGTTCATGTGGTATGCTAACTTATCGATTTATTGTGTTTTCGCTGAAAAACGCTTAGAAAATCTGAAATATGGTCTGAAATCACAAGAACTGGGTCTTTCCATTGCTATGCTTTGTCTATTTTTATGAAATGTTTTATGATGAGTAAATTGGTCATACACGTTGCTCTATCTAGTAATTCTAGTCGATTTGTGATGGTGGGTGCAATTGTAAACTGTGATTTCTACCTGAAATATGCACTTTTTTCTAACAAAAACTATCCTATACCATGAATATGTTATCAGACTGTCATCTGAAGAGGTTTTTTCTTGGTTAGTGGATATCAATATCTTAGTTGAGCCGAATTGGTGATAGCACCTGAAGGAGTAAGAAACTGATGGAGTTAGAATAGTGGTGTATTTTGCTAACGTGTTTAGCTAATAGATTTACATATTTTGTCTTCCCTGTAAAACATTTTAAAAAATCTGAAATGGTGGCTTTATTCACAAGATGTGTATCTTTCATCTGGTGTCTTGGACTTGTGATTTAATGATATTTAGATGCTACTATCTACTTTTGAAGCTATGCTAGGTATGCTAATTAGTGTGTGGGGGGTGTGGGGGGTGCTCCCGGATCCGGGGTAGAGGCTCGTGAAAGGTTAATGATGTCACCGTTGCCCTTGATTCTAAGCAATGTTGTGCAGCCATATATTTTTTCTTGGCCAAAGCTTTTGATACGGTAGACCATTCCATTCTTGTGGGCCGGTTCAGGAGTATTGGTGTCTCTGAGGGGTCTTTGGCCTGGTTTGCTAACTACCTCTCTCAAAGAGTGCAGTGCATAAAGTCAGAACATCTGCTGTCTCAGCCACTGCCTGTCACCAAGGGTGTACCCCAAGGCTCGATCCTAGACCCCACACTCTTCTCAATTTACATCAACAACATAGCTCAAGCAGTAGGAAGCTCTCCTATCCATTTATATGCAGATGATACAGTCTTATACTTAGCTGGCCCCTCCCCGGATTTTGTGTTAAACGCTCTACAACAAAGCTTTCTTAGTGTCCAACAAGCTTTCTCTGCCCTTAACCTTGTTCTGAACACCTCCTAAACAAAGGTCATATGGTTCTGTAAGAAGAATGCCACTTTCCCCACAGGTGTGATTACTACCTCTTGAGGGTTTAGAGCTTGAGGTAGTCAACTCATACAAGTACTTGGGAGTATGGTTAGAGGGTACACTACCCTTCTCTCAGCACATATCAAAGCTGCAGTCTACAGTCAAATCTAGACTTGGTTTCCTCTATCGTAATCACTCCTCATTCACCCCAGCTGCCAAACTAACCCTGATTCAGATGACCATCCTTCCCATGCTAGATTATGGAGACATAATTTATAGATCAACAGGCAAGGGTGCTCTCGAGCGGCTCGATGTGCTTTACCATTCAGCCATCCGATTTGCAACCAATACTCCTTATAGGACACATCACTGCCCTCTATACTCCTCTAAACTGGTCATCTCTGTATACCTGTCGCAAGACCCACTGGTTGATACGTATTTATAAAACCCTCTTAGACCTCACTCCCCCCTCCCTATCTGAGATATCTACTTCAGCCCCCATCCTCCACATACAACACCCGTTCTGACAGTCACATTTTGTCAAAGGTCCCCAAAGCACACACATCCATGGGTCACTCTTCTTTTCAGTTCGCTGCAGCTAGCGACTGGAACGAGCTGCAACAAACACTCAAACTGGACGGTTTTATCTCCATCTCTTCTTTCAAAGACTCAATCATGGACACTCTAACTGACAGTTATGGCTGCTTTGTGTGATGTATTGTTGTCTCTACCTTTCCCTTTGTGCTGTTGTCTGTGCCCAATAATGTTTGTACCATGTTGTATTGCTACCATGCTGTGTTGCCATGTGTTGCTGCCTTGCTATGTTGTCTTAGGTCTCTCTTTATGTAGTGTTGTGTGGTCTGTCTTGTGTGTGTGTATTATTTATATTTTTAATCGCAGCCCCCGTCCCCGCAGGAGGCCTTTTTAGTAGGTCGTCATGTAAATAATAATGTGTTTTTAACTAAGTTGCCTAGTTAAACAAAGGTTAAATAAATAAAAGAAAGTAAATGAACAACAACAATTTTGTTACATTACAAATACACATTTTGTTTCTTCTGTTCTGTTTCTAGTTCATTTCTTCCCATATCAAAAGCCCTGGGTTTATTCTACTTTTCCCTCTGTAAGGCTATAAACATTTAAAAAATGAATCCCTTAAACATTTAATAAAATGATTAGAACGTTACCGGTGGAAAAGTAGAGTGATGTTGCGCTGACCATGAAGTTGTTAAATCTGTCAAGAGTTAGAAGTGTCCATCCAAGTATACAGCTACATTTTCATGTAGTAAACATTTTTTTTAAATTCTGTAGTTTTCATTTCGAGTTAGTGTACTTTTAGCTAGCTAACATTATGTGTATGATCTGTGTGTAATTATATTATTTGTATATCAGAGCCTTTGCTGGTTATAGCCTAATATTAGCTAGCTAACATTGAACCTGGTTGGTTAGCTACCTGCAGGTTCATGCAGGGTAGTAACGTCATGAGGGATTATGGTTCATTGTTTAGCTAGCTACATGTCTTAGATTTGAAGGACTCCACTATGCAAGTAATGTAGTAGTAACATAAGCTAGCTGAACATTAAAAATAGACTTCTAAGACAATTGCACACACTAAGGATAGGGGAGAGCAGAACAAAGGGCAACTGGACACACTAATGCTAGAACAGACACATAGTCTGACAAATTCCACTCAGGACACATACCAGAGACACGTAGGCGCCTAGGGAAATTGGACACCTAGATATATAGTCTGCTGATTCCCTTAAGTGCATGAGATTAGACATGTAGGCGCCTAAGAGAATTGGACACACTAAGATAGGGGGTCCAGCCACCATTATAAACTAATTGAAAGCAGATGGCGTTATAGGGCGTGAACAAGTAGGGAGCTTGAACTAAAGGATGATGGTGGGGAATGACTTCAGAAAGGAAACTTAATTTGCATAGGGGATGGACATATACTATGTGTGGATAAATATAGGAGATGGACTTCTGGGAGGGGTGTGTTCCGCGGGGTGTGTTCCGCGGGGACATGCCAGTTGGCTGTACAGTTGTAATAAAGAGCATGTTTGAATTTACAAGTTCTGATAAGCGTTGTATTTGAAATGATTTTCCACGACATATTTGGCGAGCTGAGCCAGGAGGGACAGGGACTGAGGAATGGCGTTCAGGGCTGGAGATAGTTTCTTTGGACATTCTGGCAAACAAGGGTGGCCGCCCAACTAGACGGTAAGCAAGTTCTTACAATAGTTGAAATGTTTGTGTAAGATTGCTTCAGAGATACTGTCTCAGCGAGAGGAGCGCCACGTAAGTCTCTCTTTCAAATTTCCTAAAATGAAACCAGTAAATACAAAAGAACTTTTAAATTCAATGAATTTGCATGTATGTGTAATTTGGGGAATTGTATTAAATATAAATGTATGCGCATGTATAGAGACTGAGTGAATAGGTGCTGTGAACTTTGCTTGTGTTAGATGTAGAGTGGGCATGCATGCGCTCGTTCAGATCAGACCGTTCGAATGTGTAGCTTAAATGATGCGATTGTTTGCGCATCTGGCTGAGATGGTTGGCTATAATGTGGGACAGCCCATACGGTCAAAACAGAATATGTAGGTAGAAAATCCTGTGATACCTCTTCAATAAAATTAGTAGAAGGAATGCTTGGACAGGTTACTTATGAATAACGGCTCTAGAGATAACAGAGAACTGCATAAATAAGTAGTTAGGAAGCCACGATACCGCTCTTTAAAAAAGGAACATTTTTGAAAAGGTCTGCTTGGGTGGGATATTCACGGCGCGGCAGAAGGGTCTGTTGGTGAATATTTAGTAGTTAAATAAATATTTCATGGTTACCGCTTTGAAAGAAGGGCTGAACGGGTGAAATATTTAGAAGGCAGGAAGAACGTTAGCCCGATTGTGCGGCGTTCAACTGCAAAAGTAGCTTATACGGTCAAAGCATAAATCAGTAGGTTGTAGGAAAACGTTAGCCCGATTGTGCGGCGTTCAACTGCAAAAGTAGCTTATACGGTCAAAGCATAAATCAGTAGGTTGTAGGAAAACGTTGGCCCGATTGTGCGGCGTTCAACTGCAAAAGTAACTTATACGGTCAAAACATAAATCAGTAGTTAAATAAATATTCATAGTTTCCGCTCTGAAAGGAGGACTGTATGGGTGAAATATGTAGGTGCAGGAAAAACGTTGGCCCGATTGTGCGGCGTTCAAATGCAAAAGAAATCCTGCGAATAAAAAAACCGCTCTGTCTAGCTAACAAGGTTTTGTAATTCAGTAGGTCACGCCACAATACTACTCTAATAATAGAAGAAAAGATCAGTATTGGGGGGGTGAATAGGATATGAAGACAAGCTGATCCGATTAGACAGTAGTCTCGTCATATTGTAGAAATCTTAGCAGTCTAGGCTTATGTAGGAGTAAGTGAATTAAGTCAATAAAGAAAGACTAAGTTGTTTTGAGGTAAAAACAAAGGGATTGAATGAACGGATGAAACATAAAAGTATGAATGAAAATGTTGTAAATAATGAGTGGATCTGTGTAAAAATAGAATATTAGGAAGGACAGACAAGTTGTGTGTGTGTAGGCAGAGCGTCCAGACGAGGGAGCGCGCAGCCTTCCTGTGACAGAGTAGAACGTAAAGAAAGGGTGCCTCTAAATACTAAGATAGAGGGAACGAAATTAAGAAACATCGAAGTAAAAATAAGTTGTAATCAAGGATAAAAACAATGATGTGATAAAGTAATAAGCGATCATAGTAGAATTACTAAAAACAGTGTCAAAACAAATAATAAATAAAAATACTTAAAAAGGCGTTAACCGAATAGTATAAATACGGATAGATAAGTGGGTAACAAAAGAGAAAACAGAATCGCCAATAAACTGAAATTGTACTATAACGTTAAAACGAATCTAAGTTGGTTAAGATAAATAGTGGAATCCAGGACACATTAAGAATTTGCGTACGGTGAAACAAAGAAAGAGGAAAAAACAGGCCGTCAGACACTCTGTGTCTACAGAAGCTACGGTCTAAAAAATTGCCTGCAGGGTAGACAGCGGTGCAAAATCGAGTGGCCAGGATAAAAAGGAGAACAGGGGTGGCTTGACTCACTAGTAAATTGACCATAGGATCAAACAATAAGAATATAGAGAAGAGGTAAGAAAGTAGAGACAAAATAAATAAATAAAGGTAAAAGTAAGACGTTAGATAGAGATCTTAACGGAGCGGGCAGTGGACCTGTGTGGCTCAGTTGGTAGAGCATGGTGCTTGCAACGCCTGGGTTGAGGGTTCCATTCCCACGGGGGACCAGGATGAATATGTATGAACTTTCCAATTTATAAGTCGCTCTGGATAAGAGAGTCTGCTAAATGACTTAAATGTAATGTAAATGTAATCATAAAATTGATTAGAGCTATAAGAATAGAATAAACCAAACGGATAAAATGAATTAATAATGATATCTGTAAAGGGACAAACACAGTGAAATTTGAAGTACTGTACTAGAATAAGACATTAAGTCATCTGTAGTATTCAGAAATAATGTCTGTACTATATAGAGTAGGCTTTGATAAGAGAAATTAAGTGATGTGACCAATGAATTATTAATTGGAAAGGAGATTAGCTCTACCTCGGAAAAATAATAAATAAAAGGTGTATGGGAGTATTTAGGAAAAATAAATGAATAAATAGTGGCATGAAAACAAAAATGATTGTTTCTCCCTAGCATAGAGGGTTTTTAAAAAGCCATGGAGTCCCTGAAAGACGCGCACATTAGTTCTACCGACTTCGGATTGAATATGAAAAAACTGGATAATGGGGGACGCCATTACCCGGTAACATTCTATCATCAGAAAATACATTACTATAACAGACAAATGTGGTTCCACTCGTCCTCGCAGACGTGCGGGTGATTAGTAGAACTATTGACAATATCTAAAAACAAATAAGAAAATAGCTCCCTGTTTTGAATATGGTTATAGCGAATATGGGGAAAATTAGTGTAAGGTGACACTAGAACTTAGTGCGGTAGCAGGAAATGCCGATATACAAGAGTTTATTTCCTTGTCAAAATAACAAACAACTAATCGGTTTGAGGTTAGTGTGAATGGAATTTTTACTTGGCGGTGTATTGTCTCTGAGCGAACAATGAGTGGTTCATAGAGATTACAGTTTATATGTGGTCAAGAAGAAGTATTAGATCACGGTTGACTTGACATATAGTAGAGTACAGATGGAATTTTAATTGTTAGACATTCTATACCGTCATTCTCTGAAAAATGTTAAGACGTTTATGGAATAAAAACTATTTGCAGATTAAAAGCTGACGTTGTGTAATTAACGATATGTATACTTTCTTTTCCAGAAAAAAAAAGGGTTTAATCTTCTCTGGTCAAAATATCATTGGAGACTGTATTACTGTGGAAAGCAGTTAATTAAAGTCAGCTGCTATAAAAATATCTGGATAAGGCTAAAAAATGGAGTTCTGGATAAGTGAGTCCAGTCCCTGTGTGCTATTGGCTATGGTTTACTAGTAAGTGCACCATGTACTGGGAATGAATATACATTAGTAGATTTATTGGAAGGGCTTTTTCCACTTCAGTTTCAATTTGGGTATGCAGAAGGATGGAAATGTTTTTTGAAAAATGTATTTAAGTTGTTCCTAAAGACAGGGGAGTGGAAACATTTTAATGGTGTCAAAATGCCCTGATTCCTAAGAATTTCCTGTGAAAGACTGATCACCTTTTACTAGAAATTGTTGGAACAGGTGGGATTTAATTTTTAAATGATTAAAAGACACAAGACTCTATTCAAAATGTATAATTACTTTGAAAATCTATTATGTCCCTGGGAAAATTATGAAGAGTTGTACCCTTCAATTGAATAAGTTATTCGGAATAGGTTTATTTTTGTTTTTTTGATATAACATGTGTTCATAGGTAAAATTATCAGTTCCTTGGGGTTATGGTCTTTGGGTAAATACACAAATGTGCTTTGTTCATTCTGCATATAAAAAGTGATGTATGTTACTCCAAAGGGTTTATTGGAGTGTGGGTCTCTGTGAGGGTTTTGTTGATAAATACATCATCTGTAATTCATCTGAGAGATCACCAGTAGAATAAGGGAGTTGTCATAAAAGGTGATGTCAGAATGCTTTAAGGCATGGGGGAGAATATCACCACAAGTGGGTGTGGAGCTCATACCCACTCTAATCGACTGAATAGTGAGGGACAACTGTGTCTGATGACCTGTGAACTGTATCAAATAATAGACATGTTGAAATGATATGGGCCAGGGTGAATTATGAATTAAAGGAATTGGGGTATTGAACTTTTATTACCAGACCACTCATGAGAGAAAAACTGAGACAAAAGGGCTATTGGGAAAATAGATAATATTGGTAATAAAAGTGTTTAGTATAAATGTTAATTATTAAAGGGATGATGTGTATTGAATTGATCAGGTCAAATTTGAGTTAAAGTAAACACTAAGGATTGTTATCCTGATTAGTGGGTTGGAAAATGTATTTAAAAAAAATATATATAACTGTTTAGTTATTTAGATATAGCACTGTTTAAATTTAATAGGCCTAGGGCCGCTCTGGAATCTAATCCAGGGACAAGGTGGTTGACAAAACTTCCAGAATATTTGATTAAAGGTTTTTTTGTTTCTTTTGTTTTATAATGTCATTGGAATTGTAATGATAAATTGTATTGTTTGATTGATTAAAAAGGTAGTCTGTTGTGCGATGATACCCAAGAATGAAGAAGAAAGAGACCAATAATAACATGGGCATAGAATGACACGGATGGACGTTTTCTCCAGGTTTAATTACATTGCAAATAGTGGTAATTTATTGCAAATGTGTAATTATTATAATTTTTTTTTTTTTTTTTTTCTTTTTCTCGTTTGGTCAATTTCTTTTTGTTTTGAGGAACATAAGGTTGTGTATATGTTCCTGAGGTGGGACTGATACTGATATAAATGATATATAAATTGACTTAAGGATGTTTTAAGTATGTATCAAACAATGGCAGTTATGGGTTAGGGGACTCATAAAAGAAGGTAATGGTAGTGAAGGGGTGTTATTTCTAGAAACTATGTATAAAAATAGAGATAATTCACAGAAAAGGAAAGACAGCTGGCTGTGTAAAATATAGGGACAATTCAAAAGTTAATAGAATAATTCACATATCTAAAGATATGGTAAAAAGAATAAGTGGTGGCATTTTGAACATTAGAGCAAAAGTTTAAGAAACTTATGACTTAGTTTTGTTAGGATTGGATATTAATCCAACGGGAAGACGCTTGAATGATTATATGTTATTTTACAGCAGTTGCTGTAGGGACAATCATTTGACTATCATTATGAATATTTCTGTGGCAGGAGGCCAGGTATTTGAGGCAGAATGTTTACATAGGGCTGTTATTAAAAATTAAGATTTAGTGATCTTGCTATAAGAAGGAAGTCTGTTGTCAGGGAATAACCCATGTGTTAGTGTGTATGTTCTCAGGAAGGAAAAAAAAAAACAGCCAGAAATGGAAGGGCTTGGGCTGCATTCTGGAGACTGAGTGTACATCAAGATACACCAGGCTGGTGGTATACTTCTTACAACACTGCAGTGGTAAAGTTCTTCATGTTTCTCTTTGGTGGGTGCATAAGTCTCACGAGAAGTGAGGTCCAGCTGAATAATGGGTGAGCTTGAAAACACCATGACAGAGGACGTGGAATCAGAGAGAGAGAGAGAGAGAGATTAGATTCCACTATAGACATACTGGGTTGAGTTTGGGGGCTACTTTAGACATACTGGGTTGAGTTTGGGGGTTATTTGTTTCATTTTTTAATACATCATGTGAAAAAGAATAGATGATAGGATATTATACTCTAAACAAACATGTTAAAGGGATTGATATGAAAGCATAAACAGTGTTGAATTAATTCAAGAAGAGATAATGTTAATTGTAGGTTATGCACATGATTATCAGTTAAAATGGAGCAGATGGGAAACTAAGTAAAAATTGACATGATTTGGGAACACCTCTCAGAACCTGGGGCCGAAAGGGGAAGACTGGGTGGAAGCATGAGGAAGCTTTTTAGGGCTTTTATTTTTGTGGAGTCCAGCAGAAAAGTATCCTGGAGGCATAGAGTCAGGTAAAGAGAGAGTGGGAATTGTCATGGTCTCAGATTTCAGTTTGCATGAATATATTTATGCATAACACATAACATTGTCAATGCTGTTATGTTTTGTCTGTTGTTTTCCAAGTCTTATGTTTAGGAAAACAGAAGGAGAGGGGTTCGCCAGCTTCAGCTGGAATGTCAGTTTGTTGTGTGATGAGTGATGGAAGTAAGAGGATGTATGGTGCAATCATAGAACAGAGGCCATAAGTTTCTAAGTATGAATGCCTCACAGAAAGAAGGCAGAAACCTGAACCAGGACGAGAGGTTCCGCGTCTGATGATCCAAGGGGACCAGAAGGACCTCTCCCAGTGATACCAGGAGATCTAGTCCACGTTCGAGTGTTCCGGAGGAAGTGGGATCAACCGAGGAGAGAAGGACCCTATGAGGTGGCCAAAGCAACAAGAACGGCCGTCCAAGTGAAAGGAAGCCAGACGTGGTATCATCTGAACCACTGCAGCTGAGTCCCAACAGAGAGAAGGAAACAACCACATAGAGATGAGGACACAGAGGATGCTGATTCACCAGGAGGGAGCCCGGAGGGAGCAGGAGCAGCGGAAACGATTGAGACGCCAGGGAGGAGCCAAGAAAACAGCAAATCAAGTGAAAGCCAAAATACGACAAGTGCACCGACTAATGCACCCAGAAGAGGAGGAGAGGCCTCACAAGGAACAGAATGAGAAGATCTTTTCCCTAAAAATTGAAACCTTCCAGATGGAAGTTAAGTCCGGCCTGAGGAGGGAGCCTCAGGTGAAGAAAGAGGAGGAAAAGTCCTGCAAGCTGAAGAAAATGGGGATTTCCCCACTATTGACTTTTAAACTTTTGAATGGTCTCCTTTACAGACAATTGATGTTAGAACAACAAAAGAATAATGACATTGACATAATAGAAGAACAGTGATCAATACGAAGATGATGCATGCATTCACCATCAAGATATATGGTGGAAGCAGGAAGAGGAGAAAGGAATCAGCCGAACAATCCAAAAAGACTGACAAGGTTAGAATCTCTGTTCCACCTCAACTTATAACAGAAGCAGGAGAACTGAAGTTTATCTCAATCATAAGGATCAAACCCTTACCGGAGATGGCACTCTGTGGATGGACACATCACCAAACAAAGGGACAAGTCGTTTGGGATCCGAAAGGATGTGACCTGACATTAATCAAAGTAAAGGACGAGAGGGTGCTCATCATGAATCAGATTGAACCAGTTGAAGGTGAAGAATTAATAGTTGAAATAACAAGAACAACAGTGACCGAAGGGAGTAGCACCATGGTCATTAAGATTGATCCTACCCCTGCACCTGAACAGGTAGAGCCTGTGACAACAACAAGGGTGGCGGCTGCTGTGACGACCACAGTAGCTACCACTAAGATGACATCGACCTCCCTTACCAAGCAGATCACTGTACCCACAAAGCAACCTGAGACATCAGAGTCAGGAGAGTTTTTTACTGACATTTGGAACTTTCTGATAAACTCTAATGATCTACCTCAAGATAAGAACATTGAAAAAGCGACAGAATTAGATATATTAGAGCCACTCAAGGACAGCACACGAGAAGAAGTAGTGAAGAACGAGTGGTACAAATGGGCTAAGTATATGGCAAACAAACACAGAATGGACAATTGTATTTTGTGTAGAAATTCACATTTGTTTGATCTTTTAATAGTCTCTGAACTGTCATCATTTAAAAACTGTGTAAGTTGGAAAAATGACCATTGTACCAATAGAAAGTATTCTATTCCCTTGTGTGACATAGAATATAGGATTGCTCTGGGTAAGCACTAGGGGTAAAACTATGTTGAATAAGACCATGTTGGGAGACAATGATTGTGATGCCTATAACATTAGAACTGAATTAACTGTACCTCAATTAGACAGAGGTACCGTGGTTGAAGGAAAATATGAATGTTTTTACAGACACCACACCAAAGGAATTGATGTAGGAAACACCACAGTAGAAGTGATACTATTTGGGTGTTAGAGAATGTGGGAGTTCGTAAAAGTAATGATAAAGGGTTGATTATGAATAGAAAAGGGTTGTGTGGTCACATAACTCAGGTTGCACCGTCTCTCACTATGCTAAAGAATCAAGACAGAGGTATTGCGGATAATTTCTGGATGTGTGGAAAAAACAAATTGTTGAATGTATTGCCTAATGAATGGATTGGTCTTTGTGTCTTAGTAAGAGCAATTCAACAGGTTACCATTATTAAATCACCCCACGATGACTATGTTAATTCTAGAGTTAAAAGGAAGTATGAGGAAGACCCTGAGGTATACCTTGATGCAATTGGCCAGCCTAGAGGTGTACCTCGAGAGTTCAAGGCAAGAGATGATGTTAAATCAGGATTTGAATCTATGTTTTTGTGGATAACACCAAATAAAAATTTGGAGTGGATTAATTTTATATATTATAACCAACAGATGTTCATTAACTATACTGATTCGGCTCCAACTGCGTTGGGGGAATAGGTACAGGCTACCAGTAAAATGACTTGGCGAAATAGACAGGCTCTCCATTGGCTCTTAGCGGAGAAGGGTGGAGTTTGTGTCATGTTTGGGGATGACTGTTGCACCTTTATTCCCAATATTGCTATGGACAAACTCAAAGGATTATGAGCAGAAGTAAAGGCTAATGCTGGTTTAGACTCCCTTGTATGGGATTGGTTAGACCTAGCGTTAGGAAAGTGGGGAGCCATGTTTGCTAGGATGGTCATCGTGTTGGAAGGTGGGTTATTGACTCTGGGTATTGTATTTTGTTGTGTTATACTCCTGGTGAAGTCAATTGTGGTTCAGACAACAGTTAAACAGATGTCTGTAAGGAGAGATGACCCTCCTGTGGTGATTGATCCTGTACCGGGAAGCCCAGGCAATTATACCAATAAGTATGGAAAGCCTTGCAATGCGGTTGGAAGACCTCTTGACTGGCCCTTTGGTAACCCTAACTGTCTCTATGAAGTGATTGGGGGGTTGGTCATGCGTGTCACGATTTTCGTAAGGATGATTTCCATTTATATGTTCAATTACCCAGTTCAGATATATGTTTACTTATACATGTCCACAAAAAGTGTCATTTGCGTCACTATTGCATGTGGTGTACAAAAATTCATGAGGATGGTCATAACCATCACCCAGAACCTTTTTTCTGTGCCAAGTGTTAAAGAGGAGATTGTCTTATTTGTAAGGATGAGGACTGTGCTCCTAGATAATGGGGTTTTAGCATTTTTATTTGGCCTGATGCTTTGGGTTCTTTGTATGTTTCTTTGAATTTTTTGATATATATCGATGAACATATATATATTTTCTTTTCCTTTCAATTAGTTTTGCTTTCTAAAATTAGGATCATTTTACAAACACATGTTAGGTAACAGAGGGTATTCTGGTTACAAGTGTCTATGGACCATGTCTTTAATCATTTCACAAAGGTTGGTGGGTGTCTGCAAGGGAGGATGTTGTTGAAATGTTTGGTCTAGTTAGGTTTTCTTTAATGTTTCTGATTGGATCTTTTACTCTTATGAATATTGGAGATGTTTGGTCTAGTTGGTTTATATGCTTCACTTTGTTTTTATTTTTTGTATTTTCTTGTTTATCATAGGTTTTTTCATTTACTATCCCAAGGTCTTATTTGTATCATTTATGTGGCTTAATAGCCCCAGAGGGGGGATTGTAGTAGTAACATAAGCTAGCTGAACATTAAAAATAGACTTCTAAGACAATTGCACACACTAAGGATAGGGGAGAGCAGAACAAAGGGCAACTGGACACACTAATGCTAGAACAGACACATAGTCTGACAAATTCCACTCAGGACACATACCAGAGACACGTAGGCGCCTAGGGAAATTGGACACCTAGATATATAGTCTGCTGATTCCCTTAAGTGCATGAGATTAGACATGTAGGCGCCTAAGAGAATTGGACACACTAAGATAGGGGGTCCAGCCACCATTATAAACTAATTGAAAGCAGATGGCGTTATAGGGCGTGAACAAGTAGGGAGCTTGAACTAAAGGATGATGGTGGGGAATGACTTCAGAAAGGAAACTTAATTTGCATAGGGGATGGACATATACTATGTGTGGATAAATATAGGAGATGGACTTCTGGGAGGGGTGTGTTCCGCGGGGTGTGTTCCGCGGGGACATGCCAGTTGGCTGTACAGTTGTAATAAAGAGCATGTTTGAATTTACAAGTTCTGATAAGCGTTGTATTTGAAATGATTTTCCACGACAGTAACCATTTAAATAGAATGTTCATGATGTCACTGCGACAACTGTTGATATATGTAACTGGTAAATTTGCTCTAGCTGTCTACTCTGATTTCAGAGCTGTGTGCCAGAGGGCAGAATAACTGACCAATTTATGAACGCTCAACACCCGATGAATATGGCCGGTGTCAGTAAACGTTGGCAAATTAAACGTAATTCAATTGTTACCAGCAGCACAGTTGCAGTCACCAACGCTCTGGATAACATAAAACAGTCTAACCAGCTCTGTTAGGGTGAGTAAAATGGTCAGTGAGCTGTTCTCTCATTTGTATCTGGAAGTAGCTAGTAAGCTAGCCAACGTTAGCTTGGGTACTTGACTGCTGTTGGGACAGAACACTCGGATCAACCCTACTTTTTGGCCAGAGCGTCCAGTGTGCGCTCTGAACGCTCCGAGAGCGAATCGCTCTGAATTTACGAATGGACATTCTGGCAATACTCTGAGTTTACGAACACCCAGAGCACACTCTGGCACTCTAGATAAAATTTACAAACACACCGTAGTTTAAACCAGCCTTTAGTCTTGAAATGTTTAGTACATGGCCTCACATTTGAATCCCTAAAGAGATGGGTGGGGCTAAAGCTTAAGAGGGTGTGAGCGATGCTGAATGGGCGTAGACAAAGAAGAGCTCTCCAGTAGGTTTACCAAAACATTCAAAGGCCATTTTCTCTAAAGTGAGGTTACAAGTTTATCAACTTAGAAAGCATAATTACTTTCCCATTGTTCCTCAACTGTAGTGTATGCTATACCATTTTGTAACTCTGAGTCTCTACTTTTATCCACTGTAAAAAACACAATTTGAAATGTTGCTACATAAGACCGAATCGAGCCGGTCGGTCACGTATTTCCGGCAGTCATGGGTCATGACCTCAGTAAAATTCCACATGACTACTGAGTCACGGTAATCTCCTTTTTTGCACTCTGGACATGCTTTGGTAGTACCCAACTTGCAAACTACCATCAGGTCCTGATGGCTTGGTACTCAGGGCTCTATTGTCCCTGTAACCTCTCTGACATCAATGCAATAGAAAATCACATCAAACACTTAAACAGTATCGTGGTTTTAAAACTCACCTCACTGTGATGATCAAGTTGAAGAAAGAAGTTCAATAACAGGTTGAAACTGAGTGGAAAACATGGCAGTTGTGGATGTTGTTTCAAAGCCAAACACAACGAAATGAACAGCCCTTTCTAAGGTGATGATTAATTCAAAACACCCATGAGCATAAGAGCTTATGTATAGGCCTATATGAGCCCAAGCCCCCCCAAAATAAAACTGAATTAAAATAATGATTGATTCTTACTATAAAATTATATAAAATAATTGCACGGGATTTAAGCATATCTTGTCTGCTAAATGAACAAGTCTACAGCCAATGGCATAGCGCTTAGCCAGATAATATACAGTATTCCAACTCTCCTGTTCTTCTGAAATACATTTTCTTCATATTATGTTTATTTAGTCCTGCCTAAAACACATAATGTATTTATTGTGATGGTGTATATTAAATTATTTATTACACTTAAAACATGTAGATGTTCCAAAGGCATCAGCAGCTTGTAGGTGTTGAGGCCTGGAGATGTTAAACGTGTTTACCATAAAACTGAAATGAATAGCCCAGGGGTTTATTTGCATAAATCACTGGAAACAACAGGCGATTATTAGAGACAGGTTTCTATTTGAGCCAGGCGTCTATTTCCTCAATGCACACGCCTTTTGCTCATTTGTATAGTTCATTGTTTAATTCTAGCATTCACTTCCAGCATTTTAATAAATGCACTAATGTGTTATCATTTACCCGTCACATTTATTTGGTCTTAGTATGCCTTTATTTCAAATAAAAAAATGACTTCCTTGACAGAATAATCTCTTCTTTGACTGTGCATTTTCGGCAGCTGATTTCTTGTGGTCTGTACTCCCGAAGTTAAACACTGTTTATGTGCTTGCCAGTTAGCAGTTGGCAGCTGTTATTAACAGCCAATGGCTAGCAGCTTCTTACTGGCAAATGATTCATGAATTATTTCATGTATCAAATCAAACATTAAACCTTGTAAATAATTCATTAATTCTCGGTCAATTGCCATGAGACCGGCTGTCTATTGCATGACAATAACCAGCTGACTAAATGTCATGACCTCCACAGCTCTAGGTAGAACATCTTAAAACACTATGGCAATCCTTAGTGAAACACCTAGCAGCCCAATCAAGAGATGTTGGCCTTTTGTGGAGGCTGAAAGAGGCATAGTTCAGACATTATCTGAGAGGAAGTTATGTATCTCTTTATCGAAAGCTTGAGGACTTTCTTTTTTTACAACTTTTACATTTTTCTGATTATTTAATTTGAGAAATGTTAAGTGGAACATCTGTTAAACATTTCATTACATTTGAGTGTACAAAACATTTAGCCCTCAGAACAGCCTCAATCCATCAGGGCATGGACTCTACTAGGTGTCGAAAGCGTTCCACAAGGATGCTGGCCCATGTTGACTCCAATTCTTTCCACAGTTGTCAAGTTGGCTGGATGTCCTTTGGGTGGTGGAACATTCTTGATACACACAGGAAACTGTTGAGCGTGAAAAACCCAGCAGCGTTTCAGTTCTTGACCCAAACTTATGCTCTTGGCACATACCATACCCCGTTCAAAGGCACTTAAATATTTCTGTCTTGCCCATTCACCCTCTGAATGGCACACATACAAAATCCTTCTTTAACCTGTGTCCTCTCCTTCATCTAAACTGATTGAAGTGTATTTAACAAGTGACATTAATAAGGGATCATAACTTTAATCTGGATTCACCTGGTCAGTCTGACATGGAAAGAGCAGGTATCCTTAATGTTTTGTACACTCAGTGTATATCTGGAGTTAAACTGTAACACTGACAATAATGTATTTATTTTCCCGTAGTACTTCCTGCTCCAGACCAGCTGAATATTGACTCAGTGGACACCACATCAGCTGCTGTTAGCTGGAACCAGCCACCAGGATTGGACCAAACCCAACATCATTACCAGATCTCTTACCGCTGTCCAGGGACAGAACCACACATCACTACCACATCTTCACACAGCATCACTCTCTCTGATCTGGAACCTGCGACTGAATACTCTGTCACTGTCTGCACTGTGCTGGAAAATGGAAAGCAAAGTAAACTGGTGTTAACAACCCTCACCACAGGTAAGTACCCTACTTAAGTATTAGTTCTGGTTATCAAAATGACTATATGTGATTTCCCCCGATCTCAAAATGCAGTTTGGTGCTGAAATCAATGAATGTTTATAATATCTGAGTTCATGCTTTCTTCTGTTTCTGTGAGTCATCAGTGGTGGGAAAAGTAGCCAATTGTCATACTTGAGTAAAAGTAAAGATACCGTAATAGAAAATTACTCAAGTAAAGTTGAAAGTCACCCGGTAAAATACTACTTGAGTAAAGTCTAAAAGTATGTGGTTTTAAATATACTCAAGTATCAAAAGTAAAAGTATAAATCATTTCACATTCCTTATATTAAGCAAACCAGACGGCACCATTTTTTAATTTTTTATTTACGGATATCCAGGGGCACACTCCAACACTCAGACATAATTTACAAACTAAGCATTTGAGTTTAGGGCGTCCGCCAGATCAGAGGCAGTAGGGATGACCAGGGATGTTCTCTTGATAAGTGTGTGAATTATAATATTTTTCTGTTTTTCTAAGTATTCGAAATGTAACGAGGACCTTTGTGTATCAGGGAAAATGTATGGAGTAAAAAGTACATTATTTTCTTAAGGAATGTAGTGAAGTAAAAGTAGTCAAACATAAATAGTAAAGTACAGATACCCGAAAAACTACTTAAAAGTAGTACTTTCAAGTATTTTTACTTAAGTACTTTACACCACTGTGAGTCATTATGTCAAGGAGTTGATCTGCCTCTGCTTGTTTTAACTTTATCCAAAGTACAGCGTAAAACCCTTGTTATTGTGGAGAGTATTTATAAATCCCAGCGTTCTTTTCATTTATCTGAATATAAATCAAATCAGTTTATTTGTCACGTGTGCCGAATACAACAGTGAAATGCTTACTTACAAGCCCTAACCAACAGTGAAATGTTTAAGTAAAAAATAGATAAATAAATAATAGATACATAAAAAACAGTACAGTGACAGTGAAAATAACAGTAGCGAGGCTATATACAGGGCTATATACAGGTGGTACCGGTACAGAGGTTAGTCTGGCTAATTGAGGTAATATGTACATGTAGGTATAGTTAAAGTGACTATGCATAGATGATAAACAGAGAATAGCAGCGTAGAAGAGGGAATGGCGGGTTGGGGGTGGCGGAACACAATGCAAATAGTCCGGGTAGCCATTTGATTACCTGTCTAGGAGTCTTATGGACTATGGCTTGGGGGTAAAAGCTGTAGGGAAGCCTTTTGGTCATAGACTTGGTGCTCCGGTACCGCTTGCCATGCGGTAGTAGAGAGAACAGTCTATGACTAGGGTGGCTGGGATCTTTGACAATTTTTAGGGCCTTCCTCTGACACCGCCTGGTATAGAGGTCCTGGATGGAAGCCAGCTTAGCCCCAGTGATGTACTGGGCTGTATGTACTACCCTCTGTAGTGCCTTGTGGTCGGAGGCCGAGCAGTTGCCATACCAGGCAGTGATGCAACCAGTCAGGATGCTCTCAATGTTGCAGCTATAGAACCTTTTTTGGATCTGAGGACCCATGCCAAATCTTTTTAGTTTCCTGAGGGGGAATAGGCTTTGTCGTGCCCTCTTCACGACTGTCTTGGTGTGTTTGGACCATTCTAGTTTTTTGGTGATGTGGACACCAAGGAACTTGAAGCTCTCAACCTGCTCCTCTACAGCGCCGTCGATGAGAATGGGGGCGTGCTTGGTCCTCCTTTTCCTGTTGTCCACAATCATCTCCTTTGTCTTGATTACATTAAGGGATAGGTTGTTATTCTGGCACCACCCGGCCAGGTCCCTGACCTCCTGCCTAAAGGCTGTCTCGTCGTTGTCGGTTATCAGGCCTACCACTGTCATCTGCAAACTTAATGATGCTGTTGGTGTCGTGCCTGGCCATGCAGTCGTGGGTGAGCAGGGAGTACAGGAGGGGACTTAGTACGCACCCCTGAGGGGCTCCAGTGTTGAGGATCAGCGTGGCAGATGTGTTGCTACCTACCCTCAACACCTGGGGGCGGCCCGTCAGAAAGTCCAAGCGCGGGACGGCGCCCGGAAGAAATGGTGCCGGAATAGCAGAAACACTTCATTTTGTTACAAATCAGCTTCTGTTGTGACTTCTGCTTCAGCTTATTTCTTCCCATATCAAAAGTAATTGCAAGCTGGCTTTTTCTATTTTTTCAACTAATATTCTACTTTTCCTCCTGCAGTTTATTTCTGGAGTTAAACTTTAGCACTGACAGTAATGTATTTTCCCTTAGTACTTCCTGCTCCATACCAGCTGACTGTTGACTCAGTGGACACCACATCAGCTGCTGTTAGCTGGAGCCAGCCACCAGGATTGGACCAAACCCAACATCATTACCAGATCTCTTACCACTGTC
The DNA here is from genome assembly GCF_029448725.1 of Salvelinus fontinalis. Classification (NCBI taxonomy): domain Eukaryota; kingdom Metazoa; phylum Chordata; class Actinopteri; order Salmoniformes; family Salmonidae; genus Salvelinus; species Salvelinus fontinalis. Next base: position 706,437 of record NW_026600220.1, read on the forward strand.
CAGGGACAGAACCACACATCACTACCACGTCTTCACCCAGCATCACTCTCTCTGACCTGGAACCTGCTACTGAATACTCTGTCATTGTCTGCACTGTGCTGGAAAATGGAAAGCAAAGTGAACTGGTGTCAACAACCTTCACCACAGGTAAGGAAGTAAAATACATCAAGTTTGACACCAGATAAGGTTTGATAAATATTAACTAGTTATCAAAAAAAGATATAAACTAATCATAATGGATGTATCAGCATGGGATGTAAAGGTACAGTATCTTCCCTGATTAGAAATATATGATAGTGAATTCCCCAGATCTCATCATGCATTTTGGTGATCAAATTTATTTATATAGCCCTTCTTACATCAGCTGATATCTCAAAGTGCTGTACAGAAACCGAGCCTAAAACCCCAAACAGCAAGCAATGCAGGTGTAGAAGCACGGTGGCTAGGAAAAACTCCTTAGAAAGGCCAAAACCTAGGAAGAATCCTAGTGAGGAACCAGGCTATGAGGGGTGGCCAGTCCTCTTCCGGCTGTGCCGGGTGGAGATTATAACAGAACATGGCCAAGATGTTCAAAAGTTCATAAATGACCAGCAAGGTCAAATAATAATAATCAAAGTAGTTGTCGAGGGTGCAAGAAGTCAGCACCTCAGGAGTAAATGTCAGTTGGCTTTTCATAGCCGATCTTTAAGAGTATCTCTACTGCTCCTGCTGTCTCTAGAGAGTTGAAAACAGCAGGTCTGGGACAGGTAGCACGTCCGGTGAACAGGTGAGGGTTCCATAGCCGCAGGCAGAACAGTTGAAACTGGAGCAGCAGCATGGCCAGGTGGACTGGGGACAGCAAGGAGTCATCATGCCAGGTAGTCCTGAGGCATGGTCCTAGGGCTCAGGTCCTCCAAGAGGGAGAGAGAAAGAAAGAGAGAATTAGAGAGAGCATAATTCAATTCACACAGGACACTGTATAAGACAGGAGAAATACTCCAGATGTAACAGACTGACCCTAGCCCCCCGACACATAAACTACTGCAGCATAAATACTGGAGGATGAGACAGGAGGGGTCAGGAGACACTGTGGCCCCATCCGATGACACCCCCGGAAAGGGCCAAACAGGCAGGATATAACCCCACCCACTTTGCCAAAGCACAGCCCCCGCACCACTAGAGGGATATCTTCAACCACCAACTTACCATCCTGAGACAAGGCCGAGTATAGCCCACAAAGATATCAAGTGACGCACCCCTCCTAGGGACGGCATGGAAGAGCACCAGTAAGCCACTGACTCAGCCCCTGTAATAGGGTTAGAGGCAGAGAATCCTAGTGGAGAGAGGGGAACCGGCCAGGCAGAGACAGCAAGGGCGGTTCGTTACTCCAGAGCCTTTCCGTTCACCTTCACACTCCTGGGCCAGACTACACTCAATCATATGACCCACTGAAGAGATGAGTCTTCAGTAAAGACTTAAAGGTTGAGACTGAGTCTGCGTCTCTCACATGGGTAGGCAGACCATTCCATAAAAATGGAGCTCTATAGGAGAAAGCCCTGCCTCCAGCTGTTTGCTTAGAAATTCTAGGGACAATTAGGAGGCCTGCGTATTGTGACCGTAGCGTACGTGTAGGTATGTACGGCAGGACCAAATCGGAAAGATAGATAGGAGCAAGCCCATGTAATGCTTTGTAGGTTAGCAGTAAAACCTTGAAATCAGCCCTTGCCTTAACAGAAAGCCAGTGTAGGGGGGCTAGCCCTGGAGTAATATGATCAAATTTTTAGCTTCTAGCAGCCGTATTTAGCACTAACTGAAGTTTATTTAGTGCTTTATCCGGGTAGCCGGAAAGTAGAGCATTGCAGTAGTCTAACCTATAAGTAAAAAAAGCATGGATTAATTTTGCTGCATCATTTTTGGACAGAAAGTTTCTGATTTTTGCAATGTTACGTAGATGGAAAAAAAGCTGTCCTTGAAACAGTCTTCACATGTGCGTCAAAAGAGGGATCAGGGTCCAGAGTAACGCCGAGGTCCTTCACAGTTTTATTTGAGAAGACTGTACAACCATCAAGATTAATTGTCATATTCAACAGAATATCTCTTTGTTTCTTGGGACGTAGAACAAGCATCTCTGTTTTGTCCGAGTTTAAATGTAGAAAGTTTGCAGCCATCCACTTCCTTATGTCTGAAACACAGGCTTCTAGTGAGGGCAATTTTGGGGCTTCATCATGTTTCATTGAAATGTACAGCTGTGTGTCATCCGCATAGCAGTGAATGTTAACATTATGTTTTCGAATGACATCCCCCAAGAGGTAAAATATATAGTGAAAACAATAGTGGTCCAAAAACGTAACCTTGAGAAACACCGACATTTACAGTTGATTTGTCAGAGGACAAACCATTCACAGAGACAAACTGATATCTTTCCGACAGATAAGATCTAAACCAGGCCAGAACTTGTCCGTGTAGGCCAATTTGGGTTTCCAATCTCTCAAGAAGAATGTGGTGATCGATGGTATCAAAAGCAGCACTAAGGTCTAGGAGCACGAGGACAGATGCAGAGCCTCGGTCTGACGCCATTAAAAGGTAATTTACCACCTTCATAAGTGCAGTCTCAGTGCTATGATGGGGTCTAAAACCAGACTGAAGCATTTCGTATACATTGTTCTTCTTCAGGAAGGCAGTGAGTTGCTGCCCACAGCTTTTTTTTTTTTTTTGAGTGGAATGCGTCAAGGTTTGGCTTTTTCAAGAGAGGCTTTGTTACTGCCACTTGTAGTGAGTTTGGTACACATCCGCTGGATAGAGAGCCATTTATTATGTTCAATATAGAAGGGCCAAGCACAGGAAGCAGCTCTTTCAGTAGTTTAGTTGGAATAGGGTCCAGTATGCAGCTTGAAGGTTTAGAGGCCATGATTATTTTCATCATTGTGTCAAGAGATTATAGTACTAAAACACTTGAGTGTCTCTCTTGATCCTAGGTCCTGGCAGAGTTGTGCAGACTCAGGACAACTGAGCTTTGGAGGAATACGCAGATTTAAAGAGGAGTCCGTAATATGCTTTCTAATGATCATCATCTTTTCCTCAAAGAAGTTCATTAATTTATTACTGCTGAAGTGAAAGCCATCCTCTCATGGGGAATGCTGCTTTTTAGTTAGCTTTGCGACAGTATCAAAAATACATTTTGGATTCTTCTTAATTTCCTCAATTAAGTTGGAAAAATAGGATGATCGAGCAGCAGTGAGGGCTCTTCGGTACTGCACGGTACTGTCTTTCCAAGCTAGTTGGAAGACTTCCAGTTTGGTGTGGCGCCATTTCCGTTCCAATTTACTGGAAGCTTGCTTCAGAGCTCGGGTATTTTCTGTGTACCAGGGAGCTAGTTTCTTATGACAAATGTTTTTAGTTTTTAGGGGTGCAACTGCATCTAGGGTATTGCGCAAGGTTAAATTGAGTTCCTCAGTTAGGTGGTTAACTGATTTTTGTCCTCTGACGTCCTTGGGTAGGCAGAGGGAGTCTGGAAGGGCATCAAGGAATCTTTGGGTTGTCTGAGAATTTATAGCACGACTTTTGATGCTCCTTGGTTGTGGTCTGAGCAGATTATTTGTTGCGATTGCAAACGTAATAAAATGGTGGTACGATAGTCCAGGATTATGAGGAAAACATTAAGATCCACAACATTTATTCCATGGGACAAAACTAGGTCCAGAGTATGACTGTGACAGTGAGTAGGTCCAGAGACATGTTGGACAAAACCCACTGAGTCGATGATGGCTCCGAAAGCCTTTTGGAGTGGGTCTGTGGACTTTTCCATGTAAATATTTAAATCACCAAAAATTAGAATGTTATCTGTTATGACTACAAGGTCCGATAGGAATTCAGGGAACTCAGTGAGGAACGCTGTATATGGCCCAGGAGGCCTGTAAACAGTAGCTATAAAAAGTGATTGAGTAGGCTGCATAGATTTCATGACTAGAAGCTCAAAAGACGAAAACTTCATTTTTTGGGGGTCAATTGAAATTTGCTATCGTAAATGTTAGCAACACCTCCGCCTTTGCGGGATGCACGGGGGATATGGTCACTAGTGTAACCAGGGGGTGAGGCCTCATTTAACACAGTAAATTCATCAGGCTTAAGCCATGTTTCAGTCAGGCCAATCACATCAAGATTATGATCAGTGATTAGTTCATTGACTATAACTTCCTTTGAAGTGAGGGATCTAACTTTAAGTAGCCCTATTTTGAGATGTGAGGTATCACGATCTCTTTCAATAATGGCAGGAATGGAGGAGGTCTTTATTCTAGTGAGATTGCTAAAGCGAACACTGCCATGTTTAGTTTTGCCCAACCTAGGTCGAGGCACAGACACGGTCTCAATGGGGATAGCTGAGCTGACTACACTGACTGTGCTAGTGGCAGACTCCACTAAGCTGGCAGGCTGGCTAACAGCCTGCTGCCTGGCCTGCACCCTATTTCATTGTGGAGCTAGAGGAGTTAGAGCCCTGTCTATGTTGGTAGATAAGATGAGAGCTCCCCTCCAGCTAGGATGGAGTCCATCACTCCTCAGCAGGCCAGGCTTGGTCCTGTTTGTGGGTGAGTCCCAGAAAGAGGGCCAATTATCTACAAATTCTATCTTTTGGGAGGGGCAGAAAACAGTTTTCAACCAGCGATTGAGTTGTGAGACTCTGCTGTAGAGCTCATCACTCCCCCTAACTGGGAGGGGGCCAGAGACAATTACTCGATGCCAACATCTTTCTAGCTGATTTACACGCTGAAGCTATGTTGTGCTTGGTGACCTCTGACTGTTTCATCCTAACATCGTTGGTGCCAACGTGGATAACAATATCTCTATATTCTCTACACTCGCCAGTTTTAGCCTTAGCCAGCACCATCTTCAGATTAGCCTTAACGTCGGTAGCCCTGCCCCCTGGTAAACAGTGAATGATCGCTGGATGATTCGTTTTAAGTCTAATACTGCGGGTAATGGAGTCGCCAATGACTAGGGTTTCCAATTTGTCAGAGCTAATGGTGGGAAGCTTCGGCGTCTCAGACCCCGTAACGGGAGGAGTAGAGACCAGAGAAGGCTCGGCCTCAGACTCCAACCCGTTGCTTAATGGGGAGAACCGGTTGAAAGTTTCTGTCGGCTGAATGAGCGACACCGGTTGAGCATTCCTACAGCATTTCCCTCCAGAAGCCATGAGAAAGTTGTCCGGCTGCGGGGACCATGCGAGGGGATTTATACTACTATCTGTACTTACTGGTGGCACAGACGTTGTTTCATCCTTTCCTACACTGAAATTACCCTTGCCTAACGATTGCGTCTGAAGCTGGGCTTGCAGCACAGCTATCCTCGCCGTAAGGTGATCGTTCTCCTGTATATTATGAGTACAGCGACTGCAATTAGAAGGCATCATGTTAATGTTACTACTTCGGCTGTTGGAGGTCCTGACGAACCACGCCCAGATAAAGCGTCCGGAGTGAAAAAGTTGAATGAAAAAAAAAAAGTTGAGTGAGGGGAAAAACTAAAAATATAAACGGTAATTAAAATGTAAAAACCGTAAAGTTGTCAGGTAGCAAAGTAAGGTGATGAAATTAATAAATGTTTTTGTAGTGTCTGAATTCATGCTTTCTTCCATTAGTGAGTCATTACGTCAATGAGTTGATCTGCCTCTTCTTGCATTAACTTTATCAGTACTACATTATAAAACACTTGTTGTTGTGGAGAGGATTTAGAACTGCAGCGGTTGTTTTGTTTTGTTGCCATGGTGACAACAATGTAGCAGTGGCACAGTGAAGTTGATAAATAAATGCATTTAGTTGATTTTTTTTTTTTACATGACATATCTGCTTTAGTTTATTTCTTCCCTTCCCATTACCCTCGTAAAACTGACTATCCTACCGGTCCTTGACTTCCACAATGTCATTTACAAAATAGCCTCCTACACTCTACTCAGCAAATTGGATGCAGTCTATCACAGCGCCATCCGTTTTGTCACCAAAGCCCCATATACTACCCACCACTGCGACCTGTATGCTCTCGTTGGCTGGTCCTCGCTACATATTCCTTGCCAAACCCACTGGCACCAGGTCATCTATAAGTCTTTGCTAGGTAAAGCCCCGCCTTATCTCAGCTCACTGGTCACCATAGCAGCACCCACCCGTAGCATGCGCTCCAGCAGGTATATTTCACTGGTCATTTCACTGGTCATCCCCAAAGCCAATCCCTACTTTCGCTGCCTTTTCTTCCAGTTCTCTGCTGCCAATGACTGGAACGAATTGCAAAAATGACTGAAGTTATATCTCCCTCACTGACTTTAAGCATCAGCTGTCAGAGCAGCTTACCGATCGCTGCAGCTGTACACAGCCCATCTGTAAATAGCCCATCCAACCAACTACCTACCTGTTGTTTTTCTGCTCTTTTGCACACCAGTATTTCTACTTGCACATCCTCATCTGCACATATATCACTCCTGTGTTAATTGCTCATTTGTAATTACTTTGCCACTATGGCCTATTTATTGCCTTACCTCCTTACTTCATTTGCACACACTGTACAGTCATGGCCAAAAGTTTTGAGTGACACAAATATAAATTTTCACAAAGTCTGCTGCCTCAGTTTGTATGATGGCAATTTTCATATACTCCAGAATGTTATGAAGAGTGATCAGATGAATTGCAATTAATTGCAAAGTCCCTCTTGCCATGCAAATGAACTGAATCCCCCCCCCAAAAAAATCCACTGCATTTCTGCAGAAGGCTTCAGGGCGCCCAAGAAAGTCCAGCAAGCGCTAGGACCGTCTCCTAAAGTTTATTCAGCTGCGGGATCGGGGCACCAGTACAGAGCTTGCTCAGGAATGGCAGCAGGCAGGTGTGAGTGCATCTGCACGCACAGTGAGGCAAAGACTTTTGGAGGATGGGCTGGTGTCAAGAAGGAGAGCAAAGAAGCCACTTCTCTCCAGGAAAAACATCAGGGACAGACTGATATTCTGCAAAAGGTACAGGGATTGGACTGCTGAGGACTTGGGTAAAGTCATTTTCTCTGATGAATCCCCTTTCCGATTGTTTGGGGCATCCGGAAAAGAGCTTGTCCGGAGAAGACAAGGTGAGCGCTACCATCAGTCCTGTGTCATGCCAACAGTAAAGCATCCTGAGACCATTCATGTGTGGGGTTGCTTCTCAGCCAAGGGAGTGGGCTCACTCACGATTTTGCCTAAGAACACAGCCATGAATTTAGAATGGTACCAACACATCCTCTGAGAGCAACTTCTCCCAACCATCCAGGAACAGTTTTGTGACGAACAATGCCTTTTCCAGCATGATGGAGCACCTTGCCATAAGGCAAAAGTGATAACTAAGTGGCTCGGGCAACAAAACATCGATATGTTGGGTCCATGGCCAGGAAACTCCCCAGACCTTAATCCCATTGAGAATTTGTGGTGAATCCTCAAGAGGCGGGTGGACAAACAAAAACCCACAAATTCTGACAAACTCCAAGCATTGATTATGCAAGAATGGGCTGCCATCAGTCAGGATGTGGCCCAGAAGTTAATTGCCAGCATGCCAGGGCGGATTGCAGAGTTCTTGAAAAAGAAGGGTCAACACCGCAAATATTGACTCTTTGCATCAACTTCATGTAATTGTCAATAAAAGCCTTTGACACGTATGAAATGCTTGTAATTATACTTCAGTATTCCATAGTAACATCTGACAAAAATATCTAAAGACACTGAAGCAGTAAACTTTGTGGAAATTAATATTTGTGTCATTCTCAAAACTTTTGGCCACGACTGTATACAGATTTTTCTATTGAGTTATTGACTTTTTTTTTTATCCCATTGTTTTTGTCTTACTGCTTTGCAGATCACAGTTGTAAAGGAGAACTTGTTCTCAACTAGCCTACCTGGTTAAATATAGGTGAAATAAAAAAATAAAATAAAAATATCGAAAGGAATTGCAAACTGACCTTTTCTACATTTAAACTAAGCAGCCTGTTCTACTATTCTACTTTCCCTCCTGTAATTTATTTCTAGAGTTAAACTGTAACACTGACAATAATGTATTTTCTCTTAGTACTTCCTGCTCCAGACCAGCTGACTGTTGACTCAGTGGGCACCACATCAGCTGCTGTTAGCTGGAGCCAGCCACCAGGATTGGACCAAACCCAATATCATTACCAGATCTCCTATCACTGTCCAGGGACAGAACCACACATCACTACCACATCTTCACACAGCATCACTCTCTCTGACCTGCAAGGTGGTACTCAGTACTCTGTCACTGTCTGCACTGTGCTGGAAGATGGAAAGCAAAGTCAACTGGTGTCAACAACCCTCACCACAAGTAAGGAAGTACCCTACTTAAGTATTGTGCCTGGTGTCAAAGTTTATTAAACTTGAGCTAGTTCTAAAAATGAATATGCAATAGTCATAATGAATGTGTCAGCATGGGATGTTCATGCTTGTTTCTGTTCCTGTGAGTCATTATGTCAATGAGTTGCCTCTGCTTGCTTTAACTTTAGAGGATTTACAGTGCATTAGGAAAATATTCAGACCCCTTGACTTTTTCCACATTTTGTTGCGTTACTGCCTTATCCAGCCTTATTCATCAATCTGCACACAATAACCAATATTGACTAATTGAAAACAGGTTTAGAAATTGTTGCAAATGTATAAAAAATATAAAACCTTATTTAAATAAGTATTCAGACCTTTTGCTATGAGACTCGAAATTGAGCTCAGGTGCCATGAGGTTAATATTGAGACTACCTGCCCATACCTTACCTCTACTGTGCCCTCCGTAGTTATTGCTTGACTGTCAAGCATGTTTTCTTCTTTTGACTCTGTGCTCCAAAAGTGTGGCTTTAAAATCATGACTATGAGGTTAAAGTGCAAATCTTCAGCTTTAATTTGAAGGTATTTTCATCCATATCGGGTTAGAAATAACAGCGTAATGTGTAATAAAGTAGTGAAAAGTTTAGTATTCTCAGAATATCAGGCGCGGGCTGAAAATCTACGTTTTTACATTGCATTTTTTTAGGGGGCATGAGAATAAATGAGGAGGTAACTCAAATAAACTTTGAGCGCTTTAATTCGAATTTTTACGTTGCAAACAGTAACAATTATTTTTCATGCCATGAAAAGTAGCGGATCTGACCAAATAGGTTCTGGAACACATCAGTCCAAAACTGAAAGGTGCCGGATCCTGTTCCCGCAGGATCCAGCTCAAATTAAACACTGATGATACAGTAAAACACATTAACACATTACCAAAGATCTGACTTTAATAACTTGTGATTCAGTACATTTTCAGTGGTGGAGGAGACCCTCCAGAGTTGCTGCAGTGTGTGTTCTACTGGCTGTCATCATAGGCCTGTGGGATTCCTGTAAGTTAATGTTTTTTTATTAAACATTTGTAGTCAATGTTGTGATAGTTACACATTTTGATTTACTTTTCCCTTTTACAGATGCAACTGCAGAGCGAGACCATCTACAGAACAGTCTAAATACCAGGACTACAGCGAGAGACCAGCTACAGAATAGTCTAAATACCAGGACTACAGCGAGAGACCAGCTACAGAATAGTCTAAATACCAGGACTACAGAGAGAGACCAGCTACAGAATAGTCTAAATACCAGGACTACAGCGAGAGACCAGCTACAGAATAGTCTAAATACCAGGACCACAGAGAGAGACCAGCTACAGAATAGTCTAAATACCAGGACTACAGAGAGAGACCAGCTACAGAATAGTCTAAATACCAGGATCACAGAGAGAGACCAGCTACAGAATAGTCTAAATACCAGGACCACTGAGAGAGACCAGCTACAGAATAGTCTAAATACCAGGACCACAGAGAGAGACCAGCTACAGAATAGTCTAAATACCAGGATTACGGAGAGAGACCAGCTACAGAATAGTCTAAATAACAGGACCACTGAAATAGACACGTTGATGAAGAGTCTGAACACTACAACTATGGAGCGTGACCAGCTACAGGAGGAGATAGAAAGACTGAACTGGGAGAACAAAGGTAAATGTGTGCAAAGGGCCCCCTTTTTATTTGCTTGCTGATCCACAGTTTATGTAGTTGTCCTGTTATCTCACACACAAGCATATTCAATAAGTAGTATTTGCCATGGCCATTAGGACCAGAAACAAATTAAATTGACGGGAGCTGTGTTTTGCCTTTGCGCTCAACACACATCACAGGAGATCAGAGGTCATCAGAACTACCTAGATCTCAGATACTTTTATTTTTTAGGGGGTAGATCAGCTTTAATGTTGCAGATAGATTGTGGCTTCCATTAATGTAATTGTCTGCACCATATACAATCCCTCATATATATTTTTTGTAAATATATACAGTATGTAAAATATATACATGCATACCCACTCATTCGGTCAAAAGTTTTTGAACACCTACTCATTCAAGGGTTTTTCTTTATTTTTACTATTTTCTACATTGTAGAATAATAGTGAAGACATCAACACTATGAAATAACACATGGAATCATATAGTAACCAAAAAAGTGTTAAACAAATCAAAATATATTTTCTATTTGAGATTCTTCAAATAGCAACCCTTTGCCTTGAGGACAGCTTTGCACACTCTTGGCATTCTCTCAACCAGCTTCATGAGCTAGTTACCTGGAATGCATTTAAATTAACAGGTGTGCCTTCTTAAAAGTTAATTTGTGGAATTTCTTTCCTTCTTAATGCATTTGAGCCAATCAGTTGTGTTGTGACAAGGTAGGGAGGTATACAGAAGAAGGCCCTATTTGGTAAAAGACCAAGTCTATATTATGGCAAGAACAGCTCAAATAAGCAAAGAGAAACCACAGTCCATCATTACTTTAAAGAATCTCAAATATAAAATATATTTTGATTTGTTTAATACTTTTTTGGTTACTACATGAAACCATGTGTTATTTCATTGTTTTGATGTCTTCACTATTATTCTACAATGTAGAAAATAGTAAAAATAAACAAAAACCCCTGGAATGAGTAGGTGTGTCCAAAACTTTGACCAGTAGTATATATATTTAAGTAGTATATATATTTATTTTTCCTTATTAATTCCCCTATCCCAACCGCCCATCCCCTAATTGTTGTAAATGAATGGAAAACAACACTTAGGCTTCTACTTCCAGCTTGTACATACTATATACATTTTATGGACAGAGTATATTTTACAATAATTATAATTTGCTTGTTTTTAGTCCCCATCCTTCAGCTCCACTCCACCCTCCCATCTATATCTGAACACCATCCAGTTTTGATTTATATTTGCCATATATTTTTCAACTGTGCTGTGATGTTTCACAAACATCTGGAACCTTTCTAGTCTCATAGAGTCCACATATTGAAACATTAAAGTAACATTTTTTGCTAGGAGTATTATTATATTATTGATCGATTGACTATGACTTTTTAAATCATCAACAGTGCTATTTGCAGAGTTAGCTCCAGGTAAATGTTGCAATTCTTCAGTCATTCCTGAACCTGCGACCAAAAACAAGCTACATATGGACAATACCAAAACAATTGATCTAATGAGTCTTTCTCTAAACAGCAAAATCTGTGGAGCTGGGATGGTTGTATCGCCCCCATATACAATGCATTCAGAAAGTATTCATACCCCTTCACTTTTCCACATTTTATTAAGTTACAGCCTTATTCTAAAATGGATTTTAGAATGGATATCCTCATCAATCTACACACAATACCCCATAATGACAAAGCAAATTTTTTTTTGGTGTGCAAATGTCATAAAAAACAGATACCTTGTTGACTTAACCTCTGAAGGATCGGAACCTTTTTTTCAATTTTCGCCAAGAATGACATACCCAAATCTAACTGCCTGCAGCTCAGGACCTGAAGCAAGGATATGCATATTCTTGATACCATTTGAACGGAAACACTTTGAAGGAATGTAGGAGAATATAACACAATAGATCTGGTAAAAGATAATACAAAGAAAAAAACGTTACTTTTTTCGATCTTTATAATGCAATGAAATGCAAATATATGACTAAGGAATATAGGCGCAGTTTAGATTTTGGCCACTAGATGGCAGCAGTGTATGTGCAAAGAATTAGACTGATCCAATGATCCATTGCATTTCTGTTCAAAATGTTGTATCAAGACTGCCCAAATGTGCTTAATTGGTTTATGAATACATTTAAGTTAATAACTGTGCACTCTCCTCAAACAATAGCATGGTCTTTTTTCACTGTAATAGCTACTGTAAATTGGACAGTGAAGTTAGATCAACAATAATTTAAGCTTTCTGACAATATCAGATATGTCTATGTCCTGGAAAATCTTGTATGGGGGGGGGGGGGGGGGCGACACCGATCCTGTAGAGGATAACTATTCAGACCCTTTGCTATGAGAATTGAAATTGAGCTCAGTGCATCCTGCTTCCATTGATCATCCTTGAGATGTTTCAACAACTTGATTGGAGTCCACCTGTGGTAAATTCCATTGATTGAAGCGTACCAACAAGTTTCAGCAGCATTTGAAGGTCCCCAAGTACACAGTCGCCTCCATCATTCTTAAATGGAAGAAGTTTGGATAAACCAAGACTCTTCCTAGAGCTGGTCGCCCAGCCAAACTGAGCAATCAGGGGAGAATGGCCTTGGTCAGGGAGGTGAACAAGAACCCAATGGTCACTCTGACAGAACTCCAGAGTTCCTCTGTGGAGATGGGAGAACCTTCCAGAAGGACAACTATCTCCGCAGTTGTCCACCAATTAGGCCTTTATGGTAGAGTGGCCAGACGGAAGACACTCCTCAGTAAAAGGCACATGACAGCCTGCTTGGATTTTGTCAAAAGGCTCCTAAAGGACTCTGACCATGAAACCTAGATTGAACTCTTTAGCCTGAATGCCAAGCGTCATGTCATGTCTGGAGGAAACCAGGCACCATCTCTACGGTGAAGGATGGTGGAGGCAGCATCATGCTGTGGGGATGTTTTTCAGTGGCAGGGACTGGGAGACTAGTCAGGATCGAGGGAAAGATGAACAGAGCAAAGTACAGAGGGATCCTTGATGCAAACATGTTCCAGAGTGCTCAGGACCTCAGACTGGGGGCGAAGGTTCACCTTCCAACAGGACAACGACCCTAAGCACACAGCCAAGAAAACGCAGGAGTGGCTTCTGGACAAGTCTCTGAATGTCCTTGAGTGGCCCAGCCAGTGCCCGGACTTAAACCCGATCGAACATCTCTGGAGAGACCTTAAAATAGCTTTGCAGCGATGCTCCCCATCCAAACTAACAGAGCTTGAGAGGATCTGCAGAGAAGAATGGAAGAAACTCTCCAAATACAGGTGTGCCAAGCTGGTAGCGTCATACCCAAGAAGACTCAAGGCTGTAATCACTGCCAAATGTGCTTCAACAAAGTACTGAGTAAAGTGTCTGAATACTTATGTAAATGTAATATTTCAGTTTTTTATTTTTAATACATTTGCAAAAAGAATAAAAAATGTTTGCTTTGTCATTATGGGGTATTGTGTGTGGATTGATGACGGGGGGAACATTTCTTTTAAACATTAAACACTTTCCGAATGCACTGTATATAACATTCTATTGGTTGCACGAATGTTGTGTAATAATTAAAACTTTAAAACGTTTTTTTTTTAAATCCAGGGTCGTTTTGTGTATCAGTTCATAAACCATGTACCATGGAATCGGTACATCAAAAATCTTTTCCCAACGTTGGTTTTAATTTTGAGTAGAACAGACATTTCAATATATTTCTGTTAGCTGCATGTGTAACACGTCTACCAGTCCTATTTCTATAATGTATAAAGATTATACTGCTTTACATTTTTTTTACAAAAATATAGTGTTTTTAATCAATTAGTATATTGGAGTTTAACCATAATATTTGGATTAAACTGAAATTGCAACCAACTTTCTATGGCTTGTTTAAAAAATAGCGATATTTTGGGGATCATTTCATTTAAAAATAACCAAAGTGAGAGGTTGTAATCTGAATAAAGGGAAAAATGCCATTGTTGAACATGAGGTGTGACATTTTTACTAATTTGCTGGAGAACCAGTTCAGATTTAAGTATAACTTTAGTATGGCTGAAGCCTTTAGTGAGAGGTTTAATGTTTTTCATATTTAATCATTTCTGTTTCCCAAATTCATATTAATTATATAAATAGGCCCCTGTCAAAGATAGTAAATGTCAAACTTCTAGGGTCCTGTCCTGAAGGATGGAGAAGGTTTGGCTGCAGATGTTACTACCTCTCTACTGAGAAGAAAACCTGGAATGAGAGCAGACAGGACTGTCTGGAGAGAGGAGCAGATCTGGTGATCATTAACAGTGAAGAGGAGCAGGTGAGAGACAGAGAGCTACTTTATTTATTAGTCCATCATGTATTATTAACAATGCTTTTCCTGTTCCTCAACAGACATTCATCAATGGGTTTAAATCAGTCAGTTATGTCTGGATTGGTTTGACTGATTCTGTTACTGAGGGGACCTGGAAATGGGTTGATGGCACCCCACTGACCACCCCAAGGTAAGAGACTACTGCTCTAATAACACTGACCACAGTGGAAGGTGTAGGACCGATTATCTGTGTTGTTCATACTCTAGGTTCTGAGAGAGTGGTCAGTCTAACTCTGTGTTGTTCATACTCTAGGTTCTGAGAGAGAGGTCAGTCTAACTCTGTGTTGTTCATACTCTAGGTTCTGAGAGAGAGGTCAGTCTAACTCTGTGTTGTTCATACTCTAGGTTCTGAGAGAGTGGTCAGTCTAACTCTGTGTTGTTCATACTCTAGGTTCTGAGAGAGAGGTCAGTCTAACTCTGTGTTGTTCATACTCTAGGTTCTGAGAGAGTGGTCAGTCTAACTCTGTGTTGTTCATACTCTAGGTTCTGAGAGAGTGGTCAGTCTAACTCTGTGTTGTTCATACTCTAGGTTCTGAGAGAGTGGTCAGTCTAACTCTTTGATGTTCATACTCTAGGTTCTGAGAGAGTGGTCAGTCTAACTCTGTGTTGTTCATACTCTAGGTTCTGAGAGAGAGGTCAGACTAACTCTGTGTTGTTCATACTCTAGGTTCTGAGAGACCAGTCTAACTCTGTGTTGTTCATACTCTAGGTTCTGAGAGACCAGTCTAACTCTGTGTTGTTCATACTCTAGGTTCTGAGAGACCAGTCTAACTCTGTGTTGTTCATACTCTAGGTTCTGAGAGAGTGGTCAGTCTAACTCTGTGTTGTTCATACTCTAGGTTCTGAGAGACCAGTCTAACTCTGTGTTGTTCATACTCTAGGTTCTGAGAGACCAGTCTAACTCTGTGTTGTTCATACTCTAGGTTCTGAGAGAGTGGTCAGTCTAACTCTGTGTTGTTCATACTCTAGGTTCTGAGAGAGTGGTCAGTCTAACTCTGTGTTGTTCATACTCTAGGTTCTGAGAGAGAGGTCAGTCTAACTCTGTGTTGTTCATACTCTAGGTTCTGAGAGAGTGGTCAGTCTAACTGTTGTTTCTACTGCAGGTATTGGTGGAGTGGAGAGCCTGGTGGTGGTACGTACCAGAACTGTGGGGAAATCTATTACATATCATCAGGCCAAGGAGTATGGAGGGATTTGGGATGTTCGTTTTCACAAGAATGGATCTGTGAGAAATAGTCTTCTCATAGTTACTTTCTCTGCACTGCTGATTAATGAACTCTCTACTGTATGTTAATGATGGTCTGAAGACTGGTGGGATTTGATAGAATGGTACTCTGAACTACAGGTAGGAGAGAAACGAACACATGCACACATTCAGACACACACACACGAAAACACTGATCCCTCTTGGGCCAAGAGCTGACACTGATTTCTGAAGTCGCAGGTTTGGCTACCGCGTCACGTGACCAGGAGCAACATGACTGACTAATGTCTGCTGCACAAGCTGACACGCAATCATGTATTCATACTGTGTGTCAAACAATGTGTATAAATAGGGGTATAACATCTGGAATCTACAAGGACAAGACACCTCTCTCACACCTCTACATTTTAAAGGTCTACTCCTAAACTTGAAGAAAGAAAAACTGGTGTAAATATGACGTTGTGCCTTTTAAGACAGAGTGAATGTTACTGTTTACATTTGAACTCATATTTTGTTAACTTCCTCTCCGTGGAGGCAGCACCAGAATGAAGGGTTGGATCATAAATAATCATCAGTTATCAAAACAGTGTCTAAGGTTTTGTTACTAAACTAACTGGGACTAATCATTGACTACAGTAGGACAGGTTGCAATGGCCGCCAGTGCAACAAACAAGTCACGACCCCTGGTGACCTTTAATACAGGTAGTGATTAGATTCAACTGTTTTGAAAAGTAGATATTATTTAGCAAGTGAATCTAGTTGTTTAATGGTTGTATTATATTTCAGAGAGGGAGAGAGAGAATCCCAAATGATACCCTATCCCTTTGTAGTGCATTCCTTTTGGTGAGTAGTGCACTATAAAGGGAATGGGGTGTCATTTGGGATTCTCCCACAGCCAGAGAGTTAGGCAGAATACAGCTTACTCACGACTCACCGTGGCCAAATGGAGGCCTGTTGAGACTCTTCAGTTGGCCATCCCAAGAGCTGGGTGACGAAATCACAACAAGGAAAACAAAAAGACTATCCAAACCAAACCAACTGCAGGAAAATAACCTGCTTGGGAGGCTACTTTCATATAGCTTCTCTGATCAGTGATCACCTGTCAATCATCCACGCCTGAGAGCAACAGGGTTGGGAGGCTACTTTCATATAGCTTCTCTGATCAGTAATCACCTGTCAATCATCCACGCCTGAGAGCAACAGGGTTGGGAGGCTACTTTCATATAGCTTCTCTGATCAGTAATCACCTGTCAATCATCCACACCTGAGAGCAACAGGGTTGGGGTCAATTCCATTTCAAAAAGGAAACACCAAGTGTATGTTTAACCATTTCTTAGAAAAGATTACAATGTTCATACAAATATTTACACATGTTAAGTTTGCTGAAAATAAACACAGTTGACAGTGAGAGGACGTTTCTTTTTTTGCTGAGTTTATGAGCAGTTTGGGTGCGACCGCAGCATGTGATCTCCTGTGTTTACAATCGGCAGGCATTTAGCTATGTGGGAATTGCAGGGAGGAACAGAGAATGTGGCGATATCAGCTCTCTTCATCTGCACAGATGAGCTAAATTACTTTTTACAACTGTTCCTCTGCCCTGTTTCTGCACATCTGTTAACTGTCACATAGATAAGAGGATGTCCTTTCTACAATAGGAGAGAACCAACTCTGTTCGTTGGGCTTTCCAACTCTGAACTATTTCAGTGATTGTTGATTGCTCCATGTTTTTGTAAATCTTATAATAAAGTTGCTGTTAGAAGAAATCTACAGTCTCTTTCTTCTTTAGAATGTCCACCAGACAGGTGCAGCAAGAGACACCAGCGCATGCTTGCGCGTGACATCGGGCATCGAGGCCGCATGTGTAGAACTGGTCTGTAGAATAGACCACATGTAAGTACAGTGTGAATCCAATTGGTACAATATCCGCTTATGCGATCAACTGATCACCACACTCTGGTTTCTTTTATGAACTGGCTTCACTTCATATCCATTCAGTCAATTCAAGAAATTAACAGAAATTCCTATTCAACATTGTTTCTCATAGACAACTCAACTCCAAATTTCAACATTCTCATTACATAGACAAGCTTTGAGGAAAATGTATTTCAGTTAATTCACTGTATTGAATGGAATTGACCCTAACCCTAGTGCAAAATTACTTTCTTAAAGGTCCAGTCCTACAAGAACCTGTCCCTGGCTGATGCTGCCCCCTAGTGGTAGAATGTGAGTAGTGGGAATAGACTATGGGTTCGTCCTAATCTCCTTTCCTCCCGACAAGTTTAAAATAATTGGATTGGTTTAGGCGTAAGCTATAGAACAAGTTTCCATACCAGGTATTTCCTTTCCAAGAAGGGAAGTGAACAAGTGCACACTACAGGAGAAGGGCACGCACACTTTGGCATAATCCACATATCTACCTCCATTCCTAACATCATTACACTGGATTCCATACTAAATATTTCTTTTTATGACAATTACAAAATGCATTTATGTGATTGAATGTGTTAGAAAATGGTTTGAAAGCATTTCTGTTGTGAACGTTAGTTAAAAAGTAGACAGCAAAATGACGTAGATGGAGAAAGTAAACCGCATAGTGGGTCCATTTGCCCAACAACTAAGAGTGTTCTTCTCCGTTGTTTTGGTGCCCTGGATACCACACTTTGAACAACGTGAAGCGAACCCGTGCACATGCGCAGATACTGTGTATGACTGCGAAGTGTTGCATCTCGTTAATCTCAACATCTCCGGTGCTGCTCGTGGCATCGTCATTTCGCTGAGTCTACCTGAATCCTTGTGCCAAAATTAATTGAAGAGGGAGGTCTGGATAGGACTTCATGGCAGCCATACAGAGGGAGTTTGGGAGTGGGTTGATGGCACCAGTGGTGGAAAAAGTATCGAATTGTCATAGGCCTACTTGAGTAAAAATAAAGATACCTTAAAACTTGTTATGGCTGCAGGGGCAGTATTGAGTAGCTTGGATGAAAGGTGCACAGAGGTGCCAAGAGTAAACGGCCTGCTCCTCAGTCATAGTTGCTAATATATGCATATTATTATTAGTATTGGATAGAAAACACTGAAGTTTCTAAAACTGTTTGAATTATGTCTGTGAGTATAACAGAACGCATATGGCAGGCAAAAACCTGAAGTTCCACTTCCTGTTTGGAATTTTTCTGAGGGTGGCAGATTTTTAACCAAGCTCTCATTGAAATTACAGCGAGATATGGATGAGTTTTCACTTCCTACGGCTTCCACTAGATGTCAACAGTCAATAGAACTTTGTCTGATGACTTTAATGTGAAGGGGGGCCGAAGGAGACAGGAATTAGTCACCACTGCCACGAGCTGACCATGCTTTGACCACGCGCGTTCACGTGATAGGCAGCTCTACTCCATGCTCAACTGAAGTCGATGTAATTCTCCGGTTGGAACGTTATTCAAGATGTATGTTAACAACATTCTAAAGATTGATTCAGTACATCGTTTGACATGTTTCTACTGACTGTTATGGAACTTTTTGGACATTTCGTCACATTATAGTGGACGCGCTTTGTGACTTTGGAATTGTTTACCAAACGCGCTAACCAAAGTAGCTAATTGGACATAAATAACGGACATTATCGAACAAATCAAGCATTTATTGTGGACCTGGGATTCCTGGGAATGCATTCTGATGAAGTTCATCAAAGGTAAGGAAACATTTATCATGTATTTTTTGGTTCTGTTGACTCCAACATCGCGGCTAATTTGGTTATTGTTCTGAGCGCCGTCTCAGATTATTGCATGGTGTGTTTTTTCCGCAAAGTTTTTTTGAAATCTGACACAGCGGTTGCATTAGGGAGAGGTATATCTATAATTCCATGTGTATAACTTGTATTATCATCTACATTTATGATGAGTATTTCTGTTGAAACGATGTGGCTATGCAAAATCACTTGATGTTTTTGGAACTAGTGAATGTAACGCGCCAATGTAAACTCAGATTTTTTTATATAAATATGAACTTTATCAAACAAAACATGCATGTATTGTGTTACATGAAGTCCTATGAGTGTCATCTGATGAAGATCATCAAAGGTTAGTGATTAATTTTATCTCTATTTCTGCTTTTTGTGAAAGCTATCTTTCGCTGGAAAAATGGCTGTGGTTTGGTGGTGACCTAACATAATCGTTTGTAGTGCTTTCGCTGAAAAGCATATTTGAAATCGGACACTTTGGTGGGATTAACAACAAGATTACCTTTATAATGATATAAGACACATGTATGTTTGAGGAATTTTAATTATGAGATTTCTGCTTTTTTGAATTTGGCGCCCTGCACTTTCACTGGCTGTCGTCATATCGATCCCGGTAGCGGGATTGCAGCAATATGAAGTTAACCGTTAAACCGAACTTCTTGGAGTTTAAAAAAAATATATATATATTTTTTTTCACCTTTATTTAACCAGGTAGGCCTGTTGAGAACAAGTTCTTATTTACAACTGCGACCTGGCCAAGATAAAGCAAAGTACTGCGACCTGGCCAAGATAAAGCAAAGCAGTGCGACAAAAACAACACAGAGTTACACATGGGATAAACAAAAGTACAGTCAATAACAATAGAAAAATCTATATGCAGTGTGTGCAAATGGAGTAAGGAGGTAAGGCAATAAATAGGCCATAGTAGTGAAGTAATTACAATTTAGCAAATTAACACTGGAGATATAGATGTGCAGATGAGAATGTGCAAGTAGAAATACTGGTGGAAATACTGCAGGACAAATTCAGACTTAGTGTAAGGTGCCAGGGGAGAGCTTAGGGCAGGTAGTGTACAGGCCGGTGCTGATGGAGGACGATAGCACCCAGCAACAGTCAACAAAGAGCTATTTGATAGTTTAATGCTTAAAACCAGCAAATCAAATTGTTTGGGGACAGACTTGGTGAAGGTGTTCCTTGGTAAAGATTGCCACTCCACCGCCTTTGGAAGATCTGTCTTTCCGAAAAAGGTTATAACCAGAAAGGTTAACATCAGTATTCAAAACACTCTTCCTTAACCACGTCTCAGTAATGACCAACACATCTGGATTGGAGCTGTTGACCCACACTTTCAGTTGATCCATTTAAGGTAATAAGCTTCCAGTGTTAACGTGCAGAAAACCCAGGCTTTTACGAGAGCAGAATGATGACTTGATCCCAGGTCAGTATTCCTGAGATGGTTCATCTGTAGATCTGCATTTGCTCTTACATTGAGTCCAGGTTTGGGTTTATTTCACTGAAGAAGATTGCCTGCACTGTCATTCACACAGAACACATTATTTCACAAAACATCTCTTTGAAACTACGGTATAGACCCATTTTGGCATTGAGCCTTTCAAGTTTTCTAACTTTAGGGTATTTTGGAGGAGCAGAATATTCGACCGTTCATAACCCCAGGATTTGTGCTTGAGAGAGGGTTGTTATACACTTCTGTGCAGCAGCCTGCAAATGTAACTTTCAGTTGGACTTGAACGTGACTGAACTTTAGTTACATTTCCTTCCTGTTTCCAACCAACCACACATTCTGTTGTTGTCACATGGTGTTTCTGAACCTACCAGACAGTGGTATCTAAATAATGCTAGATCACTACTATTGTGTAATGTTTGTCTCATCAACAACAAACCAGTAAACTGTAACATTTCTGGTTGAATCCATTGTCAACTCTTTTTTCCCCCTTCATTTCACATGATATGATCATTTAATGGATTGTCTGATTGTTATGTAATGTGTGAGTGGTTCTGGGGGACTGAGCAGGGGGTGATAAAATAAAATGCCTGTGAAGTTGAAATCCAACTAGAGCAATGAAGACCATGGATATTGATGATGACACGTATGCTGACAAGCCCAGACAAATGGATGGTGTTGGTGTTACATTTTCTGGGTTCAATGCAAGTACAGACAGACGTAAAGACAGATGTATAGACAGAAACACACACACTCACACGTTCTCATTTCATAAGTAGACTGAACACATGGTCCAAAATGTACAAATGAAAATACTATGTGGTTAAATAGTCATATGCACACCATAATGGTAAATATTGATATTTCATTCTGTAACATTGTGTAACTCTCAAACACGAAGATCCCCTGAACGCAGCTCACTCTCCAGATCCCAATCACCTGAATTCTGATCACCTGTTCACACACCTGTATGTCATTTACACACACTAATTAGTTCAGTTCCCCGCACCCCGTCATTGTGAGGTATTGTTTGTTTTGATACAGTCTATTCGAAACTCTGTTTATTTCTGTATTAGTCCTCCCGTGTATCGTAGTTTTGGCCATCCTCACTAACGATGCCTTTTTGCCTATTCCCTGCCTGTACTGTTACCTTTGTGGAGTCCCTGTTTATGTCCTTCTGCCTGTCCCTGGAACCAGCTACCTGCCTCTTCCTGTGGTCCTTTGCTAATAAACACCTGCTGCACCCTGCGCTTGAAACCAGCACTCTGTCTCCCATCGTATTCATTACACATACACAGTCTATTAGACAACAGTTCCACTCCCTGGGCCTGATGAACGGTGGATAAACTCTACATAGCTCTGGTCTCTTTAAAGACATCAAATACATATTTCAATATAGTTACAAATAGAAACAACAGCTCAACTCTTAATTGGATAACCAATACATCTACATTAGACATGGGCTACAGCACGACACACTATCTGTCATTTACGTTTGAAGGAGATGCACAGCGTTTACCATTAATGCAGTTTCTGCTAACCGGGGGAAATGCCTTTAAAAGACGCATTGTCGGATATATAGTGCTCCACACTATCACGCCTTGCATTGAATCCCAGTCTGTAGCCCTTTACATTCATATCCATATAGGGGTTGAATATGGCAGATTTAGACACTGATGAACGGCTAAATTGGAATGCTGTGGCTGTACAGTAACATGCTATACATGACGTCATAGATCAGGGTCTCCACTTCACAGTTCTGTGTTGGCTTTGACAGACAGCTGTTCTGAAATTGACCATTGCAAGCCACAAGAAGTTGACCCCATCCCTTTCACTAATTGGGAAACTTTGAAAATGTTTTGTTGTCTGACTGAGGGAAAGGCTGTAAATTAACAGGACTCAATGTATTTTAAAAGATGAGATGTTGAGGATTATAATAAATACCACGTTGATGTCATACAAGAGCCCAAATCTGTACTTTACATTTCTTGATCATAAAACTCATGTAATAAACAGTGTCAATAAATATTTAATTTAGCTCTATCCATACAGGCCAATTCCCATTATGGTGTGCATTTCACAATTTAACAACATACCATTTTCATTTAAGCTTTTACAGTTATTAATTAATTTTAAAAGTTGTCATTTGTTTTACTTCCATTCTATTGTATGTACCAATCGTACCTTTCTGCTGATTACATTTCCCATTTGGCTCTTAAGTACCATTTCCTAGATTGCCGTTTTGTACATTTTATAAACGTATGGACTCAAAGCTTCAAAATGTATGTCATACACTGCAGTTTGGGGACCCATGAGGAAGTTATGCTTATTTTATATGTGATTAACTTGTTATTCCACCTTGTACACAAATACCAGAAAATCTATATAATGTGATTAAATATGTATACTGTAGTACTAAGATATATGTGATGTGATTAAAGATGTATGTATGCTGTACTACTAAGTGTTGTAATGTACTAATACTATAGTAACACCAATGTTTCACTTCTAAATGGTGTCAGTTATACGTTGACAAAGCAGTTTGAAAAAAAGGTAAGTATAAACAGAGAGGTGTCTTGTCCTTCTAGATTCCATGTTAATATTAGATAAAGTATAAAACAGAGGTGTCTTGTCCTTCTAGATTCCATGTTAATATTAGATAAAGTATAAAACAGAGAGGTGTCTTGTCCTTCTAGATTCCATGTTAATATTAGATAAAGTATAAAACAGAGGTGTCTTGTCCTTCTAGATTCCATGTTAATATTAGATAAAGTATAAAACAGAGGTGTCTTGTCCTTCTAGATTCCATGTTAATATTAGATAAAGTATAAAACAGAGGTGTCTTGTCCTTCTAGATTCCATGTTAATATTAGATAAAGTATAAAACAGAGAGGTGTCTTGTCCTTCTAGATTCCATGTTAATATTAGATAAAGTATAAAACAGAGGTGTCTTGTCCTTCTAGATTCCATGTTAATATTAGATAAAGTATAAAACAGAGGTGTCTTGTCCTTCTAGATTCCATGTTAATATTAGATAAAGTATAAAACAGAGGTGTCTTGTCCTTCTAGATTCCATGTTAATATTAGATAAAGTATAAAACAGAGGTGTCTTGTCCTTCTAGATTCCATGTTAATATTAGATAAAGTATAAAACAGAGGTGTCTTGTCCTTCTAGATTCCATGTTAATATTAGATAAAGTATAAAACAGAGAGGTGTCTTGTCCTTCTAGATTCCATGTTAATATTAGATAAAGTATAAAACAGAGAGGTGTCTTGTCCTTCTAGATTCCATGTTAATATTAGATAAAGTATAAACAGAGAGGTGTCTTGTCCTTCTAGATTCCATGTTAATATTAGATAAAGTATAAACAGAGAGGTGTCTCGTCCTTCTAGATTCCATGTTAATATTAGATAAAGTATAAAACAGAGAGGTGTCTTGTCCTTCTAGATTCCATGTTAATATTAGATACAGTATAAAACAGAGGTGTCTTGTCCTTCTAGATTCCATGTTAATATTAGATAAAGTATAAAACAGAGAGGCGTCTTGTCCTTCTAGATTCCATGTTAATATTAGATACAGTATAAAACAGAGAGGTGTCTTGTCCTTCTAGACTCCATGTTAAAAACTTATTGTCAATAGGGGGGCGCTATTTTCACTTTGGAAAAAATCGTGCCCAAATTAAACTGCCTCGTACTCTATTCTAGATCATACAATATGCATATTATTATTACTATTGGATAGAAAACACTCAAGTTTCTAAAACTGTTTGAATTATATCTGTGAGTAAAACAGAACTCATTTTGCAGCAAACTTTCATACAGGAAGTGAAAAATCTGAAAACAAGGCTCTGTTCCAGGGCCTGCCTATTCAACTAGCTTATATTTATCGATATGCATGCACTTCATACGCCTTCCACTAGATGTCAACAGGCAGTGGAAGGTGGAATGGGGTGTCTAGCTTGATCTGAGGTCGAACAAGAGCTTTTGGAGTGGCAGGTCAGGAATTTCCTTTCTCTACCTAGGCGCACGAAGCACCTCCATATTGTCTTCTGATAAGCGTTCGGTATACACGGCTAATATCTCCGGCTCTGATTTTATTTGATACATGTGATAATAACATCGTAAAGTATGTTTTTTTCAACCGAGTTTTATCAGATTATTCAACGTTTATTGGGACTTTTGGAGTTTTCCGTTCTTTGCGTCGAGAGAAACTGGGAACGTCATCAACATTGGCTAGCATTGTGGCGCGAATTCGACAGGAGAAAAGGACATTCTAAAACCAAACGATTTATTCTGGAAATAGGACTCCTTGTACAAGATTCTGATGGAAGCTCAGCAAAAGTATGAACAATTTATGATGTTATTTCGTATTTCTGTGGAAAATGTTATTTCTATTCTCCGCCGTTTTGGCGGGCGCTGTCTCGCAATAACGCAAGCTGTTTGTTATGGTAAAGTTATTTTAAAAAATCTAACACGGCGGTTGCATTAAGAACCAGTGTATCTTTCATTTGCCATACAACAAGTATTTTTTAGTAAAGTTTATGATGAGTTCTTTGGTCAGATTAGGTGAGTGTCCAAAATCGCTCCTGACATTCTGGGGAAATGTTGCAACATTTTCACAATGTATAACCACGGTTTGCAGCTCTAAATATGCACATTTTCAAACAAAACATAAGTGTATTGTATAACCTGATGTTATAAGACTGTCATCTGATGAAGTTGTTCAAGGTTAGTGATTAATTTTATATCTTTTGCTGGTTTTTGCGAATGCTATCTATGCGGTGAATAAATGCGGTTGTGTGTTTGGCTATTGTGGTAAGCTAATATAATGCTATATTGTGTTTTCGCTGTAAAACACTTTTAAAAAATCGGAAATATTGGCTGGACTCACAAGATGTTTATCTTTCATTTGCTGTACACCATGTATTTTTCATAAATGTTTTATGATGAGTATTTAGGTATTTCACGTTGCTCTCTGTAATTATTCTGGCTGCTTTGGTGATATTTTTGATGGTAGCTGCAATGTAAAACTATGATTTATACCTCAAATATGCACATTTTCGAACAAAACATAAATTTATTGTATAACATGTTATAAGACTGTCATCTGATGAAGTTGTTTCTTGGTTAGTGACTAATTATATCTCTATTTGGTCGGTTTTGTGATAGCTACCTATGCGGTAGAAACATGGTGAAAATATGCGGTTGAGTCTTTGGCTATTGTGGTTAGCTAATAGAAATACATAATGTGTTTTCGCTGTAAAACATTTTAAAAATCAGAAATGATGGCTGGATTCACAAGATGTTTATCTTTCATTTGCTGTATTAAACTTGTGATTTCATGAAAATTATATTATATGATATCCCTGTCCCGTTAGGCTAGGCTATGCTAGTCAGCTTTTTTGATGAGGAGGATCGCGCATCCGGGAGAGAGAAGTGGTAGAGGTTAATATTAGATAAAGTATAAAACAGAGAGGTGTCTTGTCCTTCTAGATTCCATGTTAGATTAAACATAGTAGAGAACAATAATGTACTAGACAGGAAATGTCTTTAATCTCAGTTGAATGATTTATTGAATTAGCAGGAAGTACAGTGTTTACGTTCAGAATAATACAAAGCACAATAATCAAACAGTCATTTTAAATGTGTTTAGAAGTGTAAAACTTAACAGTGATTGATTGACAGCAGCTATTGAATGATATTATACCCCTATTCTAAACCTCAATGTTTGACATATGAATAAATTGTGTGTCAGCTCTCGGCCCAAGAGGGAATTACCTCGTTTAATTAAGACGTTGGTTTCTCCTGGGGAGACTCAGGTTCAGATCAGTGTCTTCGTGTGTGTGTGTGTGTGTCTGAATGTGTGGATGCGTTTGTGTGTGTTTCTCACCAACGTGTATTTCAGAGTACCATTCTATCAAATCACACCAGTCTTCAGACCATCATTAACATACAGTAGAGTTCATTATTCAGCAGTGCAGAGAAAGAACTTATGAGAAGCTTTCTCACAGATCCACTGTAGTGAAGCGGAACAATCATAGCCCATCCATCCTCTTTGTTCTGATAACCCACAGTTCCAGTCTGTACGATCACCAAGCCCTCTACCCGACAAATACCTGCAGAAAAAACAAAAGTTAGACTGACCACTCTCTCAGAACCTAGAGGATGAACACAGAGAATCAGTCCTACTCCTTACGCTGTGGTCAGTGTTATTAGGTCAGTAGTCTCTTACCTTGGGGTGGTCAGTGTTATTAGATCAGTAGTCTCTTACCTTGGGGTGGTCAGTGTTATTAGATCAGTAGTCTCTTACCTTGGGGTGGTCAGTGTTATTAGAGCAGTAGTCTCTTACCTTGGGGTGGTCAGTGTTATTATAGAGCAGTAGTCTCTTACCTTGGGGTGGTCAGTGTTATTAGAGCAGTAGTCTCTTACCTTGGGGTGGTCAGTGTTATTATAGAGCAGTAGTCTCTTACCTTGGGGTGGTCAGTGTTATTATAGAGCAGTAGTCTCTTACCTTGGGGTGGTCAGTGTTATTATAGAGCAGTAGTCTCTTACCTTGGGGTGGTCAGTGTTATTATAGAGCAGTAGTCTCTTACCTTGGGGTGGTCAGTGTTATTATAGAGCAGTAGTCTCTTACCTTGCGGTGGTCAGTGGGGTGCCGTCCACCCATTTCCAGGTCCCCTTAGTAACAGAGTCAGTCAGACCAATCCAGGCAAAACGGAATGATTCAAACCCATTGATGAATGTCTGTTGTGACACAGAAAAAGCATTGTTAATAATACATGACGGACAAATAAATAAAGTAGCTCTCTCTGTCTGTCTCTCACCTGTTCCTCTTCACTGTTAATGATCACCAGATCTGCTCCTCTCTCCAGACAGTCCTGTCTGCTCTCATTCCAGGATTTCTCCTCAGTAGAGAGGTAGTAACAGCTACAGCCAAACCTTCTCCATCCTTCAGGACAGGACCCTAGAAGTTTGACATTTACCATATTTGACACTCAACTGTTACATTATTTTTCATATGACAGATAAAAAGAACATGACAGATAAACCCTCTCGTGAACCCTTCCAATGAGCTGATTAGGATTTCACCTTGCAGCTTTAAGAAATAATTCTAATGGTCTGGTGATTTGTCACAGCAATCGTTTGTGTGAATTGCCTGTTTGTCTACAGCTTTTACACTGAACAAAATTATAAACGCAACGAATGCATTTCAAAGATTTTACTTAGTTACAGTTCATATAAGGAAATCAGTCCATTGAAATACATGAATGAATAAGGCCCTAATGTATGGATTTCACATGACTGGGAATACAGATATGCATCTGTTGGTCTCAGACACCTCAATAAAAAGGTAGGGGTGTGGATCAGAAAACCACCATTTGTCTCACGCAGCGCGACACATCTCCTTCACATAGAGTTGATCAGGCTGTTGATTGTGGCCTGTGGAATGTTGTCCTACTCCACTTCAATGGCTGGTCAAAGTTGCTGGATATTGGCGGGAACTTGTTCACACTGTTGTACATGTTGATCCAGAGCATCCCAGACATTCAGGACATGGAAGAACTGGGACATTTTCAGCTACCAGGAAATGTGTACAGATCCTTGCTACATGCAGATGAGCTTCCCTGAGATAATTTCTGAAAGTTTATGCAGAAATTCATTGGTTGTGCAAACCCACAGTTTCATCAGTTGTCTGAGTGGCAGGTGAAGGAGTCAGATGTGGAGGTCCTGATCTGGCGTGGTTACACGTTGTCTGCAGTTGTGAGGCCGGTCGGACGTACTGCCAAATTCTCTAAAATAACGTTGGAGGTGGCTTAATGTAGAGAAATTAAGATAAACATCTCTGGCAGCAGCTCGGGTCGACATTCTTGGAGTCACCATGCAAATTGCATGCTTCCTCAAAACTTGAGACATCTGTGGCATTGTGTTGTGGACAAAACTGCACATTTTAGAGTGGCCTCTTATTTTCCCCAGCACAAGGTCATGCTGTTTAATCAGCTTCTTGATATGCCACACCTGTCAGGTGGATGGATTATCTTGGCAAAAGAGATAAGCTCACTAACAGAGACGTAAACACATTTCTAACATCATAAATCACTAACAGACGTAAACAGATGTGTGCCCAACATTTGAGCTGTTTGCATATGTGACATTTCTGGGATATTTTATTTCAGCTCATGAAACCAACACTTTACATGTTGCGTTTATATTTTTGCAACTATTATTTATTCCCACACTGAATAAGTAAGTAGCTTTGCACGAGCCTTGTCTTATGAGAGGCCAGAACAGCTCATAGGATCCTGCTCCTGTTTCTGTAGTGTGAGGCAGCTTGATGTACAAGTAATAACTTCCAATGTATCTGACATCTCTAGTCTCTTTTAGAATTACTAATTATGAAACTGGGTCAATTAATTACATTACACTTCAGATCCCCCCCAGTTTCTACACAGATCAGAACATGCCCCTTCAGTTATGATGCACCTTTACATGTGGAACAATTTACAAAAAAGTATTAGAATATATATGTTCTGGTGCCTCTTGTGCTTTTCAAAAAATGTAGGGGCAGTATTGAGTAGCCGGATAAAAGGTGCCCATTTCAAACGGCCTCGTACTCAATTCTTGCTCGTACAATATGAATATTAGTATTACTATTGGATAGAAAACACTCTCTAGTTTCTAAAACCGTTTGAATTATATCTGTGAGTAAAACAGAACTCCTTTTGCAGCAAACTTCCTGACAGGAAGTGGAAAATCTGAAATCGATGCTATCTTCTAGGGCCTGCCTATTAAAGTCCTTGATATTTATTCGTTTAGATGCACTTCATACGTCTTCCACTAGATGTCGACAAGCAGTGAGAGAAGAAATGGAGTGTGTAACTTGATCTGGGCTCGAATAAATGCTCTTTGTATGACGTGTCACCAGTTTCCTGTTTTCTGGAGAGCTCGTCAAGGGACCTGGATTTTCCTTCTGATAAGCTGTCGTTATGGACGACTAATATCTCCGGCTTTGATTTTATTTGATACATGTGACAATATCATCGTAAAGTATGTTTTTTCAATATAGTTTAATCAGATTATTGAAATTTTTTCGGGAATTTTGCCGTGTTCCGTTCTCTGAGTTTGTTGACGATGGAGAGATTCGCGCCACTTGGCAAGTGTGCTTGCTAAATCGAGAGGGAAAAAGGCTGTTCTAAAACCAAACAACGATTGTTCTGGACAAAGGACCCCTTGTACAACATTCTGATGGAAGATCAGCAAAAGTAGGACCCATTTTATGATGTTATTTCATATATCTGTCGTACATGTGAACTAGTCGTTTGCGGCCAGGTTTTGGGTACTCTCTCGCCATAACGTAAACTGCATATCGTAATGAAGTTATTTTTAGAATTCTAACACGGCGATTGCATTAAGAACTAGTGTATGGCAAACTTAGCAGATGACGTAATGACGTAAAGGTAACGTAAGGGTAATGGCGGGCTGAAGGGATTTATGTAGAGCACCTCAAGATAAAACATAATATTCGAATTATCTTCTAAATTAGACTAAAATATTAGCACTACATAATCTGGTGAGTGATAACCTTCAATCTGGACAATAACACAAAACAAATCCTAAAACTAGAGACATTTATCGACAAATATTACGAAAACAGGCAACAACCAAACATGACGGAGAGTAAGACAGGGGAACCGATTACAAAACGCAAACGTGATTCTTCTACAGACACTGATGATTTAATATTCTCACCACCGGGAATGGTAAAGGTCGAAACCGATCTGTTAAAATCAATAAATGACAAACTGGGTTTACTTGAATTACTTAGTAAGGATATAAAAGAGTTAAAGGCAAGCCTAGAGATGAGTGATGAAAAAGCTGCGACATTGGAGAAGGAAACACACAAGCTAAAAGGGACAGTCAATAAGATTGAAACCGAAATGAATGGAATTAAAAAAGAGAACACCGTTTTGAAGGAAGCCTTACTGGATATACAAACTAGATCCATGAGAGAGAATTTGGTACTTACAGGTATCCAAGAAAAAGAAGGAGAAGTTCCTGAATCTATAGTTCGAGAGTTCCTCCTTACAGCGCTTCAGATTCCACGCGAAGTTGTCGACAAAATCCAACGTGAACGTGTTCACCGCTTCGGACAGAGAGGGCAGAGGTACGAACGCCCAATTGTTGCCAAATTTGCTTCATTTAAAGATAAAATAATGGTTAAAAGCCTGGGTAAAAGACTTGCTGGGACCAAAATTGGCATGAATGATCAGTTTCCGAAGGAAATTGCAGAACGACGCAAAGTTCTGTATTCAATTTTCAAAGAAAACAGATTAAAAGCGAAACGAGTAGCTCTCGTCGTTGATAAACTATATATTGATAACCAGTTGTTCAGAGACACAAAGACTACTCCATGGTTATTTTAAAATTTACAAAGTTCTCATAGACGAGGAAAATAAACACAATTCAAGCCCGGTTACTGATTGTAACAATATAACAAAAAATATAGCTTTTCTATAAATCTTCACATATAACTAATTGAACACACGAGCACTATTTTTACATAGTGAAGATAAAAACTAAGTAAACAGAAGGCACAGTATGTGTGGATGGTATGGTTTGTGTTTATTTTTTATTTTATTTGTTATGTTTGGAAAGTTGAGTGAGTGAGTAATGAAATGGTTGCATATCCCAGAGCCAATGTATTGCTGTGAGCCGGGTATGAGAGGGATTTCAAGGTTGTTCGGATGATGGAAATACTTTTATAATGAATTATACGTCTTATTTATTTATTGTCCTATCATGGAGAACTACATCTATTTTTAATTTTAAATTAATTATATCTAATTATTTATTATCCTATTTTAAATGGTACGGTCCATGGCCCTGTACCCTAGACACCCACCTGAATGACCCAGATACTAAGGAGAAGTCCCTAACTGTTTTATGTGCTCGCTGTAAACGGTCTGGATGCAGCTAAAATGAGGTCAGAGACCAAGAGCAGCACTGCCCCCTCAAGATTCTGAGCCTGCTTGGCAGGGTTGGTCCTGCAAAGCCAAAGCCCCCTAAAGGGAGAGCATAATATACAAGGAAATTCTCAAAGCTGCTAATGAGAACCTTGACGACCTTGTACCTAGCCGGTGGGGATTCCGGTGGGGTGCCCCCACCCAGGCAGTGGCAGTGCTGGCAACACTAGCTGCAGTAACCCATGGGGAGGGGGTCACACTCGGACATTCAGAGAGGGGGTATATTATTGTGGCCCTGGCGGCACAAAATCAAAGTCGGACTGCATGGAGATGCGTGAGGACATGGTCATGACGGGTGGCCATATTGTGGGTGTTTCAGGAATAAGGTGTACATTTGACCACCATTATCTAGGATGTGACAATGGTAAATAAATCTCTCAATTTTTGCTCATTATTTTGCGCGGTCTTGCAGGCCTTCTCGTGCAGCTGCAACTGCAGTAACATTTGTAAATCATGACCCATCTTGAGTTGGGCTCTGGGATGGTGCAATTGTTGAGAAAGTGAGCTTATGGTTGTGTGGGGGTAAGGGCTGAGTGTGTGTGTGTGAGTGTATGTGTGTATCCCACAACTGTTGCGAAGGAAGAAGTAAAAGATGTTAGGGACAATAGAGGATGATCCACAGCTATATATAATACAAAAAGAGGTGAGGGCAATGGAAATGCATATGGAAATTGATCTACTACAATCCGGTAAATGGCAATGTATGCTCTTTTCAAAGGATGGATCCCAGTCGGTTCAGGGCTATGGGATACAGGGGGTCGAGGGTGGTCTGCCGGGCATTGGGATGACAACCCAACTCGGGTTGAGGAGGGCTTTTAGCGCGTGGAATAGTAGGGACCAATTGGAGGTTTACTTAGTAGAAATGCAAATATCATGGTACAACTATATAGACACTCAATCATTGTTACTTTTTAATAGTACGTTTACAAAAATATATTCTGATTAAAAGAATGAAAGGTGTGTCTCATTATGGTAAGTGGTGAAATAAGTATAGCCAGTTACAATTGTAATGGCTTAGCAGATAATAAGAAAAGACGATCAGTATTTACCTGGCTAAAAGAGAAGGATTATAATATCTACTGTTTACAGGAAACCCATTCGACAGTTTTAGATGAAGTTTTGTGGAAAAAGAACTGGGGGGGCAAAATATATTTCTCCCATGGGCAAAGAAATTCAAAAGGGGTGATGGTCTTAATTAACAATAATTTTGATCCAAATGTGCAAATTGTCCAAACAGATCCTCAAGGTAGATGGATTATTTTAAATATGTTATTGGACAATAAACAAATATGGCTTGTTAACCTATACGGTCCGAATAATGATGATCCAAGCTTCTTTGAAAATATATATAAGAATTTATCAACTCTACAAGCAACACTAGACTCTATTATTATAGTGGGAGATTTTAATACGGTCTTAAATACCTCTATAGACCGGAAAGGAAATCACACTACAAACTATCACCCTCCGGCACTTAAGGAAATCATGAATGTCATGGATATATTGGAATTAGTGGATATATGGAGACTTAAATACCCTGATTTAGTGAGATATACATGGCGGAGGCTGAATCAAGCTAGTCGTCTTGACTACTTTCTTATACCATTCTCTCTGGCACCAAAAGTTAAAAAAGTGTTGATAGGGGATAGAATGCGGTCGGATCATCACATAATTGGCATATATATTTCTCTTACAGAATTTCCACGTGGGCGAGGATATTGGAAATTTAATCAAAGTCTACTAGATGATAAATTGTTTAGAACTAGGACAGAAGATTTTATAACTGACTTTTTCAGACATAACATAGGTACAGCAGATCCCCTTATTGTATGGGACACTTTTAAGTGTGCCTTTAGAGGCCATGCAATTCAGTACTCATCTATAAAACAAAAGCAATTTAGATCAAAAGAGTCCATATTAACAAAGGAAATTGAAGGACTAACAGTACAGTTAGATAGCAATAAAAACGGTACCATAGAGGCACAGAATAAGTTAGAGGAAAAACAAAAAGAAATGGAGGAACTTATTCAAGAAAGATCCAGTGTAATATATTATAAAAATAAAGCGAACTGGATGGAATATGGGGAAAAATGCACCAAATTCTTTTTCAATCTTCAATATAGAAATGCTACCAAAAAAAATGTATTAAAACTTGTTACAAATGATGGAGTCACGCATGATTCACCAAAAGATATTTTGAAAGAGGAAGTAAAGTACTTTAAGAATATGTTTTCGTTTCAGGCTCCTCCATCTCCACTAACTGAAACTAATTGTATGGATTTTTTCCCTATTAATAATGTAAAATTAACATCTGTACAGAAAGACTCATGTGAAGGCCAAATTACAGAGGAGGAACTGCTTGATGCAATTGGGGCCTTTAAAGATGGGAAAACTCCAGGGCTGGATGGCATACCAGTGGAAGTATACAAAACTTTTTTTGATATACTCAAAGGACCATTATTAGCTTGTTTTAACCACTCCTATATAAATGGTAGATTATCAGACACGCAACAAGAAGGTCTGATATCGTTATTACTGAAACAGGACCCAAGTGGTATATATAAAGATCCAGTCCAATTAAAAAATTGGAGACCTCTTACACTTCAGTGTTGTGATGCAAAAATCCTAGCAAAATGCGCATAGAATAAAAAAAGTTGTCAGATATTATTCATCCTAATCAGACAGGTTTTTTACATGGACGATACATTGGAGATAATATAAGGCAAGTACTGGAAACAATAGAACACTATGAAATATCGGGGACACCAGGCCTGGTTTTCATAGCTGATTTTGAAAAGGCTTTTGATAAAGTACGACTGGAGTTTATATATAAATGCCTAGAATATTTCAATTTTGGGGAATCTCTTATAATCTCTTATAAAATGGGTTAAAATTATGTATAGTAACCCTAGGTGTAAATAATGGCTACATCTCAGAAAGTTTTAAACTATCTAGAGGAGTAAAACAAGGTTGTCCACTATCGGCATATCTATTTATTATTGCCATCGAAATGTTAGCTGTTAAAATTAGATCAAACATGAATATTAAGGGATTAGAAATCCGTGGCTTAAAAACTAAGGTGTGATTGTACGCTGATGATTCATGTTTTCTTTTAAAACCACAACTAGAGTCTCTCCAGGGCCTCATAGAGGATCTAGATACCTTTGCTATCCTCTCTGGATTAAAACCAAATTATGATAAATGTACCATATTACGTATTGGATCACTAAAAAATACACATTTTATATTGCCATGTAGTTTACCAATTAAATGGTCTGACGGAGATGTGGACATACTCGGTATAAAAATCCCAAAAGAAAGAAATGATCTCACTCCAATAAATTTTTATAGAAAGTTAGCAAAAATAGATAAGATCTTGCTACCATGGAAAGGAAAATACCTGTCTATTTGTGGAAAAATCACCCTGATTAACTCTTTAGTCATATCACAGTTTACCTATTTGCTTATGGTTTTGCCTACACCTAGTGACCTGCTTTTTAAATTATATGAACAAAAAATATTCCATTTTATTTGGAACGGCAAGCCAGATAAAATTAAAAGGGCCTATTTATATAACGAATATGAATTCGGAGGGCAGAAATTATTAAATATTAAAGCATTAGACCTCTCACTAAAGGCATCAGTCATACAAAAGTTATACTTAAATCCAAACTGGTTCTCTAGTAAATTGGTACGAATGTCTCATCCTATATTCAAGAAGGGCCTTTTCCCCTTTATTCAGATTACACCTGCTCACTTTCGGTTGTTTGAAAAGGAAATAATCTCCAAAATATCCTTATTTTTTAAACAAGCCTTAGAAAGTTGGTTGCAATTTCAGTTTAATCCACCTGAAAGGACGGAACAAATAGTACAACAAATATTGTGGTTAAATTCAAATATAGTAATTGATAAAAAAAATGTATTTATTGAAGAAATGTTTAAAAAAGGTATAATTTTTGTGAATGATGTCATAAATAGGACTGGTGGAGTTATGTCACACATGCAGCTAACACAGACATATGGAAATGTCTGCTCTACCCAAAATTACAACCAATTAATTGCAGCATTACCACAAAAATGGAAGAGGCAAGTAGAAGGGGAAAAAAGTAAGGAACTGGTATGTCGGCCCTGTATTAAAGAACATAAATGGTTAAAGAAAAGTGTGATAAATAAAAACATATACCAATTTCATTTAAGGACCAAAAAACTGACAGCTGTGCCATATAAATTGCAAAATAGTTGGGAAGAGATTTTCGATGTACCCATTCCATGGCACATGGTTTATGAATTGATACGCAAAACAACGCCGGATTCAAAACTTCGAATTTTTCAATTTAAAATACTGTACAAAATTCTTGCAACTAATAGAATGTTATATATATGGGGTATACAATCTTCCCAGCTCTGCAGATTCTGTTGTGAGGAGGCAGAGTCATTAGATCATTTATTTTGGTATTGTCCATATGTAGCTCGTTTTTGGTCACAGGTCCAGGAATGGCTGAAGAATTGCAACATTTGCCTAAAACTAACGCTACAGATAGCAATACTGGGGGATTTGAAAAGCCATAGTCAATCAATCAATAATATAATAATTATTTTAGCAAAAATGTTTATTTTTAATTTACAATCTATAGAAGCTATGAGAATAGGAAGGTTCAAGTCTTTTGTGAAGCATCACAGCACAGTTGAAAAATATATGGCAAATAAAAATCCGAAATGGATGATGTTGGAAGATAGATGGGAGGGGTTGAGTGGAACTGAAGGGTGGGACTAATAACAAGATAAACAATGTAGGGCATACGGGATCTGTGAAATGTGTATAGGTGCGGAGCTTTTGTGAAATAGCACAGTTACAAGTGGAAATAAAATTGGATGGACAACAGAAATAGAGGAAGGACTAAGAACAAATAAGAGAGAACTATTGTAAAGTGGACTGTGTCTGTAAGATGGGTATAAGATGTATAAATTGAAGGTAAAAGCAGAAGTGTTTATTAGTTTACTCCAATTGGGGGATCGGTGGTAGGGTGCGGGGAATAATAATAAAGGTATATTCTTTAAAAAAGTATGTATGTCTATATAGGTATGTGTATGTATATATGTGTATATGTATGCATGCGTGTATGGATATATATATTTACCCAAAAAAATATGGGGGATTGGAAATGATGCAGACAATTACATTGGAAGCAACATTCTTTCCGCAAGATTAAGCTGATCCTCTCCCCCAAAAGAAAGAAAAGAAAAAAAGAAAAAAAAAAGAACTAGTGTATCTATCATTTCCTATACAACATGTATTTTTTAGTTATGTTTATGAATAGCTTTTTGGTCAGAAAAAGTGTCAGAAAAATATCCGGACGTTGTGGGAAAAAGTAGCTACGTTAGCACAATGTATAACCACTGATTTCAGCTCTAAATATGCACATTTTCGAACAAAACATAAGTGTATGTATAACCTGATGTTATAGGACTGTCATCTGATGAAGCGTATCAAGGTTAGTCAAAAATTATATATCTTTTGCTGGTTTGTTACGATCGCTAACTTTTGCTACCGGGGAATGGCTTGTGTTTCTGGCTATTGTGGTAAGCTAATATAACGCTATATTGTGTTTTCGCTGTAAAACACTTAATAAATTGGAAATATTGGCTGGATTCACAAGATGCTTGTCTTTCATTTGCTGTACACTATGTATTTTTCAAAAATGTTTTATGATGAGTATTTAGGTATTTGACATTGGTGTCTGTAATTATTCTGGCTGCTTTCGGTGCAATTTCTGATTGTAGCTGCAATGTAAACTATGATTTATACCTGAAATATGCACATTTTTCGAACAAAACATAGATTTATTGAATAACATGTTATAAGACTGTCATCTGATGAAGTTGTTTGTTGGTTAGATCTTGGTTAGTTAGGTTGGTTTTGTGCATGCTACCTGTGCTGTGAAAAATGTCTGTCCTTTTTTGTATTTGGTGGTGAGCTAACATAAATATACGTGCTGTTTTCGCTGTAAAACATTTTAAAAATCGGACATGTTGGCTGGATTCACAAGATGTGTACCTTTCATTTGCTGTATTGGACTTGTTAATGTGTGAAAGTTAAATATTTCAAAAAAATATATTTTGAATTTCGCGCCCTGCACTTGAAGTGGCTGTTGTCATATTGTGGCCGGCCTCGGGCTTGCAGCCAGATGAAGTTAACTGTGATTGTTTTCTTAAGGCGTATATGTATTGTGTCTGTGTAGTTGTTAATACGGTGTGTTAAAAGTTTAAGCATACTGTGTTTGTCTATTGTTGTGACCTAGATGAAGATCAGGTAAAATTTTATGACCAATTTATGCAGAAATCTAGGTAATTCCAAGGGGTTCACACTTTTCCTTGCCACTGTATATGTTTATTTCTTTGTATTGAAAACAGGGCTCTACTGCAAATGAGACATTGGTCCTAGTTGATCATGTTTAAATAAAATTAAAATGTAAGTACACCCGCTGGACACTAGTTTATCGTAGGACCTTACCTCCACTTTATCTCCTTAATGCTGAGTACCAAGCAGACACTCATCAGGTAACATTGTACAGCCTTTCATATGACTCTGTGGGGGATCAAACTCTCAAACTTCCAATCTCAGGGTGGACACTAACCACAAGGCCACTGGTGAATTCTAAAAGACGCCACAGTTAATGATAAAAGATGTCGAACTACATTATATATCAAACTTCCTTGACTGACGAAACAAAATCTGAGGGAGTTGTAGGTAGGTAGTTCTGATGACCTCTGATCTCCTGTGTCATGTGTTGAGAGCTAAGGCAAAACACAGTTCCTGTCATCTGTTTCTGGTCCTAATGGCCATGGCCAGCGCTGACAATACTTCTTGAATATGTTTGTGTGAGAGATAACAGGTCAACTACCAAAACTGTGGGGGGGCTGTCTTTACCTTTGTTCGCCCAGTTCAGTCTTTCTATCTCCTTCTGTAGCTGGTCTCTCTCTGTAGTCCTGGTATTTAGACTATTCTGTAGCTGGTTTCTCTCTGCATCTGTAAAAGGGGAAAAATCTATCAAAATGTGTAACAGTCAAAACATTGACTACAATTATTTTAATTAATTTTTTCACTTACAGAAATTCAACAGGTCTATGATCAAAGCCAGTAGAACACACACTGCAGCAACTCTGGAGGGTCTCCTCCACCACTGAAAATGTACTGAATCACAAGTTATTAAAGTCAGATCTTTGGTAGTGTGTTAATGTGTTTTACTGTATCATCATGAGCTGGATTCTGCGGGAACAGGATCCGGCACATCTCAGTTTTGGACTGATGGACTCCTGAACCTATCTGGCTGGATCCGCTACCTTTCTTGGCATGAAAAATATTTGTTAATGTTTGCAATGTGAAAACTCAAATTAAAGCGCTCAAAGTTAATTTTAGTTTCCTCAATATTAGCAGAGGGTAGTGTAGGTAGAGGTAAGGTAGAGGCAGGTAGTCTCAATATTAACAGAGGACACTGTAGGTAGGGGTACGGTAGAGACAGGTAGCCTCAATATTAACAGAGGGCACTGTAGTTAGGGGTAAGGTAGAGGCAGGTAGCCTCAATTTTAACAGAGGACACTGTAGGTAGGGGTACGGTAGAGGCAGGTAGCCTCAATATTAACAGAAGGTACTGTAGGTAGGGGTAAGGTAGAGGCAGGTAGTCTCAATATTAACAGAGGGTACTGTAGGTAGGGGTAAGGTAGAGGCAGGTAGTCTCAATATTAACAGAGGACACTGTAGGTAGAGGTAAGGTAGAGGCAGGTAGCCTCACTATTAACAAAGGGTACTGTAGTTAGGGGTAAGGTAGAGGCAGGTAGTCTCAATATTAACAGAGGGTACTGTAGGTAGGGGTAAGGTAGAGGCA
The DNA here is from genome assembly GCF_029448725.1 of Salvelinus fontinalis. Classification (NCBI taxonomy): domain Eukaryota; kingdom Metazoa; phylum Chordata; class Actinopteri; order Salmoniformes; family Salmonidae; genus Salvelinus; species Salvelinus fontinalis. The sequence goes on from NW_026600220.1 coordinate 746,111, forward strand.
GGTAGTCTCAATATTAACAGAGGACACTGTAGGTAGAGGTAAGGTAGAGGCAGGTAGCCTCACTATTAACAGAGGGTACTGTAATCAAATCAAATGTTATTTGTCACATACACATGGTTAGCAGATGTTAATGCGAGGGTAGCGAAATGCTTGTGCTTCTAGTTCCAACAATGCAGTAATAACCAACGAGTAATCTAACCTAACAATTCCACAACTACTACCTTATACACACAAGTGTAAAGGGATAAAGAATATGTACATAAAGATATATGAATGAGTGATGGTACAGAACAGCATAGGCAAGATGCAGTAGATGGTATAGAGTACAGTATATACATATGAGATGAGTAATGTAGGGTATATAAACATAAAGCGGCATAGTTTAAAGTGGCTAGTGATACATGTATTACATAAAGATGGCAAGATGCAGTAGATATAGAGTACAGTATATACATATACATATGAGATGATTAATGTAGGGTATGTAAACATTATATTAAGTGGCATTGTTTAAAGTGGCTAGTGATACATTTTTACATACATTTCCATCAATTCCCATTATTAAAGTGGCTGGAGTTGAGTCAGTATGTTGGCAGCGGCCGCTAAATGTTAGTGGTGGCTGTTTAACAGTCTGATGGCCTTGAGATAGAAGCTACTGTAGGTAGAGGTAAGGTAGAGATAGGCAGCCTCAATATTAACAGAGGGTACTGTAGGTAGGGGTAAGGTAGAGGCAGGTAGCCTCAATATTAACAGAAGGTACTGTAGGTAGGGGTAAGGTAGAGGAAGGTAGCCTCAATATTAACAGAGGACACTGTAGGTAGAGGTAAGGTAGAGGCAGGTAGTCTCAATATTAACAGAGGGTACTGTAGGTAGAGGTAAGGTAGAGGCAGGTAGTCTCAATATTAACAGAGGGTACTGTAGGTAGGGGTAAGGTAGAGGCAGGTAGCCTCAATATTAACAGAGGGTACTGTAGGTAGGGGTAAGGTAGAGGCAGGTAGTCTCAATATTAACAGAGGGTACTGTAGGTAGGGGTAAGGTAGAGGCAGGTAGCCTCAATATTAACAGAGGGTACTGTAGGTAGGGGTAAGGTAGAGGCAGGTAGCCTCAATATTAACAGAGGGTACTGTAGGTAGGGGTAAGGTAGAGGCAGGTAGCCTCAATATTAACCGAGGGCACTGTAGGTAGGGGTAGAGGCAGGTAGCCTCAATATTAACAGAGGACACTGTAGGTAGGGGTAAGGTAGAGATAGGCAGGCTCGAGGTTACAGTGTTGGGCCAGAAACCGAAAGGTTGCAGGTTTGAATACCGGAGCAGACAAGGTGAAAAATAGGTTGTGCCCTTGAACAAGGCACTTCATCCTAATTCCTCCAGGGGCGCTGTACGTTGGAGACATTGTGATCATTGTCAAGAAGTCACACCCATCCCACTGGCGTTAGAAGTTCAGAGTGAGAAAGACTATATAGAAATAATTAATTAATGAAATGATGAGGATTTCTATCCTCTTTAACAGGAGGAAAAGTAGAATAGTAGTCAAAGATAATGTACATTTACATCCCATACTGACACATCTATTATGATTACTTTATTCACCTTTATTTAACCAGGTAGGCTAGTGTCGTAGTCTACTATCCATTATGATCCATTATTACTTCAGTCATTTTGATAACTAGTTAAAATGTAATAAACTTTAACACCAAACAGAATACTTTAGTAGGGGAATTCCTTACTTGTGGTGAGGGTTGTCGACACCAGTTGACTTTTCTTTCCATTTCCCAGCACAGTGCAGACAGTGACAGAGTACTGAGTACCACATTGCAGGTCAGAGAGACTGATGCTGTGTGAAGATGTGGTAGTGAAGTGTGGTTTTGTCCCTGGACAGCGGTAGGAGATCTGGTAATGATGTTGGGTTTGTTCCAATCCTGGTGGCTGGTTCCAGCTCACAGCAGCTGATGTGGTGTCCACTGAGTCAACAGTCAGCTGGTCTGGAGCAGGAAGTACTAAGGGAAAATATATTATTATCAGGGCTACAGTTTAACTACAGAAATATACTGCAGGAAGAAAAGTAGAATAGTAGACAAAGTACTAAAGGCCAGCTTGCAATTCCTTTAGATCTGGGAAGAAATAAGTTAAAAACAGACGTCACACAACAGAAGTTGGATTTGTAAAGTAACACAGATGAAGGGTGTCTGCTATATTCATTTAGTTGGATTTGTAAAGTAACACAAATGAAGGGTTTCTGCTATATTCATTTAGTAGGATTTGTAAAGTAACACAAATGAAGGGTTTCTGCTATATTCATTTAGTAGGATTTGTAAAGTTACACAAATGAAGGGTTTCTGCTATATTCATTTAGTAGGATTTGTAAAGTAACACAAATGAAGGGTTTCTGCTATATTCATTTAGTAACGGTGTTGTCCTGCAGACAGATTGTTGCCGCCACACCAAAGATAAATAAATATAAATGAAAAGAATGTAATTCTAGATCCCCTCCACAATAAATAGTGTTTTACACTGTACTACTGATAAAGTTAAAGCAAGCAGAGGCAGATCAACTCCTTGACATAATGACTCACAGGAAGGGAAGAAAGCCTGAATTCAGACACTGTATTATAAACAACGTTTAATGATTTCAGCACCAAACTGCATGATGAGATCTGGGGAATTCACCATCATATATTTATCATCAGGGAAGATACTGGACCTTTACATCCCATGCTGACTGTTACGGGTTTCGGTTCTGTTACGAGTTTCAGTTTCTCTATCCATTTAGAGTTGACTAGGTTGGGCGCTCTGATTGGAGTCACCTCGTTAGTCAGTATGTGTTACAGCTGTGATGGCCCTGCTGGTTTTTAAGAGCTGCTGGTCCTGCTGGTATTTAAGAGCTGCTGGCCCTGCTGGTATTTAAGAGCTGCTGGCCCTGCTGGTATTTAAGAGCTGCTGGCCCTGCTGGTATTTAAGAGCTGCTGGCCCTGATGGTATTTAAGAGCTGCTGGCCCTGCTGGTAATTAAGAGCTGCTGGTCCTGTTGGTATTTAAGAGCTGCTGGTCCTGTTGGTTTTTAACCTTTCTGGACTACCCATCCCGGATCCGGGAGCATCCTCATCAAAAAAGCTGACTAGCATAGCCTAGCCTAACGCGACAGGGATATCATATAATATAATTTCATGAAATCACAAGTCCAATACAGCAAATGAAAGATCTTGTGAATCTTGTGAATCCAGCCATCATTTCCGATTTTTTAAATGTTTTACAGCGAAAACACAATATAGCATTATATTAGCTTACCACAATAGCCAAACACACAACCGCATTTATTCACCGCATAGATAGCATTCGCAAAAACCAGCAAAAGATATAAAATTAATCACTAACCTTGAACAACTTCATCAGATGACAGTCTTATAACATCATGTTATATAATACATTTATGTTTTGTTCGAAAATCTGCATATTTGAGGTATAAATCGTGGTTTTACATTGCAGCCACCATCACAAATAGCACCAAAACATCCAGAATAATTATAGAGAGCAACGTGAAATGCATAAATACTCATCATAAAACATTTATGAAAATACATGGTGTACAGCAAATGAAAGATAAACATCTTGTGAATCCAGCCAATATTTCCGATTTTTTAAGTGTTTTACAGCGAAAACACAATATATATTTCTATTAGCTCACTACAGTAGCCAAACACACAACGCAATTTACTCCCCGCCAAAATAGCTTTCACAAAACCCACAAATAGATATAAAATGAATCACTAACCTTTGGACAACTTCATCAGATGACAGTCTTATAACATGTTATACAATACATTTATGTTTTGTTCGAAAATGTGCTTATTTAGAGCTGCAAATCGTGGTTTTACATTGTGAATACGTAGCCACAATGCACCAAAATGTCCGGAGATATTTTGGACAGTCACCTAATCTAACCAAAGAACTCATCATAAACTTTACTAAAAAATACATGTTGTACAGCAAATGAAAGATACACTGGTTCTTAATGCAACCGCTGTGTTAGATTTTTTAAAATAACTTTACTACAACATACAGCATGCAATATTGTGAGACAGCGCTCACCTATTCTCCGCCTTGTTGGAGCCAACATATTACACAAAAATACGAAATAACATCATAAATATTCTCTTACTTTTGATGATCTTCCATCAGAATGTTGTGCAAGGAGTCCTAGTTCCAGAATAAATCGTTGTTTGGTTTTAGAATGTCCATTTCTTCTGTCGAATTAGCAACTTTGGCTAGCCATGTGGAGCTCACGTGTCCAAGAAATCGTTGCGCCTGGAACGAAAAATTCCAAAATTCCCAATAAACCTTGAATAAACTGGTCAAACTCGGTTGAAAATCCTACTTTATGATGTTCTTCTCATACGGATCCAATAAAATCAGAGCCGGAGCAATTCGTTGTGTATACCGAACGCTTTTCAGAAGACAATGTGAGGTTCCCCGGCGCGCAGTTGAAAACTGACAAAAGAACGGACCTGTCACTCCAAAAGCTCTCATTCGGCCTCAGATCAAGCTAGACACCCCATTCAACCTTCTACTGCCTGTTGACATCTAGTGGAAGGCGTATGAAGTGCATACAGATCCATACATATAAGCCAGTTGAATAGGCAGGCCCTGACACAGAGCCCCACTTTCAGAATTTTCACTTCCTGTCTGGAAGTTTGCTGCCAAATGAGTTCTGTTTTACTCACAGATATAATTCAAACAGTTTTAGAAACTTCAGAGTGTTTTCTATCCAATAGTAATAATAATATGCATATTGTATGATCTAGAACAGAGTACGAGGCCGTTTAATTTGGGCACGATTTTTTCCCAAAGTGAAAACAGCGCCACCTATTAAGAAGAAGTTTTAAGAGCTGCTAGTCCAGTGCATCAGATGGAGAGATGAGCTACACCTCATGTTAGGGTGGCCACAGCATTTAGCCAGAAACTCCTGTTTATTTAACTACATATCCTTTTTACTCCAGATCCTGAGTTGATGTAGGTTTTTCTTTTCAGAGGTAAATCTTAGTGGGCATCCATGTTGGAGATAACATTGACTGATAACATACCAGTGGCAAAGAGATACAACGGTGTGCCACGCCCCTTGTATGCTGAGGTGAAGCGCCACCTTCAGGGGCACCTGAACAAAAACTTCATCATACGCATCACCTCTGGTCTGTGTATGGAAAAGGATGGGAGTTTAAGACTTTGTGTTGATTACAGGGGATTGAACAAGAAGACTGTTCTTGACAGGCATCCCATACCCCGTATACAGGAAATACTTGATGGTTTGGGAGGAAACTCATGGTTTACAGTTTTAGATCAAGGAAAGGCATACCACCAAGGCTTTGTGGGAGAAGAGTCCAGAAAATGCACTGCCTTCAGCACCCCTTGGGCCTTATATGAATGGAATAGAATTCCCTTTGGCTTTCTGCCTTCCAACGAAGCATTGAGGAAAGTTTAGAGGGTTTAAGAGTGAGAATCTGTATACCATATTTGGATGATATTCTTATTTTTAGTCAGTCATTTAACAGCAAAATAAATAGGGTATTAAACTCAGGGCTGATGTGTGACCTATTCAAGAATGAGGTCCGTTTTTTAGGAACAATTATTTCTGCTGAGGGTTACAGAATGTATGTTAAAGAAATTGTAGCAGTGCAAGAACTGGTAAACAGGCCACCAACAAACGTGAGAGAGCTAAGGAAACTACTGGGGTTTCTAGGGTAATACAGGGGTTATGTACATAACTTCTCACAACATGCTAAATGTCTCTATGACTTACTAGCAGATAAGTCGGAGACCCCAGCATCCGGGAAGCAAGGGACCAAGGTATCTATGCAGTCGGGACAGGCTCTGCCCCACCAGACAGTTCTATGGGAGGATGCTCATTAGAGAGCATTAGAACACTTGGTGAGTGTGTTGACTAATCCACCTGTGCTTGCTTACCCTCAAATGGGCAGTGACTGAGCGGTTCCGAGATGACCTACTTTTCCCTATTGCTTGTTTGGGGCTACGAGTACATTTGAGTTATTTCAGATAACTTTACAAAATGTGCACAAGCCTACCGCACCAGAAATAAGTCAGGGAAAACTGCAGCAAAAAAAGCTTTTGATTATTCTTTCCCAAAGTTTGGCTTTGTGTCAAAAATCCATAATGATCAGGGAAGAGAGTTTGAAAAGCAGTTATTCAGAGCCTTGCAGAACTGTACGGGAATAGCCAATTCCAGAACCTCTCCATATCATCCACAGGGGATTCCGGTGGAGAGATTTAACCGTTCACTGTTGTCAATGATGCGCACACTAGATGAAGAGAAAAAGGCCAACTGAGGTGATTATCTGAACAAGCTCATTCATTCATATAATTGTATCACCAGTGATGCTACTGGGTTCTTACTGTATTTCCTGCTCTTTGGAAGGGCTCCACTGCTACCTGTTGACCTTGTCTTTGGGTTACAGATAAAGGAACAGGAGAAATCATACCAGGATTATGCTAAGAAGTGGCAGCAACAGATGGCGGAAGTCTATAACATCGCCATTAGAAACATGGAGAAATCAACAGCAAAGGGAAAAGCCCACTATGATTGTAGGAAAATGAGTTCAGTTCTGGTCTCAGGGGATCGTGTACTGGTGAGGAACATGTCAGAACGTGGGGGGCCGGGAAAGCTAAGATCACACTGGGAGGACCAAATACATGTGGTGGTGACCAGGAAAGGTGATGACAGCCCTGTCTATGAGGTCCGGGTTCTGCATCGCAATATGCTCATGTCATGTAATTCCCTACCATTTGAGGAAACTGTTGAAACTAGAGGTCGACCGATTATGATTATTCAACGCCGATACCGATACCGATTATTGGGGGACCAAAAAAGTCAGATGCCGATTAATCGGACGATTTTTTCTTTTTTATTTGTAATAATGACAATTACAACAATACTGAATGAACACTTATTTTAACTTAATATATTACATCAATAAAAATCTATTTAGCCTCAAATAAATAATGAAACATGTTCAATTTGGTTTAAATAATGCAAAAACAAAGTGTTGGAGAAGAAAGTAAAAGTGCAATATGTGCAATGTAAGAAAGCTAACGTTTAAGTTCCTTGCTCAGAACATGAGAACATATGAAAGCTGGTGGTTCCTTTTAACATGAGACTTCAATATTCCCAGGTAAGAGGTTTTAGGTTGTAGTTAATATAAGACTATTTCTCTCTACCATATGTATTCCATATACCTTTGACTATTGGATATTCTTATAGGCACTTTAGTATTGCCAGTGTAACAGTATAGCGTCCGTCCCTCTCCTCGCTCCTACCTGGGCTCGGAACGGGGAAAAAAACAAAAACAACAGCCACCCTCGAAGCAGCGTTACCCATGCTGAGCAAGGGGAACATCTACTCCAAGTCTCAGAGCGAGTGACATTTTAAACGCTATTAGCGCGCACCCCGATAACTAGCTAGCCATTTCACATCGGTTACACCAGCCTAATCTCGGGAGTTGATAGGCTTGAAGTCATAAACAGTGCAGTGAAGAGCTGCTGGCAAAACGCACGAAAGTGCTGTTTGAATGAATGCTTACGAGCCTGCTGCTGCATACCATCGCTCAGGCAGACTGCTCTATCAAATCATAGACTTAATTATAACATAATAACACACAGAAATACGAGCCTTTGGTCATTAATATGGTCGAATCCGGAAACTTTCATTTCAAAAACAAAATGTTTATTATTTCAGTGAAATACGGAACCATTCCGTATTTTATCTAACTGGTGGCATCCATAAGTCTAAATATTGCTGTTACATTGTACAACCTTCAATGTTATGTCATAATTACGTACAATTCTGGCAAATTAGTTCGCAACGAGTCAGGCTGCCCAAACTGTTGCATATACCCTGACTCTGCGTGCAATGAACGCAAGAGAAGTGACACAATTTCACCTGGTTAATATTGCCTGCTAACCTGGATTTCTTTTAGCTAAATATGCAGGTTTAAAAATATATACTTCTGTGTATTGATTTTAAGAAAGGCATTGATGTTTATGGTTAGGTACACGTTGGAGCAACGAGTCCTTTTTCCGCACCGCATCGATTATATGCAACACAGGACACGCTAGATAACTACACATGGTTGATGATATTACTAGTTTAACTAGTGATTGATTGATTGTTTTTTTTATAAGATAAGTTTAATGCTAGCTAGCAACTTACCTTGGCTTCTTACTGCATTTGCGTAACAGGCAGGTTCCTCGTGGAGTGCAATGAGAGGCAGGTGGTTAGAGCGTTGGACTAGTTAACTGTAAGGTTGCAAGATTGAATCCCCGAGCTGACTGAACAATTGCCCCTGAACAAGGCAATTAACCCACCGTTCCTAGGCCGTCATTGAAAATAAGAATGTATTCTGAACTGACTTGCCTAGTTAAATAAAGGTGTAAAAAATAAAAAAAAATGGGAAGAATGTTGAGACAGAGCTCAGATGAGGATTCTTATCCAGTATTCATCAATAGGTCATGAGGGTATGACTTTAAACATCTGCTATCCGAGCAGCTAACCGATCGCTGCAGCTGTACATAGTCCATCGGTATATAGCCCACCCAATTTACCTACCTCACCCCCCATACTGCTTTTATTAATTTACTTTTCTGCTCTTTTGCACACCAGTATCTCTACTTGCACATGATCATCTGATGATTTATCACTCGTGTTAATCTGCTAAATTGTAATTATTCGATTTATTGCCTACCTCCTCATGCCTTTTGCACACATTGTATATAGATTCTCTTTTTTTCTACCATGTTATTGACTTGTTTATTGTTTACTCCATGTGTAACTCTGTGTTGTTGTCTGTTCACACTGCTATGCTTTATCTTGGCCAGGTCGCAGTTGCAAATGAGAAGTTGTTCTCAACTAGCCTACCTGGTTAAATAAAGGTGAAATAAAAAAAATAAAAAAGAGAGCAGACAGAAGCACACAGCTAGTATCAGATAATAGTGAGGAATGGGGTCAGACTGATAGAATATTAACAGAGGGTACTGTAGTTGGGGGTAAGGTAGAGGCAGGTAGTCTCAATATTAACAGAGGGTACTGTTAAGTTTATGTTTTAAGTATCCCTATACTTCTGTTATTACGGGGCTATCACTCAGTCAAGAGTGCGCATGCGCAGGGAGTCAGTTCGTTGATGGACCTAGCCTTGAGTGTAATGGCTACCTTGTAGTGTGTTCATACGGTATAGTAAACTTTGTTAAACTGGAACCTTGTCGTTGTGTCATTTCGAGTTAACATTGGTAGCAGAGGATGGTTAATAACTACAATGTGCCACCTTGCTTCGACGAGAAGAGGTCGTACGAAAGTTGAAAAAATGAACTTGCAATCTGCACACGAGTTACTAACCTGGACGTGAAAAAGCAAGCACTTGCGGTGGTATTATCGCTTGAGGGAAGAGCGAGAGATACAGCACTGGAAATATCCGTTGAGGATTTGAACAAGGATGACGGTATGGGAACTTTGATCACAGCACTGGATTCTGTATTTCTTAAAGAAGAGAAAGACCGTGCCTACGAGGCATTTTCAAACTTTGACAGTGTTACGAGAGATATTTCGGTTGCAATGACGGACTACATCATTAATTTCGAACAGAGGTACAATAGGATGCGCAAGTACGACATGGTTCTCCCGGATGCAGTGTTAGCTTTCAAGTTGCTAGATACTGCCTGTCTAGATGGTAGGGAGAAACAGTTGGCGTTGACTGCTTGTACTGTGCTGACTTTTGCATCAATGAAGTCTGCACTAAAAATAATATTTGGTGAAAAGACGTCTGTCGCGCCAATAACAGATGGAATGCAAGTGAGTGACGCAGCATATTACACTGAGCAGCAGAGAAAAGGCACCACCAAGTCACGTTCAAGACAACCAGAAGAGGGCGCCATTTTCCGGCACAAATCCACTGGACAAAAATGGAAGGAGATCAAAATGTGCTATTTGTCATAGCACTTACCATTGGGTTAAAGACTGTCCTCATGAAAATGAACAAGTTAAACTAACAGATGAAAATGTAAACACAGAGATAGAGCAGTGTAACATTACACTGTTTTCAAATGAATCTGCTTCTGATACTGAGATTTTTATAGTTGAATCCTTAGGATCCGCTGTGATTGATACTGCATGTACATGGACAGTGTGTGGTGCAAAATGGCTTGATAGCTATGTCAGTGAACGAAATATGAAAGAAGTACAAAATATAATTGACACACCAAGCAACAGAGCTTTCAAATTTGGAGATGGGAGAATTGTCCATTCTACCAAGAGCGTTAAGATACCAGCAAAAATTGGTCAGACTAAGTGTCACATTGAAACAGAGGTGGTCCCTACAAATATCCCCTTACTATTAAGTAAAGCTTCCCTCAAGAAGGCAGAGGCTGTACTAGACATAAAAAATGACAAGGCAGTGATGTTTAAACAACCAGTGACTCTTGAACTTACTACCTCAGGCCACTATTGTGTAAACATTTTAGACAAAGACATCACACAGAGTCCATGCAAAAATGAGATTCTGACTGACACAGAGCACATGGAGATTCTGACAGTCACAGAGAACATGAGCACTAAAGAAAAACACAAAGTATTGTTAAAGCTTTACAAACAGTTTGGACATGATACAGTTGACAGACTTCAGAAGTTACTCAGCAGTTCAGGGAATAATGATGATGAGAAGTACGAAACTGGAAACAAAGTGTACTACAAACGAGTTGACTGTCAAGAGTGGAAAGGACCGGGAGTAGTCATTGGTCATGATGGTGTGGTGATATTTGTGAGGCACGGAGGCATCATTGTCAGGGTGCATCATTCAAGATTGCGGAAAGTAAATGATCAACAAGATAGAGGGGCTGTTGCTGAGAATCAGTCTCCTAATGAAAATGACAAAAAGGACACAGTAACAGACACAAACCTACCAGATGTCGCATTCAATGATATGGACACTGAAACTGACACAGGAAATGGAGCAGAGACCTTCAACCATGCCACAGGTAATACTGTTGAGCGTTCAAATGAGGAAAAAATTCAACAACAGCCACATGTGTTAAGAGAACATGGTTGTTCCAATCTGAAAACTGGACAAACTGTTAAATACATGGACAGAGAAAGTGGTATTCCACATACAGCAACCGTCATTGGAAGAGCAGGAAAAGCAAAATACAAGAACTGGTACAACTTGCAGTACTCTGAACCAGCTACACTTTCTGGTACAACGGGGTCAGCTGACCTGTCACTTGTAGATAATCTCAGAATTTAACCAAAGGAAAATCGAGAAAAACAGAATGACATTCAAAATTATGTACCTGAAACAAAGGACGTGTCATTTGACTCAGCTAAGCTAGATGAGCTCAGTAATTGGAGGAAAAATGGAGTGTTTGAGGAAGTCAAAGACATTGGCCAAAAATGCGTCTCAACAAGGTGGGTGTGTACCCTTAAAGAATCCTTAACTGGAATAGTGCCTAAAGCACGTCTAGTGGCTAGAGGTTTTGAGGAGCTGGCTGCTAAAGAACTCACAAAAGACTCACCGACATGCGCCTCAGAGTCACTCAGATTGCTAATGTCAGTGATCTGACAGAAAAAAATGGAAACTTAATTCCATAGACATCAAATCTCCATTTTTGCAGGGAACAGAGCTGTCAAGGGACATTCACATCCGACCTCCGCCTGAAGCTAAAAGCGAAGGAACACTGGAAACTAAAAAAGTGTGTGTATGGACTGGCAGATGAATCACTCTACTGGTACAACAAAGTCAAGGCAACAATGCTGAATACAGGTGGAAAAATGTCACAAGTGGACCCTGCAGTCTTCTATTGGCTTGATCAAGACTGCAATGTGACTGGAGTACTTGCCTGTCATGTTGATGACTTTATCTGGGGTGGCTCACAGACCTTTGCTTCAACTGTGATTCCTCACCTCAAAGCTGTTTTTTAGGTTGGCCGTGAGGAGCATGATCATTTTTGTTATGTTGGCATAGAGTTTATTACAGTTGATGGGAAAATACTGATGCAACAGGGGAGCTATATCAAGAATCTTCAACCCATCCACATGGATTCATCAAGAGCCGTACAAAGAAATTCCCCTCTATGTGGAATTGAAGCTGGTCAATTGAGGTCAAAGATAGGTCAAATTTTATGGGCTGCGGCACTTTCTACCTGTAGTTTGTGTCACTGACAACTACTCATTAGTTGATGCTGTGAAGTCAACAAAGTCTGTCACAGAGAAAAGACTTCAAGATTAGCAGCATCAAGGAACTTATTCAAGCACAAAGGAACAGCTTGCTGACTGTCTGAATAAAAAGGAGCATCCGGTCTTGTGCTCCTACAGGCTCTCAGTAATGGAAAGTGGCAGCTTGAGTAAGTAATACAAATAAAAACTGTCACACAACCCATTTGTAATGGGGATCTTGAATAATACTTGGACATTTAATTATGTTGTTGATGTTTTATTTGTCTTTAAAGAAAAGGGGGAGATTGTTAAGTTTATGTTTTAAGTATCCCTATACTTCTGTTATTACGGGGCTATCACTCAGTCAAGAGTGCGCATGCGCAGGGAGTCAGTTCGTTGATGGACCTAGCCTTGAGTGTAATGGCTACCTTGTAGTGTGTTCATACGGTATAGTAAACTTTGTTAAACTGGAACCTTATCGTTGTGTCATTTCGAGTTAACAGGTACTGTAGGTAGGGGTAAGGTAGAGGCAGGTAGTATCAATATTAACAGAGGGTACTGTAGGTAGGGGTAGAGGCAGGTAGCCTCAATATTAACAGAGGACACTGTAGGTAGGGGTAAGGTAGAGGCAGGTAGCCTCAATATCAACAGAGGGTAGTGTAGGTAGGGGTAAGGTAGAGGCAGGTAGTATCAATATTAACAGAGGGTACTGTAGGTAGGGGTAGAGGCAGGTAGCCTCAATATTAACAGAGGACACTGTAGGTAGGGGTAAGGTAGAGGCAGGTAGCCTCAATATCAACAGAGGGTAGTGTAGGTAGGGGTAAGGTAGAGACAGGTAGCCTCAATATTAACAGAGGGTACTGTAGGTAGGGGTAAGGTAGAGGAAGGTAGCCTCAATATCAACAGAGGGTACTATTAGGTAGGGGTAAGGTAGAGGCAGGTAGCCTCAATATTAACAGAGGGTACTGTAGGTAGGGGTAGAGGCAGGTAGCCTCAATATTAACAGAGGACACTGTAGGTAGGGGTAGAGGCAGGTAGTATCAATATTAACAGAGGGTACTGTAGGTAGGGGTAGAGGCAGGTAGCCTCAATATTAACAGAGGACACTGTAGGTAGGGGTAAGGTAGAGGCAGGTAGCCTCAATATCAACAGAGGGTAGTGTAGGTAGGGGTAAGGTAGAGACAGGTAGCCTCAATATTAACAGAGGGTAGTGTAGGTAGGGGTAAGGTAGAGGAAGGTAGCCTCAATATCAACAGAGGGTACTATTAGGTAGGGGTAAGGTAGAGGCAGGTAGCCTCAATATTAACAGAGGGTACTGTAGGTAGGGGTAAGGTAGAGACAGGTAGCCTCAATATTAACAGAGGGTACTGTAGGTAGGGGTAGAGGCAGGTAGCCTCAATATTAACAGAGGACACTGTAGGTAGGGGTAAGGTAGAGATAGGCAGGCTCGAGGTTACAGTGTTGGGCCAGAAACCGAAAGGTTGCAGGTTTGAATACTGGAGCGGACAAGGTGAACAATATGTTGTACCCTTGAACAAGGCACTTCATCCTAATTCCTCCGGGAGCGCTGTATGGAGCGCTGTACGTTGGAGACATTGTGATCATTGTCAAGAAGTCACACCCATCCCACTGGCGTTAGAAGTTCAGAGTGAGAAAGTTTAGACTATATAGAAATAATTAAATCATGAAATTACGAGGATTTCTATCCTCTTTAACAGGAGGAAAAGTAGAATAGTCAAAGACAACGTACCTTTACATCCCATGCTGACACATCCATTATGATTACTTCAGTCATTTTGATAACTAGTTGATAAATTTAATAAACTTTAACACCAAACAGAATACTTAAGTAGGGTAATTCCTTACTTGTGGTGAGGGTTGTTGACACCAGTTGACTTTGCTTTCCATTTTCCAGCACAGTGCAGACAGTGACGGAGTACTGAGTACCACATTGCAGGTCAGAGAGAGTGATGCTGGGTGAAGATGTGGTAGTGTAGTGGGGTTTTGTCCCTGGACAGTGGTAGGAGATCTGGTAATGATGTTGGGTTTGTTCCAATCCTGGTGGCTGGTTCCAGCTAACAGCAGCTGATGTGGTGTCTACTGAGTCAACAGTCAGCTGGTCTGGAGCAGGAAGTACTAAAGGAAAATAGAATATTGTCAGGGCTACAGTTTAACTCCAGAAATAAAATGAAGGAAGAAAAGTAGAAGAACAGTCGTAAAGTAGAAAAGGCTGCCTGCAATTCCTTTAGATATGGGAAGAAATAAGCTAAAAACGTAAGTCACACAACAGAAGTTGGATTTGTAAAGTTACACAAATGAAGGGTTTCTGCTACATTCATTTAGTAATGGTGTTGTCCCGCTGCCTGGAAAGGTGAATTTTTAGAAGTAGAAGCTCACATTGTTTGGTACAGACCTGGATAGTAAGACAGAACTCTGCAGGTTATCTTTGTAGTAGATTGCAACACCGCCACCTTTGGCAGTTCTATCTTGGCAGAACATTTTATAGTTAGGGATGAAAATGTCAGGGTTTTTGGTGGTTTTCCTAAGCCAGGATTCAGACACGGCTAAGACATCCGGGTTGGCAGAGTGTGATAAAGCAGTGAGTAAAACAAACTTAGGGAGTAGGCTTCTAATGTTAACATGCATGAAACTAAGGCTTTTACGGTTGCAGAACTTAACAAATGAGAGCACCTGGGGAGTGGGAGTGGAGCTAGGCACTGCAGGTTCTGGATTAACCTCTACATCGCCAGAGGAGGAGTAGGATAAGGGTACGGTTAAATGCTATAAGAACTGGGCGTCTAGCACGTTCGGAACAGAGAGTAAAATGAGGGGGTTTCTGGGCACGATAGCATAGATTCAAGGCATAATGTACAGACAAAGGTATGGTAGGATGTGATTACATTGGAGGTAAACCTAGGCATTGAGTAATGAAGAGAGTGATATAGTCTTTAGAGACGTTTAAACCAGGTGATGTAATCGCATATGTAGGAGGTTATTTTGATATCTAGTTAAAATCATAAACTTTGACACCAAACATAATACTTTAGTAGGGTAATTCCTTACTTGTGGTGAGGGTTGTTGACACCAGTTGACTTTGCTTTCCATTTTCCAGCACAGTGCAGACAGTGACGGAGTACTGAGTACCACATTGCAGGTCAGAGAGACTGATGCTGTGTGAAGACGTGGTAATGATGTGTGGTTCTGTCCCTGGACAGTGGTAGGAGATCTGGTAATGATGTTGGGTTTGGTCCAATCCTGGTGGCTGGCTCCAGCTAACAGCAGCTGATGTGGTGTCCACTGAGTCAACAGTCAGCTGGTCTGGAGCAGGAAGTACTAAGGGAAAATACATTAGTCAGTGCTACATTTTAACTCTAGAAATATACTACAGAAGGGAAAGTAGAATAGTTGTAATGAAGTAGAAAAGGCTGCTTGCAATTCCTTTAGATCTGGGAAGAAATAAGTTAAAAACAGACGTCACACAACAGAAGTTGGATTTGTAAAGTAACACAAATGAAGGGTTTCTGCTATATTCATTTAGTAGGATTTGTAAAGTAACACAAATGAAGGGTTTCTGCTATATTCATTTAGTAGGATTTGTAAAGTAACACAAATGAAGGGTTTCTGCTATATTCATTGAGTAGGATTTGTAAAGTTACACAAATGAAGGGTTTCTGCTATATTCATTTAGTAGGATTTGTAAAGTAACACAAATGAAGGGTGTCTGCTATATTCATTTAGTAGGATTTGTAAAGTAACACAAATGAAGGGTTTCTGCTATATTCATTTAGTAGGATTTGTAAAGTAACACAAATGAAGGGTTTCTGCTATATTCATTTAGTAGGATTTGTAAAGTAACACAAATGAAGGATTTCTGCTATATTCATTTAGTAGGATTTGTAAAGTAACACAAATGAAGGGTTTCTGCTATATTCATTTAGTAGGATTTGTAAAGTAACACAAATGAAGGGTTTCTGCTATATTCATTTAGTAGGATTTGTAAAGTAACACAATTGAAGGGTTTCTGCTATATTCATTTAGTAGGATTTGTAAAGTAACACAAATGAAGGGTTTCTGCTATATTCATTTAGTAGGATTTGTAAAGTAACACAAATGAACGGTTTCTGCTATATTCATTTAGTAGGATTTGTAAAGTAACACAAACGAAGGGTTTCTGCTATATTCATTTAGTAGGATTTGTAAAGTAACACAAATGAAGGGTTTCTGCTATATTCATTTAGTAACGGTGTTGTCCTGCTGACAGATTGTTGCCTCCACACCAAAAATAAATAAATATAAATGAAAAGAATGTTGTAATTCTAGATCCCCTCCACAATAAATAGTGTTTTACACTGTACTACTGATAAAGTTAAAGCAAGCAGAGGCAGATCAACTCCTTGACATAATGACTCACAGGAAGGGAAGAAAGCCTGAATTCAGACACTGTATTATAAACAACGTTTAATGATTTCAGCACCAAACTGCATGATGAGATCTGGGGAATTCACCATCATATATTTATCATCAGGGAAGATACTGGACCTTCACATCCCATGCTGACTGTTACGGGTTTCGGTTCTGTTACGAGTTTCAGTTTCTCTGTCCATTTAGAGGTTGACTAGGTTGGGCGCTCTGACTGGAGTCACCTCGTTAGTCAGTATGTGTTACAGCTGTGCTGGCCCTGCTGGTATTTAAGAGCTGCTGGTCCTGCTGGTATTTAAGAGCTGCTGGTCCTGCTGGTATTTAAGAGCTGCTGGTCCTGCTGGTATTTAAGAGCTGCTGGTCCTGCTGGTATTTAAGAGCTGCTGGTCCTGCTGGTATTTAAGAGCTGCTGGTCCTGCTGGTATTTAAGAGCTGCTGGCCCTGCTGGTATTTAAGAGCTGCTGGCCCCGCTGGTATTTAAGAGCTGCTGGCCCCGCTGGTATTTAAGAGCCGCTGGTCCTGCTGGTATTTAAGAGCCGCGATTATCTTTGTTTGTTCCCTTTTCGGGGAGCGATGACATTGTGTTTGTCTTTGGGGAATGTAAAACTGACACATCCATTATGATTTGTTAATTTACATTAGTCATTTTCATAACTAGTCAAAGTTTTGCACCAGACATCATACTTAAGTAGGGTAATTCCTTACCTGTTGTGAGGGTTGTTGACACCAGTTTGCTTTGCTTTCCATTTTCCAGCACAGTGCAGACAGTGATAGAGTACTGAGTACCACATTGCAGGTCAGAGAGAGTGATGCTGTGTGAAGATGTGGTAGTGTAGTGGGGTTTTGTCCCTGGACAGTGGTAGGAGATCTGGTAATGATGTTGGGTTTGGTCCAATCCTGGTGGCTGGTTCCAGCTAACAGCAGCTGATGTGATGTCCACTGAGTCAACAGTCAGCTGGTCTGGAGCAGGAAGTACTAAGGGAAAATACATTATTATCAGTGCTACAGTTTAACTCCAGAAATAAAATGCAGGAATAAAAGTAGAACAGGCTGCTTGCAATTCCTTTAGATCTGGGAAGAAATAAACAGGAGTCATAACAGAAGTTTAGGGGGTTCTGCTGTATGGCGCTGCGCCGCTGCCAGATTGTTGCCGCCACACCAATTTTTTAAATAATAATTAAAAGACTGCTGTGATTATAAATCCTCTCCACAATAACAAAGTGTTTAATACTGTACTACTGATAAAGTTAAAGCAAGCAGAGGCAGATCAACTCCTTGACATAATGACTCACAGGAATTGGAAGCAAGCAGTAATTCAAATATTATGAAAAACGTTTTATGATTTCAGGACCAAACTGCATGATGAGATCTGTAGAATTCACCATCATATATTTCTCATCAGGGAACATACTGAACCTTTACATCCCATACTGATACCTCCATTATGATTAGTTAAATTACATAAGTATGTTTTCTGGTTATTAAAATTATTAAAGCAGGGTACTTACTTGTGGTGAGGGTTGCTGACACCAGTTGACTTTGCTTTCCATTTTCCAGCACAGTGCAGACAGTGACAGAGTACTGAGTGACACATTGCAGGTCAGAGAGAGTGATGCTGTGTGAAGATGTGGTAGTGATGTGTGGTTCTGTCCCTGGACAGTGGTAGGAGATCTGGTAATGATGTTGGGTTTGGTCCAATCCTGGTGGCTGGTTCCAGCTAACAGCAGCTGATGTGGATTCCACTGAATAAACAGTCAGCTGGTCTGGAGCAGGGGGTACTAAGGGAAAATACATTACTGTCAGTGCAGCTTCAGTTTAACTCCAGAAATATACTACAGGAGGAAAAGTAGTCAAAGTAGGACATTCCTTTTGATGTGGGAAGAAATAAACTAAAAACAGAAGTCACATTCATTACAAAACAGCTTCTGTTGTAACAAAAATTAAGTTTGTTATATTCATTAATTAATATAAATGAAAAGAATGTTGTAATTCTAGATCCCCTCCACAATAAATAGTGTTTTACACTGTACTACTGATAAAGTTAAAACAAGCAGAGGCAGATCAACTCCTTGACATAATGACTCACAGGAATGGAAGAAAGCCTGAATTCACACCCTGTTATAAACAACTGTAACCCTCTCACCACAGGCTCAGATAAATCAATCCAGTAAGTATGGTGAAACGGACACTTAGTATATAATAAACCTGGTATGACTTAACTTGCTAGGGAAAAACCAGAGACCAGTGTTCTTACCTACAGATAGAATGGTTATATAGAAAATAATGAATGATACACTTCCATTCAATCTGCAATACACATGACACCATACAATTTTAAAACAGGACTAAACCTGGGTGCTAAACTGAAAATGTTAGTTGGCGCCGTTGGAGCTCAAAAAAACACTAGGCTAACCCCACAGTTACTCATGGTTTCGCAGAAACCCGTTGAAACCAACAGTTCCAATGCTGTTACCTATTTATAATCCAATTCAACGAAGCCCTCAAATTCCCTCAGACCAAACCGTCCTCTCCAGCTCCCGATCCGACAAACCCAAGCTAGCTGCCGAAGCGTCTGGAACCTTTGTTAATCCAGCCAAGCAGCAAGCGAATTGAGATGACTCTCTCGCTAAAATATTAAACTATACATTTTATTTTGTTAAGGTGAGGAAAGTAGAGTTCAGTTAAACGCAATTCGAGGAAAAAACTAAGTACACAAAACGTCTTCCCGCTTCACATGAGCATCTTCTTCTTCTATGGTATAATGGCATTTGCAACAATTTGATGTGCATTCTGCCACCTACTGTGCGGGTGAACAACAATCCCCCAAAAAAGAAAATCATGTGGTTAAAAATAAATCGAATATCATGCAAACTATCAAAAAATATAAATAAATTATAATTAACTAAACAAAATCAACCTGCTTTCTGTGAAAAAACAAATTCTTATCATGTTCCTACACAGGCTCAAAAGTAAGGTGACCAGATTTCTGAAATGAAAATCAGGGACATTTCCAATTTGGCGGTCAATATATCATTAAAATATCAAATGTTATTATCTATGAAATAAAAAAGGGGGCCAATTCCAGTTTCATGTATTTAGTCTAACAGGCACACTGTGATAGGGAAAACAACTATATTACAGAAACACTACAGACAAGACATAACTGTCCGATCTGAACAACCATTCAGTGGTCTTGGTAGAATAAGAGCATAAGAGAACATGAGCATAATTGAAAAAACAGGCAATAGTATATGTGAAAAACTTACTTAACAACATAATAAAGAAATAAGACGATGATGTGATTAGTAACTACATAATATACTCATACCAACCTAATCTGTATATTTCTCAGAAGAATGTATCTTCTTCAGGATTGCTCTGTCTTTGGCCAGCTTCTCCTTGAACTCCTGGCAGGGGAGGTTGAAGTTTGTCTTCACAATAAGCATGGCCTTGATGGTAGGAACAGTGAACATATTTCTTGCTGCTGTCCAAAAATCATTCATTTGGGAGAACACTCTCTCGACTGGTGCATTACTTCCAGGTAAGCACATGACAACAGATGCTGATCTAGCCAGGTTAGTGTGTGGGATGTCATTCTCTTTGAAGTGGGTAACCACCGTGCTCCATCTCTGACTAAGCAGTGTCTCAGATGTTTTCCATTCTTCAAAAGATTCCCTCCTTTAGGAACTCTTGCAGGCCAGTAACCTCATCAAACAATGCATCCTCACAGATGTGCTGCCATCATATATCTTACAATAGCTGACTACTATTGGCAGCAGCTTTACATGTCCATGATTGGACACATCAATGGACAGGGACACAAATTCAACCTGGTCTAGGTCCTGTGGTTGCCCATGGTGCTAACATGTTACAAACTATAGTGTCACATTTTGTCCTAGCACATGTAAACTTTGGCTCATAAAGCTTCCGTGTCAGTTGTGCTGTGCAGTCCATAGATCTGTAACTATGATTGTGTCGCATAGTGTGGTATGCAAAGACACCCTCCTGCACAGCTGAATCATATTCTTCTTGGGAAGGCACTACCTTCTTGAAGATTGTGGTGACAGAGGGCATTCCAACACAGGCAATCAGAGAGGCTTTATGCTTTTTCGTCTGTTGACTGTCGTTCTTTTGACTGTCGTTCGTACCACTGTCGTTCTTCCCCCGCTGCCAATTGAAAAAGAGGAAATACAAAGGGTGCAGCGAACCATTCTATCGTCTTGACCTGAGCGTATAAATGGTGTCACGTTCCTGACCTGTTTTCCTTGTTTTTGTATGTGTTGAGTTGGTCAGGGCGTGAGTTGGGGTGGGCATTCTATGTTATGTGTTTCTATGTTGGGTTAAATGTGTTGCCTGATATGGTTCTCAATTAGAGGCAGGTGTATGACGTTTCCTCTGATTGAGAACCATATTAAGGTAGGCTGTTCTCACTGTTTGTTTGTGGGTGATTGTTCCTGTGTCTGTCACATGGGACTGTTTCGTGTTTTCGTTCGTTCGTTTGTGTAGTCTGTACCTGTTCTTGCGTTCTTCGTGTATATGTAAGTTCTCAAGTGCAGGTCTGTCTACGTCGTTTTGTATTTTCCAAGTGTTTTTTCGTGTTCGTCTTGTCGTTAATAAATATTCATTATGTCTTCATTCAACGCTGCGTTTTGGTCCGACCCTTACTCCTTCTCCTCATCCGAGGAGTAATTAGACAGCCGTAACAAATGGAAATTCTCTCATGTCATTAAAATGGCATTTCCACTTCTTGGAAAGAGCCATTGTACCTCCTCTGTCTGCTCTTCTTACTCTTAACTTTTTCTTCTGCTCCAATCTTTCTCCTCCTCTTTTCTTCACTCGTCTTCCTTCTTTTTCTTCCTTTCCTTCTCTATACCTTTCCACCTCACTCTTCTACACTCTCCTCGCTTCACTCTTTTTATTCCCTTCATTTTTCCTTCTTCTCCAATCTTTAATAATAAATAGTACACTATTAGATAAAATAATTTGGTTAACTGATTCCCATTGCTTGCCTCATTTTTGTATTTTATCTCAAAAACATTGTTTGGAATAATAAATTGGCAGGCTCTGTAATCATATCTTTACCTTTCCTCCTCTCTCTTTCACTCTTCCTATCCAGTCTTCTTCCTCTCCCTCCTCTCCTTCCTCTCCACTCTCTAACAGAAAACATTATGCTAATGTTATCCATGAAAATTTCAAAATAGATTTTCACACTACTTATTATAATGCCAAACCATTAAAATTGTCATCTACAAATAAATATTCCGTAATTAATTGTGCATTCATTTAATATAATCATATTTTCAAAATAGCCCGTCCACTGCATGTTTACATGTGAACGTTTTTTAACCTAGCTAACGTTACCATGACAGTAACGTTAGCAAGCCAACCTAGCTAGATTAATTTAGTCGACATTGCTAATGTTAGCTAGCATAACCTATTTAAAACCTTATAGAGCAGATCATCTATCTATATAATATAACAACACTAGCTAGTATCTCAAACGATTGTAACTTACCTGGCTTGAAAAGACGTTTGTGTTGATGTTGTGGATTCATTTGACACTTGCTAACTTCTGGCCGAGTTTTCCACAAAAGTTTTCTCTAAAACTAGCGCGAGCAAGTAGTTAGTAGAAGAAGAAGAAGAGTGAATGAAGCTGCTATAGAGAGCAGCCCCCTCTGCTGGACAAAACAAGCACAACGCGATTGAGACGTCAACCGGTAGGCTCTGCTGCCCGGTCTTTCTTGCCACGTGAAATATTATTTCACTTTGCAGTCTGTTTTTAATGCACTGTTAAAAACGGGGACATTTCCGGGGACAGCTCCAGCCGGGGACAGGCCACCAAAAACGGGGACTGTCCCCGGAAAACGGGGACGTCTGGTCACCCTACTCAAAAGACTCCTGTGAAGGCGGGACATTTCCTATCGGCAACAGTCCTTGCAGTGCTTCTGCCCTGAAGTCTTTGAGCCCCAAAAACTTATTGGCTGCAGATATACTGATGTCCAGCTTCTTGGACTTCTTAGACACTTGTGCTGTACAATCAATCACTGTCACGTTCCTGACCTGTTTTCTGTTATTTTTGTATGTGTTAGTCGGTCAGGGCGTGAGTTTGGGTGGGCAGTCTATGTTATGTGTTTCTATGTTGGTTAATGGGTGACCTGATATGGTTCTCAATTAGAGGCAGGTGGTTTACGTTTCCTCTGATTGAGAGCCATATTAAGGTAGGTGGTTTCACATTGTTTGTCGTGGGTGGTTGTCTCCTGTGTCTGTGTTTGTTGCGCCACACGGGACTGTTTCGGTTTGTTTGTCCGTTCGTTCTTTTGTGTAGTCATTTTTCCTGTTCGTGAGTTCTTCGTTACATGTAAGTTCTTACGTCCAGGTCTGTCTACATCGTTTTGTTTGTTTTGTTAATTATCAAGTGTAGTTCGTTTTCGTCTTGTCTAATAAATCATTATGTCAAATTACTACGCTGCAAATTGGTCCTCCGATCCTTCTCGCCTCTCCTCGTCCGAGGAGGAGGAATATGACGACTATCGTTACAATCACTGTGGCTACAAATGCCACAAAATTCACTTTCTTCACAATGAGTGTATCCAGATAACTCGACTGTCTTAAAACACTAGCAACTGGTTGCACTGCATCCATCGGCTTATTGCAACATGGTTGCCTCTTGCCCCTTTGATTTTCTTCACCGCCTCCACAGAGCAAATCTGCTGCACATCCCTGATCTTTGACACCTAAACCTCCTTCACCCGAACAGGTCACTCAAGGAAGCCCGGAGTATGATCCCCACCACAGTTTAAACATTTTCCATTGACAGATTCTTCAATACCATACTTCTCCTATCTGCAAACATTTGACACATGACTGTTTTCCCACACTGTAATGGTTTGAACACAAATGCTCTCGCCGTACACCTCACATATCCAAGCTTCACATGTTCAGGTAGTCTCTTCAAACAACAATAATATCTATAGGCTTGTCTCCTTCCTTCCATTTACCATACGGATCAGGCGACATGCACTGTCCACTCCTGTGATTTTCTGACTAAGGTACTCGTCATCTATATCCAACGAGACTCCAGCTACAACTCCTTTGGCAGGCGCCCTGCTCCGAAGATCAATACACATTTCTTCTGATGTGGACAATTGTCCCAGAACCAGTGCAGCTTCTTCATCAACACAATGAACCAAAACAAGGACACTTCTAGTCACCTTGATTGAATCCACCTTTCCCACTGCTTTCTTCACCGTCCTCGATATGACAAATGGATTTCCTAAATTAATCTCTATGTCTAAATAACGCAGTCCAAAAATAAATGCATTATTGGACCAGACCTTGTCTTCACAAAAACATCTCTCGCCCTTCTTCCTTCTCTTTCTCAGCAACAACAGAAAAACCAGTGAAACCCTCTGCACACCACCCATAGTCCATCTTGATTGGCCCTAACGATCAGACACCCTTGACGTAAACAGAAACTGTCCCAACATATTTCAAGTAACAGTACATAGTAATTTAACCAACTTAGGCCCAACAGTGAAGGCTGTAGTAAAACGTAGAGTTTATGTAAATTAAACAAATCTGATTAAATGTTTATAATGTGTACAAAATATACATCCACATTATTACGTAAATCATATTTCTCAATACATGTTTTAACAGGGTATTACACAACCTTTATAGATTTCAACACCAAACTGCATTATGAGATCTGGGGAATTCACCATCATATAGTTTTGTACCTTTATATCCCATGCTGACACACATCCATTAGGATTAGTTCATTTACATTAGTCATTCTGATAAACATTCACACCAGAAATAATACTTAAGTAGGGTACTTACTTGTGGTGAAGGTTGTTAACACCAGTTTACTTTGCTTTTCATTTTCCAGCACAGTGCAGACAGTGACAGAGTATTCAGTGCCAGGTTTCAGGCCACAGAGAGTGATGCTGTGTGAAGATGTGGTAGTGATGTGTGGTTCTGTCCCTGAACAGCGGTAGGAGATCTGGTAATGATGTTGGGTTTGGTCCAATCCTGGTGGATGGTTCCAGCTAACAGCAGCTGATGTGGTGTCCACTGAGTCAACAGTCAGCTGGTCTGGAGCAGGAAGTACTAGGGGAAAATACATTATTGTCAAGGCTATAGTTTAACTCTAGAAATATATTACAGGAGGAAAAGTAGAAAAGACCAGCTTGCAATTACTTTTGATATGGAAAGAAACAAGCTAAAAAAATAATTTGAAGTCACACAACAACAACAACAAAAATTCTGCAGTGTTTAAAATCCAATAACAAGGTGTGGATACCAAAAGTTGTTTTCAATTTAAACTTATTTCAGAAGAAATGGGGAATTATTTAAGAAACGTGCAAAGGTGCCAATATACTTGGCAGCACCTTTATATCAATTAAAAGAATGCTGTGATAAATCCTCTGCACAATAACACTAATATTATAATTTTAAACTATTTTATGGAATTGTAAGGTATTTCAAGGCACATTATCTTTATACTGTAGATGCCGTTGTCTAATAAGGAGAGGGGTGCACGGCACAGACTAAAGATTAACGCAGATCCAGTTGCTAGGGAGGAAAGACTAGCCAGAAGAAAAGCAAGGTATTGTTTTCATGGTTTCATGCTACTATCAGCAAGCTGGGTGGATAACACTTAACATTAAGCTGCACTATTACACTGTAGTTCATGTTTTATTGCCCTGCAGTTAAGGTATAACTGATGGACTATATTAGTTAACATAATATTACACACACACACACAATTATGGATTAAAAATGGATCATGAATTATATTAGTTAATACCTGCTTCACATTTGGGGCACTTTATGAAAAATCGAGACTGTACAAGTTTGAATTGAAGTAGTTTGATGGGCATTTTATGTAGCTATTTTGTGTAGGTATCTTGAAATTGCATTTGTGTACCTGCACTGAATAGAAATCTACCAGTTACAGTGTAACAATGCACAACTACAACATGAACTATCATGTAATAATCGTGTAATAATGCAACTTAATGCAACGTAAAGTGTTGCCACAGACAGGCTCAAATTATAGTAAAGTGATTATTATTAACATTAGCAATGAAATAGTAACAAAACATGTTGATAGAGAAAGGGAGAGGGAGTTGATTTAACTTTTAAACTTTGATTAAGTGTTATCATTGTATACCCTACTATTAATAGACTACTAATAACATAACTAGTATTGCTATATAAATAATTGTTGCTACTATAGGCTATATTAGATAGACATGTAGGCTACACTTACATGTACAACGTTTTATATGCATATCCACTTCATCACATGCATTATTTGATTTGAGCATTGAGGACCAGCATTGAATACTGTTTTACTTAACAAGTCAACCACTTTAACAGTGTTTGCCACCAGAAAGCAATGATGATGGTACATGCTACTTGATTGTAATATCTTATACTGAATATTTAGGCATTATAAATGCACTTACAGGGCATTATATGTGTATGCATCATAGAAAGTGTTACTGGATATTTCCTTTGTGTTGCAGAAGATCTCTCCAAATTGAACCAAACATAAATTACCATATATCTGATCTCATAAATGACCATATCGGATCTCAAATTACCATCTATGATCTGATCTCAAAAATTACCTGATCTGATCTCATAATAGCTCCCTTTGGATGATGTCATTGAGCAGCTATTTCTACGACCTTCTTTTTAATTACAGATTGTAGAAATTACGTTTTCACATATATAGACACTGGAATAGTGCTGGAGATA